>NC_041383.1:298979607-299103241 GCF_002162155.2 Triticum dicoccoides | reverse complement strand
GCAGCATCGCTCGGCTTCAGTTAGCAGCAGTAGCGAAGGAATCGCTCCATCGGGTTCAGTTAACAGCCATCGATCGATCGCTCGGGTTTAGTAACGCGTAGCCTGTAGTGCAATCGCTCGGGTTCAGTTAGAGCCCAATGCCTCGCTCGTGTTCAGTTAGAGCGAACGCCTCGCACACACGAGCGTACCTGTACGAAAGAAACGTGCATCGCTCTCCCACCGTAACCAGCAACTCCCCAAAATTTTCCTCCCCCTCGCTTCTACCAAGGTTTTTTCCGTCATGGACGACCCAAAGAATGTCATGCAGCTGCGTCTCCGGCCCGCCCAGGACGAAAAGCCCATTTTTTGTCATAGAAGTAGGAGCCCACCACATCTATGATGATACCGGGTTTTGTCACTATTATCGTCATAGAAGTGTCATATGTATGACAGAAAAAAAATTCGTTCGGCCCAAAATGTCACGGATGTGTCTTTTTTTTGTAGTGCTTCTGGAAAGAAGTGGACTCATGCACTCGGAGATCACGGCGAAGCTCAGGGCTAATTCCCTTGTGGAACCTTGCCTGCTTCTTGGCATCGGTGGAAACTTCCTTAGTTGCATAATGTGCTAGGTTTCCAAACTCTCTGTTGTATGCATCCACAATGAATCTACCCTGAGTAAAACTGTAGAACTCCTCCCTCTTGTGATCCATAAGACCTTCCGGGATGTGATGCTCACGGAAAGCCTCACTGAAGTCTGCCCAAGTGGTGACCTAGCCAACTGGGCGCATGGCCTCATAGTTCTCCCACCAGAGGCTGGTAGGGCCTTCAAGATGATAGGCAGCATAGCTGACCTTATCATCTTCGGCTACATGTGCAGAGCGTAGCTTATGGGTGATGCTGCGGAGCCAATCATCCATGTCGAGGGGCTCGACGGAATGATGGAAGGTGGGTGGGTGCAACTTGATGAAGTCACTGAGAGACACCAAGTCGTTCCTCTTGGGTAGTGTTGTGTTCTGCTCAATGCATTCCAGCAAATGGTAGGTCTCGCGTTTGTTCCTCTCGGCCTCCAGCATGACCTCACCTATAGAAGGATGATGAGGAAGATTCGCATCTCTAGCTCCACTGCCTTCCGCCTGCTCTAGGGCAGCAGGGTTGGTGCGGATGTTGAGCATTCTAGGAAAACAAAACAACGGTTTAGACAAGGATGACAAAATTCTGACAAAGAAGTGCAGAATGTAATTTATGACTCACAATGCAAGATGTTCATCTGTACGACATGGTAATACATGAACTGCCATATTTATACCATCAGTCATACACATCATACATGGTTTAGTACAAGACCAAACTGAAGTACAACTGCAGTGAAAGGAAGATTACATCTCATCGGAGGCATCCCAAGCTCCTATACAGTATTTTTCTACACCTCCGGGATCTGGTACATACTACGTCATATTCCACAAGACGCGCAGGACTGCGGAGTTACAAATACTACATACTACTAGTGCCGTGATCCAGCTCAGTCATCTCTAGCTTCGTAGTAGTCCTCATAGAGATCCCCCGCATAGCCTGGAAGCGGGACGTGTGTATCCGGAAACTCATGATCATGTCGAGCCTGTGGACCATATGGACTCAGATGAGTCCTTGGCCCCATGAAGGGTGGAAGACGACGCCCATGCGGAGGCGTGATACCTCCAACATCTGGGTAATCCATGCGAGCTGGAAGACATGTGCGGACAGGGTACAAGTCTCGCATATCCAGGCAACCAGTCTGCAAGGCTGGTGCATGCCGTGTCAAGGTAGCCCAGTGGTCCTGGCGGGTGTTGTACAGCTCCATGCGTAAGGCACGGTTCTCTCGGTCTCTCTCCTCCAACATCTTAGTAGTAGTGCGAAGAAGTGGCTCCTCATGGGAAGCATCGGCATATAGCCCAGTGTAATAGCCTTCTTGGCCAGTGTGTGCCGCCTGCAGATAGCGGAACTCAGTATCATTGAGCGATGCATACCGGGCTTGAATGATGGAAATCATAGAGTAGGCAGCATCCTGCACGGACATCTCCATGGTGTTACCAAGCCCATAGGACCAGTGTAGAAGCTTGGTAGCTCCGGGATAAGATGGGAAGATCCTCATAGTGTAGATGAACTGACTCTGATTGAAGTCACGAAACTGCTCCTCGACGGTATATTTAGGATACCATCTTTAGACTGTCTCAGTCATCACTCGTACTAACATGGCCGTGTGCCTGGGCACTTCAATGCACCGGGTCAGTCGTACCACCTGATGAGTAGTGCGAGAAGACATCTGAAACACCAAATGTTGCAAAGACATTAGAATTTCTAGCAGAAATTGGACAACATAACGGCTGTAAATGCTCAAAAAGGATTTTGAGACACTTTGCAAAAAATTGCATAGACACTCAAAAACATCATATCAAGGTTCTAGGTCCAAATATCAACATACTAAGGTAGTTGTAGCGACGAGACCTCAAATAGTCTAGTCTATGTGCATCAGTGTCATCCCTGGCTCGATAATACTGACACACACAGTACTCGAGGATTTATAACAGAGTCTCAATCACACACTTATTACATCGAAATGTCTCAAAAGAGAACTTAATACCATAATATGGCTTAAGGCCATCTAAATAAGATAACAACAGAAGGCTTGGAAAATAAAGTGAGTCCATCAACTCCAACGTCATAGCTGAGTGAACGACAACGACCTATGGCACCTTACACGTCGTCTGAAAAGTCTACAACATGATATGTTGCAGCCCAAAACGGGTCAGAACATGGAATATGCTGGCAATGTAACACAAAAGAGTAATGAACAGAATAAATGCTATCACTACATGCATATATGGCTGGTGGAAAGCTCTATGGTTAAAGTTTTCCATAAAGCCAATTTTTTTCATACAACAAAGGAATAAATTTTATTTAACTATCATGGTGGTTGATAAACATTGAGAAGGTTCGTCCAACTCAATCCCAATTAAGCAATATCAATTAACCCAACAAAATTAATTTAGAATGATCAGATCAACATGATAATCCAAGAACCAGATACTCAAGATGCCCATAACGGGGGACACGGCTAACCATGATTAGTTTGAACACTCTGCAGAGGTTTGCGCACTTTTCCCCACAATACTCGATCTCCTCCATTAGATTTCTCGCACTACATGGTGTTTGAGAAACGGATGAATGAGACACGGTCTTTGAAAAACATTAACTCTTTACTCTGGATGGACAGTTACACCTACTTTCCCCTACATCTACTAGCCCACCACTGAAAGAGGTCATGCAACCTACTCAACTATGCTAGAGCCCATAATAGCTTCTGGCCGCACACGGAATTTTCTAGCATGAATAATCCTATGATCCCTTTCAGCCTAGGTGGTGAACCGTAGGATGATCACACGGGTACTCCGGGATATCCTAGGACAACACTGGTTTCTCCAGGTGCCCGCAACCAATCCACCCAAATGTGTATTTAAGTAGCCACCTTAAGTTAACCATGAATTAACAACTCTCAGGTCAGTCATGGATACACTCAACCAATCCACGCCTACGAGCATAGCATAGCAATCCTGAGCATAACGTAGAAGTAACTCCCAAAGGTTTGATAATAAAAGGGCAATAGGTTCTATCTCATCATCTACTTCCCAAACCCACATGCTATACACATCCTAACCATGCAATGTTTGAGGATTGGAACTAATGCATAAAAACTGGATAATAAAGGGATGTGATCAAAGTGTTACTTGCCTTGTTGATGATCCACAAAACCTAGAGACTTGTAGTAGCACGCTTCACACTTCGGGAATTCTATCGCAAACAAATAATAACATACATAAGCACTCCAACATAGAAGCACGAGTAAAACTCAAATAAGAAGATTCAACTTGAAAGTGCGTTATATCGACTAGGGGGGGGGTGAATAGGCGATTTTTATGAATTCTTCACTTAGGAATTTGCCGGTGAGGAAATTCCTTAGTGAAGAACTACTTGCAGCGGAATAAGTACTCAGAAGTAAGCATGAAAGAATACACACATAGTCATCATGATGAAATGAAGACAAACACAGAGTACAGAAAGCGTAAACACGGGATAACACAAGATGAAGACAAACAGACTGAAGAAATTGAACTGAGGAAATTGAGAAAGTCTTCAGTCAAAGTCTTCAAACACAGATATGAACAATCACTCAACACAATAATGAAGAAATGAAAGAGTTGAGGAAATAGAACCAGTAAGGTTGGTGAAGACAATGATTTGGTAGACCAGTTCCAACTGCCGTCTCAGTTGTATGTCTGGTTGGAGCGGCTGAGTATTTAAACTCGAGGACACACAGTCCCGGACACCCAGTCGCTGAGCATGCAGCTCAGGACACCAAGTCCTCACCGTATTCTCCTTGAACTAAGGTCACACAGACGTTGTCCAATCACTCGTGGTAAGTCTTCAGGCGACTTCCAAACCTTAACAGACTTTGGTCACTCGGCGATCCACAATTCCTCTTGGATGCTCTAGACCATGACGCCTAACCGTCTGGAAGAAGCACAGTCTTCAAAGGTGACAAGCGTCAGATCCACGCAGGATCAATCTATTCAATGATGCTCAATCACTTTTGGTTTGTAGGTGTTTGGGTTTGGGGTTTTCCTCACGCGATGATTTTCGCTCAAAGTCCTCCAAGGATGGGTTTCTCTCAAATGACAAGTGTCAGTTTCTCTCGGAGCAGCCAACTAGCTAGTGGTTGTCAGGGGCGGCTATTTATAGCCTAGGGACGAACCCGACATGATAAGACATAAATGCCATTCAATGATATGACCGTTAGGTGGATAAGATATTTTGGGGCAGCTGACGCGCAGCACAGCAACGGTCGGAATTAGGACTCTCAAATTCCTCAGGGCTATCATGTTCCTCACTGTGTAGGCAATCTGCACTGGCGAATTCCTAACTCCTCAGTCAGAACAAATTCCTAAGTGACCAGAAGAACTTCTTCTCTCTCACTAAAGAAACTGACTGAACTGTATGGGATTTCCAATGGCTTCACTCGAAGGGATTGGTAGGTGTAGGATTTTGAGTTGAGCATCACATGGAAATTTTTCCTTAGTATTTCCTCGTCCCCCTTTAATAGTACGGTGTTTCCTATGACTCAAGAAAGAGAAAAACAAAACTATGAAAACGAAAGTCTTCAAGCTTCATATTCCTTGCATGAATATCAAGTCTTCACGGACACACCAATTTCTTCACTTTCAAAGTCTTCATGAAAGTCTTCAGGAATACTAAAATCTTCAGTCGAAGATATTCATTTTAGGGGTCAACTTTCTTTGTAAATATCAAACTCCTCATAGACTTATATACCTGTGTACACTCATAAACACATTAGTCCCTTAACCTATAAGTCTTCAATACACCAAAATCACTAAGGGGCACTAGATGCACTTACAATCTCCCCCTTTTTGGTGATTGATGACAATATAGGTTAAGTTTTCAACGGGGATAAACATATGAAGTGTAAGCACTGATATTGAGGAATTTGATTGCAAGATATAGAAGAACTCCCCCTTAAGATATGCATAGTGAGGAATTTGCTTTTGAAGCAATGCACACTTGAAGAGTTGAATCATGGAGATCTCCCCCCTATATCTTGTAATTCATACATGCATTTGACATATAATATGAAGAATTTGAAATGCATGATGAAATATGGTTCCTGAAGAAATTCAGCATGTGTGCAATAGTGTTAACGAGGAACAAGCATGCCGAATAACGCATCAAAAGTATCAGAGCATAGTGCATCAAAAGTATCAGAGCACCATCGGGTTTAAGGTTACAACTCGATCCAATAAAAGTTTCAGAAGAGCGAGAGTTGTAACTTAGCAAAAAAACGCCCATATAATAGACCCGCTTGAAGACTAACTCAGATTTCTCCCCCTTTGTCATCGAATGACCAAAAGGATCGAAACTGAGGACTAACGCCCCTGAAGAATATCAAGTTGATGGAGGAGCGTCAACATTGTTGGGGTCAGTTGTCGTAGTAGGGCCTGCCGTAGTGTGGTCCAAGTCTTCATTTTCATCAGTGTCGCGTGATGAAGAATAGGAGCTAGCCACCAAGGAAGGAACCTTGACTTTCTTGAATTTCTTCGGTGGAGGTGCAGACCAGTCAAATTCTTCCTTGAGACCCATATTTTTCAGATCTGCGGCGCTGTAGACATGAGATAGAACAGCCCAGGTACGGTTGAAGGTTTCATGGAGGTAGTAGAGGATTTTCTTCACTGCATTGTGTGTGGAGGTCATGTTGTGAAGAATTGAACCAAACTGACGCTTGACCCATTTATGATTGCGATCAACTTTCTGATGAAGACTGAGGAGTAACTCACGATCAGTCATCACCCTGGGTGCTGTGGCTTGAGGAATTTGCTTGTCAGAGGTGTTGGCGGCAGAGTCATGTGTGGCAGAGTCATCATTGGTGGAGTAGCATGCAGCCTTGCGAAATTGACCATCCAATGGAAGAATGCCTTCATCTATCACAGCAGTTGCCTTGCCTTTGTCATCAGCTGAGGAAAATGTTCGTTTGAGGACTTCGATTGGAGGCAAGTAGCTGCTGTGGTTCAGAGTATCAGCCTTGTAATTGAGTGAAGACCTTGTCCTGATGAACCTCATAATCCATGGTGCATAAGGCTTCAGCTCAAATGGTGACATAGCAATATCCGCTAGAGTCCTCATGAAGAAATCATGGAAGTTGACGGGAACGCCATGAATGATATTGAAAAGCATATTCTTCATGATGCCAATGACTTGTTCATCATTTGAGTCGTGGACTTTGATAGGACTCATTGTCTTCGTCAGAATGCGATAGACAGTCCGTGGCACATCCAGTAATTCCTTGATGAGGAATTTGGTTCGAGGGGCTTGCCCTGGCTTCAAGGGCTTCATCAGCACTTGCATGTAATGATTTGTAAGCTCAGGTTCGTTGTAGATGCAACAAGCACCTTCAAGGGGAGGATTGAGTGAGGGGGCACGAAGCAATTCAGTTGCTGGTGCGTTGTAGTGAGTATTTTCTGACATCCAGTCCAGCACCCATGAGTTCACATCTTCAGAATTTCCTGTGATGCGCAACGTTCCATAGAATTGAAGAATGAGTTCTTCTTTCCAATCACAGATGTCAGTGCAGAAATTCAGCAATCCAGCATCGTGAAGAACACTGAGGACTGGCTCGAAGCACGACAAAGATTCCATGTCCACGTGAGGAATGTGTGCATGATCGAAGACTTTGTCTTTGTCGAATAGCACTGAGGAATAGAAATTGGCTTGACTAGCAGTCCAGAAACGCCTCTTCCTTATGCGAGCAGAATCATAGGAATTGTAGTCTGTGAAGAACACATGCTCGTTGAAGAAATCTTCAGCCTTGAACTTTTGCTTCTTTGAGAATGGATCCTTTGGCCTGGGCAGAGGAGTGTCAGTGAGTTGCATCACAACCTCCGGAATCGCAATCTCTGGTTCTTTAGGCCGAGGAATTTCTGGTTCCTCTTCAGTGGCAGTCTGCGTGTTCAAAGGATCAGTAGTAGCAGTTTATTCAGCACTAGTGGCTGGAATTTCTTCATGCACAGACAAGGTGGGATGAGTTTCTTCAGAGCCCATTTGAATGGTTGGTGCAGGGAAATGAGGTATTTGTTGTATTGGGGTGAAGAGTGGAGAATTAGGACGCTGACTTTCCCAAAAGACATCATTCATCACAGGCATAGTGCATCCAATATCCACGTCTTCATCTTCAATTTCTTCAACGCTAGCCTCTTCAGGTGTGAACTGAGGCATTGGCGAGGAAGCAAGAGGCATTGAAGGGATCGCATCCGCTTCAATTTCTTCATCAATCTGCTCTGACGAAGCAGCAAAATGATTTTCTTCATCAGATCCGCTAGGGATCACATATTCTTCACCAAAAGGAACAAGGTCCTTTGATGGCATGGTGGAAATTGGAACAGTATCAATTGGATTTTCAAGTGAGCTGGTCATAGGCTTCATTTTCTTCGGAGCTGATGAATCTAAAGCCGATGATGCTTTCCTTTTCTTCACTGCAGCTCTATTTGCAACCTTGGTCTTCCTCACATCTGATGCAGATGGAAGGGTAGGAGTTGGTGTAGGCGCAGGAGGAGCTAAGGAATCTGTTTGAATTTCCTCAGGCGCAACTGATGCAGTTGCCCTGACTTCTTTATTTTCTTCAGGTGCACCACTAGTGGATGCCCTGGCAATGTCTTCAGTGGCTGGAATGGAGTCATCAGCCCTGGAACTAGCATTTTCATCCGCAGCCTGAAAGTCATTAGCGGTGCTGGCATGTTCTTCAGTTTGCTGAGTAGAAGCTTCAGCTTGAGGAATTTCTTGTTGCGATGGGGCGGCAACATTGGTGAACTTCTCAGTCAGTTTAACGAACCTGACTTTGGCTCCTTGCCAATCAGCATAATAAGCATTGAAATTATCGCTGAGGGCTTTGATTTCAGACTGGGTCTTGAGGAGTTCATCAGTTGTCATGTTGACAACATTTTTCCTCAGGAACTTCTCTTTCCTGAACTGAGCTTTCTTGATTTGCCTAGCCTTCTCAAATTTCCATTTCTCTTCAGTGATGAAATGTGTCAGCATGTGACTTTGGCCAGGAGTCAAATGAAAATCAGGCATAGGAGTGTTTGGGTCCTTGTGCCTGATATCAATGTAGTCGAGGATTATTTGTGGATCCAAAAGCAGTGGCACATTTGTGCCTTTGGCTCTAGCAGCCCTTTCTTGCCTGTCTCTGATGATTTCTGCAAGTTCATCATCATCAGCTTCATCGTCAGATGGCACTTGGAAGGCAACCTGTTTCTTCTTCAGATTTGGCCGAGGACCTCGACCAGCCATTGCCTTTGTCTTCAGCAGAGTGGGGCCTGATGAAGAGTTTGGTGCAGCTGAGGAACTCGCTGAGACACCAGAGGCAATAGAGATGCCTGTAGTCCTTTGGAACATGGCCAGATGTACAAGTGTTGATGACTTTGCCGGAGCAACTGAGGACTTTGGGGGAGGAGCTGAGGACTTTGGAGGAGCAGGAGCAGCATGAGGAACTGGCCATGAGGGCTTTGAAGATTCTGGCCGTGAGGGCATTGCTGAGGAACCTGGCCGTGAGGGCATAGTTGGTGAAGCACTTGGCTTGTGAGCGGGCTTCTTTGACATTGATTTTCTAGGCCTGACAGAGGCCTCAATGGCAGCAGCAGTAGCAGAGTCTTCATTGAATTTCCTCACTACTTCTTTGGCTTGTCTTGCCAACTTGGCTTGGCGTTTGGCCCATTCTTCACGGAAATCCTCACCATGCTTGATGCTGGTGGGGTCAGCTTCTTGACCAGGTTCTAATGGAGCTCTCGGGCATGGAGGATTTAGTGCGAGCTTCTTCATATACTTTGGAGTTACATATCTGTACTCCCTCAATTCTCTTGCCCATCTCCTTTCAATCCTCTGTATGCGCACCTTGCGCTGATTTTTGTTCTCCTTTCCGAACTTAGCCTCATTAGGTGTGCAATAGTCAGCATAGATGTCCTCAGGTATTTCAAATGCAGTCATGACCTTAGGCCTCTTTCCTCCTTTCTGTGGTTTCTTACCGTCTGCCATATTCTTCAGTTGAGGGATTTGAACAATCGAATTCTCTGAAGAAGTATGCAACTTTTCTTCGAGGAACGCTGCAAATGAGTTAAGTTGATGAGAACCTAGTGATTCAGCAGCGGACATGAGTACCTGTGAACAGAGTATAGTTGCGAGGAATTTCAAGAGGTCATATGCGTTCTCAGAAGGTTTTCAAAAAGAACAAGTTTGAGGAATTTGACTAGATGAGTCTTGTTGAATTTCACTAAGTGTTCTTTGTCTTAGGTTCCAGAGTTGTACAGATTGAGGATCCACACAATTGAGGAATCTTGAAGAAAAATGATGCTTAGAGAAACGAATCAAGAGTAGATGACTAGTGAGGTGTTTAGTGTGTGAGGATTTGAAGAATAAAACACCTTTGAAGATTTTGTTGAGAAAATTTGAATCAAAGAGGGCAGTAAAAGTAACTTTTAATTACCCTTGATGAAGAACACGACGAACTGAGAAGTGTAGATTTGAAGCTCGTCAGTTCAGATCTTCCACGCCCTAACTTGGCGGAGGAAGACAGCTACGGCGGCGGCGGAGTGAAGATTTCCGTGGCCGGCGCGAGTACGACGGCGACGAGGTCGAGGCAGTGAAGCTCTTCCTCACCAGCGATGATGGAGTAGCGCGGCGCTAGTGTTTGAGAAGCTCGAGCGAGAGAGAGTGCGGTCGAGCGGAGTAAAGGAAGTGAGGAAGGGGAGAGGGGTATTTATAGTCATAGTGAAAAATTGTTCGCCCGAAAATTTAGGACGAACGTGCCCCCGACCCTTCTCATTCGCTTGACATGTGTCACCCATGTATTGTAAAGTGGAGATCGTGTTAGATCGTGGGTGAATAGATAATTCTATCGTGGGATATGGGACGGTTTGAGCGGCAGAACCGAAAATTTGCATAAGATAAGATTTTAAGTTTCATTCGCAATTTCTTCAGCTGACAAGGACACAGTGAAGATTTTGAACGAGTTTCAAATAGAACGCACATGAAGAATTTGTGAATAGATTGGGTTGAGTATAGCATAGTGGGGAAAGGGTGCGATCACATTCACTTAGCATAAAATGTAACTTGAAGAAATAGCCATAAGTGAATGTTGTATAGGACATAAACTCATATAAATATATATAGCCAATGAAGAAAAACGATGGAAACAGTGAAGATTTTGCAAAGTTGAAGAATTTGAAAAAATGAAGAATTTCAAAACTGAGTAATTTCAAAAATAAAGATTTTCAACTTTGGTGGTGGCGTGACCCACCGTATAAGAATGATGATTTCAGACACCGCGTACAATTGTCGTAGGGTTCTGAGAATCAAATTCTTCATTAATTTCTTCACACTTAGAGTGTTATTTTTCATTTATTGAAGAAAAACGTTTCTTCATGTGTTGCACATCTAAGTCATTAATTTTGCATAAGTGTTAGGATGAGTGTCCTTTTTCAAAGAACACTCGAAGACCCTAAGATATTTAGCTCACACCGCAACTTGCTAAATCTCTTCTCATCCAAGGGCTTTGTGAAGATATCGGCTAGCTGTTCTTCAGTCTTCACATGATCAATAGATATGTCGCCCTTCAACACATGATCGCGAAGAAAATGATGACGAATCTGAATGTGCTTTGTCTTCGAGTGCTGAACTGGGTTGTGACCAATCTTGATGGCACTCTTATTGTCACAGTAGAGAGGCACATTCTTCATGTTGATGCCATAGTCCTTGAGAGTTTGCTTCATCCACAGCAATTGAGCACAGCAAGAACCAGCTATAATGTACTCAGCTTCCGCAGAAGACAGTGATATGCAGTTCTGTTTCTTCGAGGATCAACAGACCAAAGATCGTCCGAGGAAATGACAAGTACCAGATGTTGACTTGCGGTCCACACGATCACCAGCATAGTCAGAGTCAGAATATCCAATGAGATCAAAAGTAGAGCCCTTGGGGTACCATAATCCTAGTGTTGGTGTGTGAGCTAGATATCGAAGAATATGCTTCACATCCTTATGGTGTGATTCCTTCGGTGTAGCTTGAAATAGGGCACACATGCAAACACTAAGAATTATATCTGGCCTAGATGCACATAAGTACAATAAAGAACCAATCATGGAGCGGTATACCTTGTGATCGAAGTCAATACCATTTTCATTAGTGCATAGATGGTGGTATATCCTGCTCTCGAATCTTCAGCTGATGGTATCCTGATCACAGATCGATCTTGGAAAATACTTTAGCTCCTTGCAAGTGGTCAAACAAATCATTGATCATCGGCAGTGGGTACTTATTCTTGATCGTCACTTCATTCAACGCATGATTATAAACAACTATCCTTAATGATCCATACTTCTTCTGCACTAGAAGTACTGGGGCTCCCCAAGGTGATGAACTTGGTAGAATGTAACCCTTATCCAGTAACTCCTTAATCTGCTTCTTAATTTCCTCCAAATCCTTTACGGCGATTCGATACGGTCACTTTGATATTGGCCCGGTGCCTGACAATAGCTCCATCAAAAACTCAATTTCTCTATCCGGTCGCATGCCTGGCAACTCTTCCGGAAATACGTCGGGGTAATCCTTCACCACTGGTACTTCCTGCTGTACAACTCCTGATAATGAATTCACTTGAGTCCTCTTCAGCAGATGACGGGGTACATACTTGATCCTTCCTCCTTCTGGGGTGGTAAGCATAATCGACTTACTGGCGCAATCGATGTTTCCTCCATACATCGATAACCAATCCATACCCTAAATTACATCCAATCCTTGCGACTCCAGGATTATCAGATCTGAGGGGAAAACATGCCTACCTATGGTCAATGGCATCTGAAAACATCCTTGGCTTGCCATATGCTTCGCTCGTGGCGAGCTTACTAACATAGCTGTCCTAAGAACTTTGGTAGGTAGCTTATACTTATCCACAAATCCCCTTGATATGTATGAATGCGATGCACCAGTATCAAAAAAGAACGATTGCAGTAAATGACTTAACCAAAAACTTACCCATAACTGCATCTGGCTCCTCTTCAACCTCCTCCACGCTAACGTGGTTCACTTGTCCCCTGTTGAAAGGGGTGGGCTTCTTCCCAGGGCTTCCATTGCCATTTCCATTCTTTTCTCCAGAACACTCTGTGGCGTAGTGTCCATTCTTCCCACTCTTGAAACAAGTAATGTGACATAGATCCTTCTTGGCGGGCATTGCTGGTTTGGAACGGTTCTAGTTGGTGCTTCCTCCATTCCCATTCCCATTCTTGGGGCCACTATGGTTATGTGAACTTCCTCCATTGGAATTATGGACTCCATGGTTATGGTGAATGTGTCCTCCCGAGTTCGGGGTAAAATGAGGTCTCTGCTGAGCTCCTGAATTGCGCTTCCCTTGTCCATACTTCCTCTTGCGACTCTCTATCTGCTGCTGCTTCCCTTCAATCATAAGAGCTCTATCTACCAACTCCTGGTAGTTGTTGAATGTTGGATCATTAAATGAATGCTCAGCTCATCATTCAGTCCTTCCAAAAACTTCTCCTGCTTAGCAGCATCTGTAGCTAAGTCATCAGGGGCATAGCATGCTAACTTACTAAACTCATCCACATACTGGCCCACTGTGCGTCCTCCTTGGCGCAAGTTGCGAAACTCGTGCTTCTTCATGTTCATAGCTCCTTGTGAAACATGGGCAGTGCAGAAAGCCTACTGAAACTGGTCCCATGTAACAGTGTCAATGGGGTAAGTGGCTGCGAAATTCTCCCACCATGATGCTGCAGGTCCATCAAGCTGATGTGCCGCAAAACGCACTCTCTTCGCATCAGTGCATCCTGCAGTGGTGAGCTCCCTTCCAATCTTGCGGAGCCAGTCATCTGCAACAATCGACTCGGTGCTACTAGAGAACACCAGTGGATTCAGCCTTAGGAAATGGGCTAAGTGATCAACAGGTGGTGGTGGTGGTGGGTTGTTGTTGTTGTTGTTGTTGTTGTTGTTGTTGCCTTGGTTCTTATTCTGAACTAGTAGATGCATCAAGTTATTCTGCTACTGGATCAACTGAGTAAGCTCTGGTGGGAAAGCAAATCCATTGTCACGTCTCAGAGGCATTTGATGGGTTCAGAAAAGGTGAGAAGACAGAATAGAATGAAGGCTAAAGAGGAAACACTACCCGTATGCTCATGAGACAAATGCAATCATATCACTTCAATCAATTCAAACAAGGGCTTACAATCGATCTAACTATCGTTACAAAAGTGCTCGGACTATTCTATATACATGGGGAATACTACTACTTATATGGTGGTCGACTAGAAGTTTTGGTCGGTGGAAGACTCCATGATACCCGCTCTAGCTTCATCAACATAGTCATCATTGCTATCGTCGGGGTCAGAATCAGTGTCGTCGATGATGATTTAGTCCTCCGAACGAATGTCCTTGGAATGGTCGTCATCTCCTTCTGGCGTGGGGTCTCCCATGAATACTCCTAGCTTCCTCGCCAGGTCGTCGTTCTTCTACACTAGTATCGTCATTTCCTCCTCATATCTGTCGCGTGTAGACTTGAGTTCCTCCTCCAACTCTGTAATCCTGGTCATTTCCTTCTTCAGATCTATCATGCCTGCGCACATCTGGTTCTCCTAGCAACGAATGTGTTGGTTTATCTCCTGGATGAAAGCTACAATGGACCTGTCCCTCCTTGTGCTTATCATCTCCCATTGCTCATCTCGGCGCCCACATATCTGGTAGATAGTGTCCTTAAGATCCTTGTTATAAACTTCTCCAATGCATCCCATGGCAATGTGGGCTGTGCTACGTCTTGAGCTTGCGTTGGTTTTCCTCGAAGAGGAGAGGGTGATGCAGCAAAGTTTAGCGTAAGTATTTCCCTCAGTTTTGAGAACCAAGGTATCAATCCAGTAGGAGTTTCCTCAAAAGTTCCATGCAGCTACACAAACAAACTGAGAACTCGCAACCAACACAATAAAGGGGTTGTTAATCCCTTCACCGCCACTTGCGAAAGTAAGATCTAATAAAGATAGTATGATAAGATAAATATATTTTTGGTATTTTATGATAGAGATGCAAACAGTAAATATGCAAATAAAGGAATATTGAAAGCAAATATGATAAGATATAGACACGGGGGCCATAGGTTTCACTAGAGGCTTCTCTCAAGATAGAATAAGTATTACGGTGGGTGAACAAATTACTGTCAAGCAATTGATAGAAAAGCGCATAGTTATGAGATTATCTAGGCATGATCATGTATATAGGCATCACGTCCATAACAAGTAGACCGACTCCTGCGTGCATCTACTACTATTACTCCACACATCGACCGACTCCTGCCTGCATCTAGAGTATTAAGTTCATAAGAACAGAATAACACATTAGGCAAGATGACATGATGTAGAGGGATAAACACATGCAATATGATATAAACCCCATCTTGTTATCCTCGATGGCAACAATACAATACGTGTCTTGCAACCCTTTGTGTCACTGGCTAAGAACACCGCAAGATTGAACCCAAAGCTAAGCACTTCTCCCATGGCAAGAAAGACCAATCTAGTAGGCCAAACCAAACTGATAATTCGAAGAGACTTGCAAAGATAAACTCAATCATACATAAAAGAATTCAGAGAAGATTCAAATATTATTCATAGATAAACTTGATCATAAACCCACAATTCATCGGATCTCGACAAACACACCGCAAAAAGAGTTTACATCGAATAGATCTCCACAATAGAGGGGGAGAACATTGTATTGAGATCCAAAAAGGGAGAAGAAGTCATCTAGCTAATAACTATGGACCCGTAGGTATGTGGTAAACTACTCAGAACTCATCGGAGGGGCAAGGATGTTGATGTAGAGGCCCTCCATGGTGGATTCCCCCTCCGGCAGAGTGTCGGCGAAGGCTCCAAGATGGGATCTCGCGGATACCGAAGGTTACGACGGTGGAAATTGTGTTTCGTGGTGCTCCTGGATGTTTTTGGGGTACGTAGGTATATATAGGAAGAGGAAGTACGTCCGTGGCCGCCCGAGGGGCCCACGAGACAGGGGGCGCGCCCTACAGGGGGGGCGGCCCCCTATCTCGTGGGGCCCTCGGGAGCTTCTTGACTTGCACTCCAAGCTCTCTGGATCAGATTTGTTCCAAAAATCACGCTCCCGAAGGTTTCATTCCGTTTGGACTCCGTTTGATATTCCTTTTCTTCAAAATACTGAAATAGGCAAAAAAACAGCAATATGGGCTGGGCCTCCGGTTAGTAGGTTAGTCCCAAAATGATATAAATGTGTAAAATAAAGCCCATAAACATCTGAAAGGGGTAATATAATAGCACGGAACAATCAAAAATTATAGATACGTTGGAGACGTATCAAGCATCCCCAAGCTTAATTCCTGCTCATCCTCAAGTAGGTAAATGATAAAAAGAGAATTTTTGATGTGGAATACTACCTAGCATAATTCATAATATAATTTTCTTTATTGTGGCATGAATGTTCAGATCCAAATGAATACAAAATAAAAGTTCATATTGACATAAGAAATATAACACTTCAAGCATACTAACCAAAGTAATCATGTCTTCTCAAAATAACATGGCAAAAGAAATTTCATCCCTACAAAATCATAAAGTTAGGCTATGCTTCATTTTCGTCACACAAAGATGTTCCCAACTTCTATACCCCCCATGACAAGCCAAACAATTGTTTTATACTTAAATAATCTCAAACTTTTTCAACCTTCACGCAATACATGAGCGTGAGCCATGGATATAGCACTATGGGTGGAATAGAATATGATGATGGGGATTGTGTGGAGATGACAAAAAAAGAAAGTCTCACATTGACGAGGATAATCAACGGTCTATGGAAATGCCCATCAATTGATGTCAACATGAGGAGTAGGGATTGCCATGCAACAGATGCACTAGAGCTATAAATGAATGCTCAATAAAAGAAAACTAGTGGGTGTGCATCCAACTTGCTTGCTCACGAGGACCTAGGGCATTTGAGGAAGCCCATCGTAGGAATATACAAGCCGAGTTCTATAATGAAAAATTCCCACTAGTATGAAAAAGACAACTTATGAGACTCACTACATGAAAAAAAGGTGCTACTTTGAAGCACAAAATATGAGACTCACTACATGAAGAACAAGGTGCTACTTTGAAGCACAAGTGTGGAAAAAGAGATTGTAACATGGCCCTTTTTATTTGTTTTCTTTTTTCTTTTCTTTTCTTTTTTTTTCTTTTTTTCTTTTTTCTTTTTTCTTTTTCTTTTCTTCTATTTTTTTCATTGGGCAATGCTCTAATAATGATGATCATCACACTTCTATTGATTACAACATAAGAATTACAACTCGAAACTAGAATAAGATATGACTCTATATGAATGCCTTCGGCGGTGTACCGGGATGGTGCAATGAATAAAGAGTGACATGTACGAAAAATAATGCTTGGTGGCTTTGCCACAAATATGATGTCAACTACATAATCATGCAATGGCAATATGACAAAAGTAAAGTATGTAATGAAAATGATGAACGGAACGGTGGAAAGTTGCATGGCAATATATCTCGGAATGGCTATGGAAATACCATAATGGGTAGGTATGGTGGCTGTTTTGAGGAAGATATAAGGAGGTTTATGTGTGATAGAGCGTATCATATCACGGGGTTTGGATGCACCGGCGAAGTTTGCACCAACTCTCAAGGCTAGAAAGGGCAATGCACCGTACCTAAGAGGCTAGCAAAGGCGGAAAGGTAGAAGTGCGTATAATCCATGGACTCAACATTAGTCAAAATAACTCATAACTTGTTGCAAAAATTTAGAAGTCATCAAAAATGAAGTGCTACGCGCATGATCCTAGGGGAATAGATTGGTAGGAAAATACCATCGATCGTCCCCGACAGCCACTCATAAGGATGCACAAGCCAAGTACACTTCATGTTTCAAATTTGTTACACAACTTTAACCATACGTGCATGCTACTAGATTTGCTAACTTCAATACAAGCATTCTTTGAATTCATAATCACCCAACTAGCATGACTTTAATATCACTACCTCCATATCTCAAAACAATTATCAAGTATCAAGTTGATCATAGCATCCAATTCACTTCCTATGATAGTTTTTATTATACCCAACTTGGATGCTCATCATTCTAGGGCCAACTTTATGACCATAGCAAATACCATGATGTTCTAAAAGACTCTCAAAATAATATAAGTGAAGCATTAGAGACTAGTAATGTCTTCAAAATTAAGACACCACCGTGTTCTGAAAGATATAAGTGAAGCACTAGAGCAAAAACTATCAAGCTCAAAAGATATAAGTGAAGCACATAGATTATTCTAGCAAATTCCAAAAAAATAGGCTTCTCCCAAAAGTTGTGTACATCAAGGATTATTGTGGTAAACTAAAAATCAAAGACTAATATAATACACGACGCTCCAAGAAAAACACATATCATGTAGCGAATAAAAATATAGCTCCAAGTAAAGTTACCAATGAACGAAGACGAAAGAGGGGATGCCTTCCCGGGGCATCCCCAAGCTTAGGCTTTTAGCTATTCTTGAATATATTGGGGTGTCATGGGCATCCCCAAGTTTAGGCTCTTGCCACCCTTTACTCCATAGTCCATAAAAGCTTTACCCAAAACATGAAAACTTCACAACACAAAACTCAACAGGAAATCTTATAAGCTCCGTTATTGAAAGAAAACAAAACCACCACATAAGGTACTGCAATGAACTCATTCTTTATTTAATTTGGTGTTAAACATACTGTATTCAAACTTCTTTATGGTTCATAGACTGAATTACTAGCCATAGATGCATTGAAATAAGCAAACAACACACGAAAAACAGAATCTGTCAAAAACAGAACAGTCTGTAGAAATCTGTAACTAACGCAAACTTCTGGAACTCTAAAACTCCTACATAAATAGGAAGTCCTGGAAAATTTGTCTATTTAACAGAAGCAAAAAGAATCAACAAAAAATCACGTTCCTGTGATTTAAGAAAATTATATTCGTGCATGCAAAGTTTCTGTTTTTCAGCAGAATCAAATCAACTATCATTGTAGGTTATCCTATAGGTTCTACTTGGCACAAACACTAATTAAAAGATAAAAACACATCTAAACAGAAGTTAGATGCAATATTTATTACTAAAAAGGAGCAAAAACAAAAAAAAAAGAAAATTGGGTTGCCTCCGAACTAGCGCTATCATTTAACGCCCCTAGCTAGGCATAAAAGCAAGGATAGATCTAACGAGTGCCATCTTTGGCACTAAATTCATAAGTAGCACGCATGATAGATTCATAAGGTAATTTGACTTACTTTATTGGAAAGTGCTCCATGCCTTTCTTTAAAGGAAATTGGAATCTAATGTTCTAAGGAAAGGTCTACCAAGAATAATAGGGGAAGAAAGATTGCAATCTATATCAAGAACGATGAAATCTACGGGCACCAAATTTCTATTTGCAACAATAAGAACATCATTGATCCTTCCCATAGGCTTTTTAATGGTGGAATCCGCAAGGTGCAAATTTAAAGAGCAATCATCAAGATCATGGAAACCTAGAATATCACATAAAGTTTTCGGAATCGTGGAAACACTAGCACCCAAATCACACAAAGCAAAACACTCATAATCTTTAATTCTAATCTTTATAGTAGGTTGCCACTCATCATTAAGTTTTCTAGGTATAGAAACTTCCAAATTAAGTTTTTCATCATAAGATTGCATCAAGGCATCAACAATATGTTTGATAAAAGCTTTATTTTGACTATAAGCATGAGGAGAGTTAACAACGGATTGCAACAAAGAAATACAACCTTTTAAAGAGCAATCATCATAATCAAATTCCTTGAAATCCAAGATAGTAGGTTCAATATTATTAGAAGTTGAGGGTTCTCCAATCTCACTTTTTCCAAATTTAACATCAAGATCTAAAGATTCCGAATTTTTGGGACGCCTTCTAGGCAAAGTTGATTCATCATCACTCACATAATCATCAAAATTCATATTGCAAAACATAGATCTAATCGGAGACACATCAATAACTTTAAGATCTTAATCATTATTTTCACGAAGACTAGAAGAACACGCTTTTAAAAAGCTTTCTTTTTTAGCACGCAATTTAGCGGTTCTTTCCTTGCACTCGCCAATGGAAATTCTCATTACTTTGAGAGACTCATTGATATCATGCTTAGGAGAAGAAGATCCAAGTTTAAGAGAATTAACATCAAGCGAACGTCTATCAACGTTCCTAGCCAAATCGTCAACTTTGACCAATTTTCCTTCAAGCAAAGCATTAAAATTCTTTTGAGAAATCATAAATTCTTTCACACTATTTTAAAAATCAGAGGGCATCTTATTAAAATTACCATAAGAATTATTGTAGGAATTTCCATAATTATTAGAGGGATTACTAAGGAACGGTCTAGCATTAAAATTTCCTCTATAAGCATTGTTTCCAAAACTATTCCTACCAACAAAATGCACATCCATAGATTCATTATTATTATCAATCAAGCAAGACAAAGGCATATCATTGGGATCAAGAGGAGTATTTTTAGTAGCAAACATCCTCATAAGTTCATCCATCTTTCCACTCAAAACATTGATTTCTTCTATAGCATGCACTTTTTACTAGAAGATCTTTTGGTGTGCCTTTGAGAATAATTAGCCATAATATTATCAAGCAATTTTGTAGCATCTCCTAACGTAATTTCCATAAACGTGCCTCCCGCGGCCGAATATAAGAGATTTATAGAAGCAAAGTTCAAACCGGCATAAAACTTTTGTATGATCATCCATAAATTCAAACCATGAGTAGGGCAATTGCGAAGCATCAATTTCATTCTTTCCCAAGATTGGGCAACATGCTCATGATCAAGTTGTTTAAAATTCATAATATCGTTCCTAAGAGTGATGATCTTAGCGGGAGGAAAATACTTAGAGATAAAAGCATCTTTGCACTTGTTCCAAGAATCAATACTATTTTTAGGCAAAGACGAAAACCAAACTTTAGCACGATCTCTAAGTGAAAACGGAAATAACTTCAATTTGACAATATTGTTATCCGTATCTTTCTTCTTTTGCATATCACACAAATCAACAAAATTGTTTAGATGAGTAGCGGCATCTTCACTAGGAAGGCCAGCGAATTGATCTTTCATAACAAGATTCAGCAAAGCGGTATTGATTTTACAAGACTCAACATCATTAAGAGGAGCAATCGGAGTACTAAGGAAATCATTATTATTGGTGTTTGAGAAGTCACACAATTTGGTATTATCTTGCACCATGGCAACAAGTAATCCAACACACAAGGAAACAGAAAAACGGCAAGCGAAAAAGAGAGGAGGAGATTCGGAAAGAGAGGGCGAATAAAACAGCAAGGGTGAAGTGGGGGAGAGGAAAACGAGAGGCAAATGGCAAATAATGTAAATGCGAGGGAGATGGGTTTGTGATGGGTACTTGGTATGTCTTGACTTGAGTGAAGACCTCCCCGGCAACGATGCCAGAAATCCTTCTTGCTACAGCTTGAGCTTGCGTTGGTTTTCCTCGAAGAGGAGAGGGTGATGCAGCAAAGTGTAGCGTAAGTATTTCCCTCAGTTTTGAGAACCAAGGTATCAATCCAGTAGGAGGCTCCTCAAAAGTCCCACGCACCTACACAAACAAACTGAGAACTCGCAACCAACGCAATAAAGTGGTTGTCAATCCCTTCACGGCCACTTGCAAAAGTGAGATCTAATAAAGATAGTATGTAAGATAAATATATTTTTGGTATTTTATGATATAGATGCAAACAGTAAAGATGCAAATAAAGGTAGATTGAAAGCAAATATGATAAGAGATAGACCCAGGGGCCATAGGTTACACTAGAGGCTTCTCTCAAGATAGAATAAGTATTACGGTGGGTGAACAAATTACTATCGAGCAATTGATAGAAAAGCGCATAGTTATGAGATTATCTAGGCATGATCATGTATATAGGCATCACGTCCATAACAAGTAGACCGACTCCTGCCTGCATCTACTACTATTACTGCACACATCGACCGACTCCTGCCTGCATCTAGAGTATTAAGTTCATAAGAACAGAGTAACACATTAAGCAAGATGGCATGATGTAGAGGGATAAACACATGCAATATGATATAAACCCCATCTTGTTATCCTCGATGGCAACAATACAATACGTGTCTTGCGACCCTTTCTGTCACTGGGTAAGAACACCGCAAGATTGAACCCAAAGCTAAGCACTTCTCCCATGGCAAGAAAGACCAATCTAGTAGGCCAAACCAAACTGATAATTTGAAGAGACTTGCAAAGATAACTCAATCATACATAAAAGAATTCAGAGAAGATTCAAATATTATTCATAGATAAACTTGATCATAAACCCACAATTCATCGGATCTCGACAAACACACCGTAAAAAGAGTTTGCATCGAATAGATCTCCACAAGAGAGGGGGAGAACATTGTATTGAGATCCAAAAAGAGAGAAGAAGCCATCTAGCTAATAACTATGGACCCGTATGTCTGTGGTAAACTACTCACAACTCATCGGAGGGGCAAGGATGTTGATGTAGAGGCCCTCCGTGGTTGATTCCCCCTCCGGCAGAGTGTCGGCGAAGGCTCCAAGATGGGATCTCGCAGATACAGAAGGTTACAGCAGTGGAAATTGTGTTTCCTGGTGCTCCTGGATGTCTTCAAGGTACGTAGGTATATATAGGAAGAAGAAGAACGTTGGTGGTCGCCCGAGGGGCCCACGAGACAGGGAGCGCACCCTACAGGGGGCGCGGCCCCCTATCTCGTGGGGCCCTCGGGAGCTTCTGGACTTGCACTCCAAGCTCTCCGGATCAGATTTGTTCCAAAAATCATGCTCCCGAAGGTTTCATTCCGTTTGGACTCCATTTGATATTCCTTTTCTTTGAAATACTAAAATAGGCAAAAAACAACAATATGGGCTGGGCCTCCGGTTAGTAGTTTAGTCCCAAAAATGATATAAATTTGTAAAATAAAGCCCATAAACATATAAAAGGGGTAATATAATAGCATGGAACAATTAAAAATTATAGATACATTGGAGACGTATCAGGCTGCCATGCTCTTTCCTAGACTCCAGGTTGGTGCATCAAAGGAAAACTCTATGGGCTCAGTGACTGGCATGAATGTCCTTCCTGGAACTTGAACTCAAATCATCAAATGCTCCTCTTCTAGTAAAGTTGCGATGTAGGTCCCGGTGAAGCTTGGTATTCTAATGTTCAGGTACCTAGTAACTTCCTTCAAGTGTCGTCCAAAAGGTATTTCTTCATCCGGTTGTGTAAACTTGTTCCTTGAGTCCGCCATCCTATAGAGTGGAAAAGGGAGAGGAGTCAGAAATGAGTAGAGAAGAGTGACCTATGGTTTAACTTAGTGGTCGTGTCCTACAGTCGGCATGTGATCTGATAGCATCTTGTAGCGTCCAGACCTCAAACAATCTAATCTCTGTACAACAGTGTCATCCCTGGATCGGTAATGCTAACACGCACAGTACTCGAGTATTTATAACAGAGTCTCAATCACACACTTATTACATCGAAATGTCTCAAAAGAGAACTTAATACAATAATATGGCTTAAGGCCATCTAAATAAGATAACTGTGGAAGGCTTGGAAAACAAAGTGAGTCCATCGACTCCAATGGCATAGCTGAGTGAACAACAACGACCTATGGCACCTTAGTCGTTGTTTGAAAAGTCTGCAACATGATATGTTGCAGCCCGAAACGGGTCAGCACATGGAATATGCTGGCAATTTAACACAAAAGAGTAATGAACAGAATAAATGCTATCACTACATGAATATATGGCTGGTGGAAAGCTCTATGGTTAAAGTTTTGCGTAAAGCCAATATTTTCCCTACAACAAAGGAATAAATTTTATTTAACTATCATGGTGGTTCTTAAACATTGAGAAGGTTCCTCCAACTCAATCCCAGTTAAGCAATATCAATTAACCCAACAAAATTAATTTAGAGTGATGATATCAACATGATAATCCAAGAACCAGATACTCAAGATGTCCATAACCGGGGACATGGCTAACCATGATTAGTTTGTACACTCTGCAGAGGTTTGCACAATTTTCCCCACAAGACTCGATCTCCTCTGTTAGATTTCTCGCACTACATGGTGTTTGAGAAACGGGTGACCGAGACACAATCTTTCAGAAACATTAACTCTTTACTCTGGATGTACAGTTACACCTACTTTCCCCTACATCTGCTAGCCCAACACTGAAAGAGGTCATGCAACCTAATAAACTATGCTAGAGCCCATAACAGCTTGTGGCTGCACATATAAGTTTCTAGCATGAATAATCTAATGATCCCTTTGAGCCTGGGTGGCGAACCGTAGGATGATCACACGGGTACTCCGGGATATCCTAGGACAACATTGGATTCTCCATGTGCCCACAACCAATCCACCCAGATGTGTATTTAAGTAGCCACCTTAAGTTAACCATGAATTAACAACTCTCACATCTGTCATGGATACACTCAACCAATCCACATCTACAAGCATAGCATAGCAATCCCGAGCATAACGTAGAAGTAACTCCCAAAGGTTTGGTAATAAAAGGGCGATAGGTTCTATCTCATCATCTAATTCCCAAACCCACATGTTATACAGATCCTAACCATGCAATGTTTGAGGATTGGAACTAATTCATAAAAACTGGGTAATAAAGGGATATGATCAAAGTGTTACTTGCCTTGTTGATGATCCGCAAAACCTAGAGACTCGTAGTAGCACGCTTCACACTCTGGGAATTCTATCGCAAACAAACAATAACATACATAAGCACTCCAGCATAGAAGCACAAGTAAAACGCAAATAAGAAGATCCAACTGAAGATCCTACTGAAGAGCTTTGACTAGCAAAAAGAATAAACTCAAACGGAGTAACGAAACTCATGAAACGAACGAAACAAGATTCATTTACTAATATGGACTAAAGTCAAACTTTACAGTATCAAAATCATGCTCAAGTTGGTTAAACAGAAAGAGGGCTTTGCGACGAAGATTTAGGCGCTGGTTTCATCTAATTTGGATAAACGAGCAAAAAGTTATACTGGATCGAAGATCAGGGATGAAATCGCGATCGAAAATAATCGCAGATAAACTCTGGAAAATAAAACAGGATGAATAGACTAACAAACGAATGTTTGCTGTCTAAGCCTAACCGAGGAACAACATTCGTGAAAACGAACGAACGGATGAACGTCCGCTAAACAACTAAACCAAAAAAAAACCGAACCGATCTATCTAAAAAAACATATCTAGGTTGTTTTTCAAACGAGGTTTTTACTTAACCGAAAAAATGAAATGACGGCGGCGGCGGCTACCTCTTGCAGGGTTCCGGTGGCGTGGGGTGGCGTCGTGGGGTGGCGGCGAGGCATTGGCAGGAGGCGCGGGCGTCGGCGGCGGCGAAGGAGCGCGGCGGAGGCTGTGCTAGGCGGCCACGGCAGCGGCTCCGGTGGCGGGGTGCTGTGGCGGGGCGAGGTGGGGCTTCGGGGTGGCGGCGGCACGCTATTTATTGGGGGCGGGGGCGGTGCGTGGCTTGGGGAGGGGGACGACCCGGGGAGTGTCCGGCTCAGACTCTCCTTGGCTTCCGTGCACGGCACAGTGGTGGGGAGAGGCGGCGGCGCGTGGTGTGGGCCGGCTGGGCTCCGGCCCAGTGGGTCCGGGAAGGATTTTTTTTAAATAATTTCGCCGAAACAAAAAATCCTAATAAAATATAAAAAATCTAAAAATGCAAAAAACAATTTTCACCATCCAAATAAAATATTTAGAACAAAGTGAGCATTTTTCTTGCCTAAAAATGCAATTTTGAAAACATGCATATTTTTCTAATTCAAATAAAATAGCAATAAAAATCCAAATAACATAAATATTTGATTTAAACATTTTTCCTCCAATGTTTCTTTTATTTTGGAGAAGTCATCTTATCCCCTCTCTTTTATTTTAATATTGGAAATATTCGGAGAGAAAATGATTAAAACCAAACTGATCCTCTTTTCAAATTTGAGAAAATTCAAATATGCAAAAGAAATGAAACCCCCAACTCTCTCTGTGGGTCCTTGAGTTGCTTAGAGTTTCTAGGATCAACCAAAAATGCAATTAAAATATGATATGCATATGATGTCCTATGTATAACATTCTTAATTGAAAATTTGGGATGTTACAGTAGTAGAACTGAATTGGGGCTTGTAACCATCAATCCTATAAGTTACTACGGATTAGTAACACGTGAACCTGATAGAGAGAAGAGATCCTAGTCCTTAACCCCCGTGGAAAGAATGGACTGACTCAGATCAGAATGCCATGAGGTAAAGGAGTAAAAAGAGCCTTACGTTCCATCCCACAATCAATTCCCCTACATATAAGTAAAGCATTTCTAGACTGAACATTGACCAGTTTGGCTTGAAAAACCTACAGGCAGTCCGGCTCTGATGCCAACGCTGTCAGGATCCCGACTCAATGCCACACCGATCTAGCATGTAACACATCATATCACTTTGCGGCTTCACGCTCGGTATTCCCATAGGTGTTGCCTTACCAGGCCCATCACCGTTTGCGCCTTTTGGAACGCGTATATGATAGTGTCGCTAGCATCCATATGACAAAAAGCTCAGGCTGACATGGCTAGTCGTGAACCCAAAGTGGCACTAACTTACAGGAATAGGCATACATGACCCAGCAACAAACATGTCGATCAACAGCAAGTGAATCCCAAGTCGTAGAAAGCTACAAGGACTTAAAGGATCACCGCGTGATACCCGAAGGGACAGACACAGGAATGAAGAAGGACACATGCCGGCCAGCCTAAGTGTTCCGGAGCAGTAGCAAGCTACCACGGCTCAATGGAAGCACTAGGAGACATTTCCCGGTAAGCGAGGCTACCAAGGATAATCAACTAGATTGTCAGATCCCACACATACCAAGCATTTCAAACATACACATAATATGCTCGATATGTGCAAATATAACATGGCATCACAACAAAACTCTATAACTCAAGTACTTTATTTAAAGCTCCAGAGAGCATACATATCATTCACACAGGTATGGGTCACACGACCCAGCATTCAAGTCATACAAACATACAAGCCATAAGCAGAAGCAGCATGTCTGGGTACAGACATCTAGATAGTAACAAAAGGCTTGAGGAAGCATAGCTATCCTACAAGGGTCCAACATGTGCTCAGGATCGCCACCTGGGCCTCAGGCTACTCGTCGACATCAAGGTCTACGTAGAACCCATCAGAAGGGGTTGCAACATCTTCTGAAAACGTAAATAAGCAAACATGAGTACAAAGGTACTCAACAAGACTTACATCAGATCCTACATACATGCACATTATCAAAGAAGGGATGGTGGGGTTATTGCAGCAAGCCAGCTTTGACTCCTGGACAAACTATCTTACGAGACTCCAACTTGTAAATGTTTTGCGCACTCGAGTCCACTACACACCACATCAATAGGCTACCGAGGATCCACCTCCGTCATCCTACGGAAGGGCCATCCTCGGCACTCACACTTATCTTGAAGGTTTTAGTAGTTTCCATTTACTTGTCTATGAACTTTATAGGAAACCAAGTAGTTCTTTTCCGCGAACGCGGCTATTCGAATAGATGATGTTAACCCTGAAGGGGTGTACTTATTCACACACGCTTTCACCAGTTATCGCTGTTTACACGACATGTAGTCGGGAACCTTCAAGCGGAAGCCCAGCGAGGGTGTCGGCCACAACCTACATAAACACTCAAGTCTCTATAGTATAGGTTTATCACCTATTCAGGTTCCATCTGCAGGGAGTCCGGCCGAGGTTTCCACATACGGCCCTGAACAATGTGTACAGGGTTCCGAGACACCTAACGGGTGCCCGGCATACCCGGCCATGTACGTACCACATCACATCCCACCCCGAGGGCCAGCGCTGCCCACGGCCTCCAGTATGCTACAAACATCAGAAACTACTTGCAACTCCTAGACAGAGGACTAGGGTGGTTAAGAAGCCGAGAGGGTCCATTGGTTTTTGGCCCAATGCATGGTAGTAGCTGAATCTTAAATCACACACATAGATCTCAGTGCTTAAGGACGTTTCCAATGAAACAACCCACCATGTACTCCTACATGGCCTCTCATCGATACCTTTACCAAATCGTGTTCAACACATCACTCTCATTACTGACATGATCATTTCACTCTATCCCATCACCCAGATGAACTAGACCTGACAATACTCTAAGCATAGCAGGTATAGCAAGGAAGGAAACACATATATGGCTCAATCAACTCCTACACATGCTAGTGGGATTCATCTAGTTACTGTGGCAATGACAGGTCATGCAGAGAAAATGGGTTCAACTACCGTAGCACACAGCAGTTTGAAACGTGATTGTCTTCAGTGCAGTAAATGAGAGGAGGAGTGAGAACATGGGATTGTATCGACATGATCAATTGGGTGGTTGCTTGCCTGGCAGGTCCATAGTCTGATACTGGTCTTCGTTCGGGTACTCGTGGGGTGC
The DNA here is from genome assembly GCF_002162155.2 of Triticum dicoccoides. NCBI lineage: Eukaryota > Viridiplantae > Streptophyta > Magnoliopsida > Poales > Poaceae > Triticum > Triticum dicoccoides. The sequence continues at coordinate 299,075,073 of NC_041383.1, read as the reverse complement.
TTCCGGGGCAGAACCTACTGTAGAGAGCACCGATAACACAATCAAAACCAAACATTATGCAACAGCATGATGCATGCATGAGACATGGCAAAATGAGTGTGTTGGGCTAATGGAGTTATAACCAGATTAGTTTGAGCCATTTTGAACCAAAGATTTAAATTCCAAACTCAGATGTGATCTCAAATAGTGCTTTATAATATTTTGCACTAAACAACAAGTTAACTTGTTTAAACATTCATGAAACCAATATATATGGATATATTGGATTTTTCTGATCATTTTTCATATATAACACTTTGCATTTGGAGTTTCAGATTAATTTCTATGAATTTTTAAAGTTAGCACGATTTTCTAAAATTTCCTGAATAAGAATAAATCCAGAAAAGTGAAATACTACGTCAGAATTGCGTCAGCAGGTCAACAGGGGCGGTCCAGGTCAAACCTGACCAATGCGGCCCACTGGTCAGTGTCTCTATTAATTAACCAACTTAATTAGCATTAGTTTAACACTAACCTAGGTTTGACTAGCGGGCAGGGCCCACATGTCAGTGACCCAGGGGGGTCAAACCCCTGGTCAAACTGGGCTAACTCGCGGGTTTTTAGCCGCCGGCGTTGTCTAGACGCGGCGGAGGGCAGAGGGATGCGCCCTCCGGCGACCAAATGGAACGTGGCGGCCATCTACGAGTAGTTGGGAGCGAGCCGCGTTGAAGGATGGTGGTGGTTGAGCTCAAGGTCGCCGGAAATGACACCGGCAACGAGCTTTGCGGCTGTCGGAGTTTGGGAAAGGAAGAACTCATCGGTGTAGTGGTCTTGGAGGCTCGAGGGCAGCTCCTATGTGGCCTACGTGGTGCTGTGAAGTCAGTGGACATGGTGGTGTGGCCGTTGGGTGGCCGGAGCTGCGTCGGTGACGAGCTCAGGCGGCGATGCGTGCGGTGAAGTTCGTTGCAGTCGATGCAGGGGACAACAGCGAGAACAGAGAGGATGGGGAGAGGCAGAAGCTCACGACGGTTATGATGAGCTAGATGGCACGGTCGGGGACGAACTGTAGTAGCGGTAACGGTGAAGGGGATCTCCGTCGACGGCAGAGTCGGGCCAGGTCAGTGCAGTGGCTCCGGGGTGAACGAGCGCTCGGAGCTCGGTCTGCTCGATAGAGAGGAGGATGGCGGAGCTGCTGCACACGGCGGGGCGGCATGGAGTCGATGGTGGCCGTGTCTACGATGGTTGTGCGGCTGCGGCTGCGTCGGCCATGGGTGGAGAGGGCGAGAGAGAGGCGCTAGGGGCGAATGGAGGTGTCCAGGGGGTCGAGGGGGCGACGTGGAGGTCGTCCAGGCATCCAGGGGCGCGAGCGGCAAGCAGGTGGCGCCATGGCGAGCTCGCGCATGCTGGCATCACCTCCCTGCTTTCCTGGCGGGGACGAAGTAGCTGGCTAGCACGGGCCAGCACACTGTTGGGCCGCCAGGTGGGCCGGCTGGTGGCTTTGCCAGGTAAGTGGTCTTTTCCTTTTATTTTCTGTTTTCTTTTATTTCTGCAAGTTTGTGGCTTTTCTAAAAATACCTAGCCACTTTCAAAAATCACCAAACTGCACTTGCCAACTGTATAGGATATATCCTATAGTAAACATTTTAGTTTGGGATTATTTGGACATTTAAAATTTTTATAGCATTTAAATGCCCAAATGCAATTAGCATATGATTTAATCCAGTGACCTTAGGATGTCCTAGAAATTTGTGCACCATTTTTGTCAGAGGTTTAAGACCAAGGCAAAGATGATGAACATTTTAGAAGGGCATTTCAGGTTCATTGAAAATAATTTTAGTAAACCCTAGTTGGATTAAGGGGGTGTTGGGGGGTTCTGTAATCCCATTTCCAAGTTTCTTGTCAAAGTAAACATGATGCGAACACTCTAATGCATGAACTAGCTAGGGTGTGACAAACTGCCTGTGTGATCTCCGTCGTGCTGCGCTATGCTTCTCTGCTCTTTGTGCAATGTGCCCATCCTCCCGCCGAACCAAAAGGGGCTCGTAGCCCCATAGGTGGCCGTGGTTCCCCAGGACATCTCTGGCTCTGCCGCACTGTGCTACGCTTCTCCGCTCTTTGTATAATGTGCCCATCCCCCCACCGAACCAAAAGGGGCTCGTAGCCGCATAGGTGGCCGTGGTTCCCCACAACATCTTTGACGCGCCTGATGAACTGTTGTCCATGCACAAGTCAAGGGAAACCTAAACCCCTGTTTGTGTGCCCCAACATAAGCCCCCGGTCCTGAGCCATATGTGGCGCACATTGGGCTAGGCCCCAAACCGTGCACGGACACGTGGCGAAAAAAGTGGCGCACGTGCACTGGTTTGTCTCAATAACGGGTCAATCCAACGTCCACTTTGCATATTTACCACGTGTCGTGGGGTAATGGGATCGCAGCAGTTAATGCGAAATGGTAACTTTTCTGAAGAGCCACACACTCCCCCACGTCATTTCCCTTAATAGGGTGAAATGCGGAAGGGGACTACCCATTCATCGCTCGCCTTGCTTCCCCATCATCTTCTTCCGCAAGCCAAACAACTTCTTTTTTCTCCGCCCATGCTCGCTGCCAGCCCCTTCTTCAATCTCCATCCCATGCTTCCGCTGCAATCCGGGAACATGGGGAAGAAAACCACGACCAGAGGAAAGCCGATGGATGCCGCGAAAGACATGGTCGCCAAGGGGAGCAATAGGGCAACGGAGCTACACACGAAGTGAAGGGGAGACGGGGATGTGCAGCAGGTGAGGTATGGATACTTGTGTGTGGGGGGGGGGAGATGTCCCGGAGGGGCATGGCATTCCCAAGGTTCTGGCGAAGAGGAAAGAGGACCTGGCAGATTCATACAAAATTTTCTACGTGTATTTCATCTGCGGCCTTTGTCCTCCCTTCTTGAATTTTTTTGAGGCGATGATGGCGGTCCATGGATTCCACCTTTTGTATTTCACGCCCAATGCAATGGCATGTATGGAGATCTTTTCCCATTTGTGCGAGAACTTTGTTGGGGTGGCCCCAACATTGATCTGTTCAGGCACTATACCGTGCTGCGGGTGGAGAACAAGAACCACCATTCTAGGAACATCAGTTGGATGCCATGGATTGTGCCAAGAGAGAACTGTGATTATATCTCTGGCTAGCAATGCAACAGGCGGCAGGAGTGGAGAGGAGATTGGTGTTGGATTCAGGATAAAGAGGCCCCTGAATTCTGCCAGGCATGGACGGAATGCCTTGAGAGTGACAATGTCTAGAGGGCATTTGGCCTCACCGAGCGTAGGCTCTTCCTGACAATAAACAGTATTATCCATCTGAAGGCTGCCGGGCTGACCGTTGAGCACGTGGGGGCGGATTTCCTCCTTTGCCATATTGCTCCTCCGCAGAAAAGGGACATATTTTCCCGGGAGTATGGAGATGCCGAAGATAGGATGAGATTGCTCCCTGGCCTAGCCAACAACCTAACAGTTTATGGCCACGCTTGGTTGTGTGCTCAGCTATTCGGCCATATTGGCCTGTTCAAGCTGCCGCCAAACATCATCCCACTAAACATCAACTCTGCCAGGAATTAGATCTTGCAATGGATGCCGCACTACTACACCGACGGAGTTTCGGGTGACTGGCAGTTGTCCACTTTTGATGAAGAGCTGGCATGGTCTTCTGCCTTAGTAGAAAGTGTCACTAAGGAGGAAACTATGATGTACAAATGCACCTCCAAGTTGGAGGTGGCATATATTAAAAATCGGCTTGATGAGGATAGGGCGGCCTAGGCTACAGCAGCAGCGAAAGGCGGGAAGGCAACAAAGGGAAGAGGGAAGGCTGGATATGAGAGCCCTTCCCACGGCAGGGGTGAGACACAAGTCTCAGAAGAGGTTGCTGGGGAAGGGCGTGTCAGAGGAGAGCCTGCCGGGGACGGGACTTCCGGGATTGAAGCTCTGTATGTCACGGCAACAAAGGCCTTAGAGGAAGAAGTGGCTAAGGAAGTGGAGGTACCTGAAGAGGAATCGCTCGTAGAAGGCCCCCAAGCCCCTGAGCAGATCTTGGAGCCATGCCCATCCTAATGGGCAGCCAATCGGGGAGTGGCAGCCAGCAATCCCGCGCCCACCTCTAGGAGGGCGAAGGAGATTGCCTCCAAGGTCAGCATCCCTGAAGCTGTGCGCAGACTTCCTCCTCGGCTTTCTAGGGCTAGGGAGCAAAGGAGGACGACTCCAGTGCCCAATCGAGTATGAGCTCTTCATCGAGCTCGTCTTCATCGGAGACTCCCGTGCCCTGGTAGGGCTCTAAGTTGCCAGAGAGCTCTGTCCCCGTGACTAGAAGAGGAGCAGGGCGCCCTCGCCACCCATAGACTTCGAGCTGAACTCCATGCTCATTGATGAATAGTAAGGGAGATTGCTCCTTCCTTCTCTCCATTTCTTGTATTTCCTCTAATAAGCTTGCTTGCATTTACTGACTTGTCCTTATTGTCATTGTTAATCAGGGAGGAGGAGGAGGAGACGGAGACCCTCGTCCACCAGACCAAGCGGCTCAGATGTGCGGAGCCATCGAAGATAGCGGGAGGGACGAGCACAGCAGGGAGCGGCACAAGTGTCCCGACATTGATCCTGCAGCTCAGCCCCCAACTCAAAAGTGCAGAGCGGGTTCCGCCCACTGGGGGTGATGGTGAAGGGCTACTCTCCATTGATGCCCAAGGAGGGGAAGGGACCACTCAGGGCGAGCCTCTCTAGGAGGGGCCTACCCTTCCTGTTGATAGAGTTGATGGATCCCCACCAAGGGTCTCCATGGAAGAGTATGACCTTGACCCGCCAACCAACGTTGCCGGAGAAACTGAATCTTCTACCCGGGAGACCCCTCCGGATAACCCATCTATTCTCCTTCCTCACTTATCACCTCGCTTTGCTCTCTTGTCCTGTTAAGGGATTCTATCCTTCTACCATTGATTTGCTGGATCTACTTGCAGCCCCCTCGAGCGAGGATCCAGACTTGCTGGATGAGGACACCATGGACAAAGCCGCCAAAATCACCATAGCAGAGGAGCAGGAGCATGCCGCCGGGGGCACTCTGGGTTCCCTGAACAAGCCCGATGAAGTCCCCGACAATGCACCTATATCAGGGGTCGTGGGTGAGGAGAAGATCCCCCTTCAAACCATGGGCCCCTTCCCTCATTTGGCACCCCAGTGGAGGCCCTGTCGTCATCTTTCAGCCATCTGGTGTTGGTGCTCGTGCAACCCGGGCTCCGAGCCCCTGGCTCATCAGTGGCGGCGAGCATAGAGCATGACGAAGAACAATAGCGCATCATGTTGTCGCTATACCAAGGAGTCGAAGAGGTGGATGATTCCATCGTTGTCACCATGGAGCTATCCTTTATGGAGTCCATGGTGACAGGCCTTAATGAGATGCGGGAGCGGCATAGCCGGAAGTGGCAGGAGCTGAAGGAGCAATGCTAGTCCGCCAATAAGGTGGACCAGAAGCTGAAGGATAAAGGTGCTAAACTGCATGACTGGCACAACAATCAATTCTAGGTCCTCCTGAGGCAGCAGGAAACAATCTCGATGGCAAGAGAGGACGTCATCGCTCGGGAGGCGCACTTGGTGGACCGCTAAGTATCTCTAGATGCAAGGGAGTAGGAGATTTCTCTATGGGAGGAGAGGCTCGAGGCCAGTCTCCGTGCCAAAGATGCTGATCTGGAGGCCCTTATGCAGCAACACACCAAGGAACTAGAGGACAAGCATAAGGCCGCCCTGGATGCTCTTACTACTGACTTTGTTGCTTGGCTGTGGAAGCTTGCCGATGATCTTGCCACTGTCGCTACCTCTACCGCCAAGGTGGACCTCGACCAGCAAGTGGCCAAGCTGATGGAGAAGCTTGCCGGGATACTAGGGAGGTCTCGGCCCTCAAGGAGGAAGCACAGAAAGCAGAGTCCCCCTGAATGACACGCAATCGCAGCTCTCCTCCAAGAGCGAAGGTCTCGAAGTCACCAATGGCACCGTCAATGATCTGAAGGCCAGGATCGGTTCCTTGGAAAGCTCAATGGAATCCATTAAGGGCCGCGAGCAGGTACTGTCAAAGGATCTGGAGAATGCAAGGCACCTCCAGAAGGACGCAGAGGACAGGCTGGCGAACCACTCTTAGAAGGTTTACCTCTGGACCAAGAGCTTGATCAACATTGTCGGGCGTCTCTCTGCTCAGACCGCAACGATGGGCATGGAAGGGCCGGTCTTCTTGGTCGGCAAGAAGGAGGTGCCCAGCGTCAAGTTAGGGCTCTTGTTCAATGAGCTGATTGACAAGCTGAAGGTGCATGAGGACGGAAGGGCAGGCCGCTTCACGACTCAATCTTGGAAGCTTGCTCGCAATGCCCTCTTCATGGTACTAAGCAACCTTGCGTGTCGTCACCCAGATCTTAACCTTAATGACGGATTCAGGAAGCCGCCGTCGGGCGCAGATTTCCATGCCTCCAAATAGAGGGCCACTCCCTTGCCGACAAGGTTCTTGGTGTCCTCGCTACTTCACGAAGACGCCAGGCCCGACATGAACCATTCCCTCCACCGTGTTGTCCTGTAACCAAAACAATGACGCATGTCATGTGTTTAGACCTTATGTTGTTCATGCTTTCATGTGAACTCGATGTTATCGCTTAATCCGATTTACACGTTTATCCCTTTTGAGTTTTATCCATTAGTGTCCATATGATTAGTCTCTATGCATCTCCTGGTTGCCTGCCGGTATCATATTGCCGCGAAAGTTGTAACGGTCTAGCCCTTAAAATTCATCTTTGGCGTGGATGTGTCCCGAAAGGTTTTTCCTTAGTAGTTTCCGACGCAGCCACTCAATCCGCAAGCGGACTCTAAATGGAATGAGTGTGCAGACAAGAATCTAGCAAAAGTACCATCTTGTGATAGATTTCATCATACAAACACTTCGACACTCAGGGGATAAATAATTGCAAATTCTATATTTGTAAGTATGATAGGAGTTGTGTACACTTAGCTCTTATTTGGGCTTCCATCTATTCCTCCCCCGTAGGCGGCTGCTCGCATGGCTTGCATGTTCCGAGAAGGACTGTATTTCTTGTATATCGACCTCTAGCTCCCAACACGGGTCGGCTCCAAGCGCATGTAACTTGGGGTGGCATGACATAGCATTAGGTACTGCTGCTTTCTCTGTCTTCCTCTCCGCACCTCTTGATCAACCAAACGGCAGGTGGCACAAAAACCATGCAATCACGGGCGGCCTTACTAGTGCATACTTGCTGGGGCATCAATCAACAAACTTGCGCTGGCGATATACTCAGGATTTCCCTAAACAAGGTAAATGCTAGATCGAGCATCGCGCAGGCTCATCGACATTGGTGACGCTAGAACCTAGAGTAACATGATTGTCAAAGAGTGAGAGTGGTAGAGAGAGAACACCTGGTACCTTTGCACATCGTTTCTTTCTCTTTAACGGTATTTGCACGACATTCTTGTTGTTTGGCCTGTTCGAGGTGGTATTGTTGCCCTTGCCTCTAGCTTCTGTGGCCATTGTGACCACGGCGTGTGGGGATGGCGAAGAGTGGGCGAGATCGGCACGGGAGCAATGCTGCTCTTCCGGTCCGCCTCAGCCATCCCCTCGCGACGCCTTTGACGAATATGATGCGCTTCATACACTCCTCAGATTCGCGCAAGTGATCCCCCTACCTGGTGCGCCAATGATTTCATGGGGAACAATGACCACCTATGGGGCTACGAGCCCCTTTTGGTTTGGCGGGGGGATGGGCATGTTGCACAAAGAGCGAAGAAGCATACCGCAGCACAACATAGATCACACGGGCAGTTTTACCCATGTTCGGTCTGCCGTGAACCCTACTCCTGCTTTGGTGGATTGATGGTTGAAAAGGTGTGGTGAGTGTAGCGCACTTTCCCGGCACGGATGCCTCAGGGCAAAAGTGGCTACGCGCATACGGATATGCGAGTGGCCAAACTTGCTATCCTCGTGAACCCTTTCTATGGTTGCCCTGGGCCTCCTTTTATAGATTAATGGGGTCACCAGTGGCAAATCAGTATTTCCGTACTGATTAGATAGAAAATAGCGCTATCATACCTAACTTTGCAAGCTAACAAAGCGCTTTAAATGGGATGTCGAGTGTCACATCATAGCGTGCCCAACAACCCTTTCCGGGCTATTTCGCCAGCTTCACGCCTACTTCCTTGACATGTCCCAGGATGGGTGTCATATGGAGGTGTTTGATGTAGGAAATGGCTGCCATGTGGCAAAAAGTAGCCACTTAGTCATCTTGGGGCTTGACACCACACTACTCTATGACTTGCGTCGCTTGTGAGGTGGAGCGTTGGAGTGGCTTGCCTCCACAAGCCCCGGCATGCTTGCCAGGACAATCTGCAAGTTTGGTTCCGGGGCAAACCCACCCTTGCCAGGATTGCTTGCCCGACAAGGGAGGTTCCTTCCTTAGCGATATCTTGCTTCTATGGCTCATCTTGATCTTCTTGACCTGCACTTTGATCCATCAAAGGATTGATCCCTCTTGCTGGGTTTGATCTTCGTACTGTAATATTGTCCTTGGGCCTGATGAACTGTTATCTGTGCACAACTCAGGGGGAAACATACACCCCTATTTGTGTGCCTCGACAATCTGTTAAACAAAGAACAGTCTGTAGCAATCTGTAAACTTCATATACTTATCTAACTCAAAAATTCTGAAAAATTAGGACAGTGTGGGAAATTTGTATATCGATCTTGTGTAAAATTTGAGAGCAAAATCACGTTTCTGTGATTTACAAAAATTATTTTACTAAGCGCAAAAGTTTCTGTTTTTCAACAAGATCAAATCAACTATCACCCAACATGATCCCAAATGTATAGCTTAGCACAAAAACTAAATAAAAGGTAAAAACACAATCATAACAGTAGCATAATTGTGCAAACACTCAATAATAGAAATAACAAGGTAAAAATAAATTTTATTCATTGGGTTGCATCCCAACAAGCACTATCGTTTTATGCCCCTGGCTAGGCATAATGCAAAGTGTCAAGTATTGTCATCTTTAGTTTTTGATCCATAGGATGCCCTCATGATTGATTCATATGGAGGCTTAATTCTTGTTCTAGGGAAGTGTTCCATACCCTTTCTTAGTGGAAATTGAAATTAAATATTGCCTTCTTTCATACCAAATAAGGCACCTATAGTGCGTAAAAAGGTCTACTAGGAATACTTGGACAAGACGGATTACAATCAATGTCAAGAACAATGATATCTATGGGCACAAAATTCCTATTTGCAAGAATAAGAACATCATTAATTCTTCCCAAAGGCTTTTAATAGTATAATTCGCCAAGTGCAAATTTAAAGAACACTCTTCAATATCGGTAAGACCAAGCACATCACATAAAGATTTTAGAATTGTGGAAACACTAGCACCCAAATCACATAAAGCAAAACACTCATAATTTTTAATCTTGACTTCGATAGTAGGTTCCTATTGATCATGTAATTTTCTAGGAATTGAAACCTCTAACTCCAACTTTTCTTCAAAAGCATTCATCATGGCATCAACGATATGTGTTGTGAAAGCTTTATTTTGTTCATAGGCATGAGATGAGTTTATGATGGATTTCAACAAAGAAATACATTCAATCAAAGAGCAACTATGATAATTAAAGTCTTTGTAATCCAAAAGAGTGGGCACATCACTAGTTAAAGTTTTAACCTCTCCAAACCCACTTTTATCAATCTTTTCATCAAGATTTTTACCCTATCGAGACGCCTTCTTGCTAAAGTTGACTCTTCTCCAGCCCCTTTATCATCAATTTTAATTTTACTAAACAAGGTATCAATAGAAAAAACACCAATTACTTTAAGATCTTCATCATTTTTATGAAAGCAATCACTAGAAAACGCTCTTTCTAAGAATTCTCTTTTTGCTCTAAGCAAAGCGGTCCTTTTCTTACTTTCATCCATAGAAACATATGAAGCTTTAATTTATTCATCAACCTTGGGTACAAAATTTTCCAACTTGAGATTTTCTACATCATGAGAAATTCTATCAATGCTTCTAGACATATCATCAATCTTATTCAACTTTTCCTCTATCGTACCATTGAAAACATTTTGAGTACTGATAAATTCTTTAATATTATTCTGAAGATCAGAGGGGTTCCTATTATTATTGTAAGAAGACTTACCATAATTATTAGAGGAATTTCCACAAAAAGGCCTAGGAGTAAAATTACCTCTATAAGCATTGTTGTTGAAATTGTACCACAAGATAAAATTCACATCTACGGCATCACTATTTTGCTCAACCAAAGTAGACAAAGGCGCATCATTAATATCTATAGGAGCATTTTTACTACCAACCAATTTCATAAGAGCATCAACTTTTTCACCAACATGCTAATTTCTTCAACCGAATTAACTTTTTTTACTAGTAGGTGCTCTTTCGGTATGCCATTGTGAATAATTTGCCATGATATTATCTAGAAATTTAGTAGCTTCACCCAAAGTAATTTCCATAAAAGTACCACCCGAGGCGGAATCTAAAAGATTTCTAGAAACAAAGTTCAATCTGCATAAAAGTTTTTTATGATCATCCAAAGATTTAAACCATGAGTAGGATAATTTCTTATGATCAATTTCATTCTTTCACAAGATTGTGCAACAGTTCATGCTCAAGTTGCTTAAAATTCATAATTTGGGGTCTATGAGAAATAATGTTCGCGGGCGGAAAATACTTAGTAATAAAAGCATCTTTGCACTCATCCCAAGAATCGATACTATTGTGAGGCAAAGAAGAAAACCAAATTTTAGCACGATCCCTTAAAGAGAAAGGAAATAATTTCAACTTCACAATATCATTGTCCACATGTTTCTTATTTGGCACATCACACAACTCCACGAGTGTGTTTAGATGGGACGCGACATCCTCGTTAGGAGTACCAGAAAATTGATCTTTGATGACAAGATTCAGCAAAACGGCATTAATATCACAAGATTTCGCACTAGTAGCGGGAGGGGCAATCAGACTGCTAATAAAATCATTGTTATTGGTATTAGAAAAATAACACAACTTGGTGTTTTCTTGACTCACCGTGACTACACAAACAAGATTGCAAAAAGATCTGACGAGAAAACGGCGAACGAAAAAGAGTGCCCAATAAAATGGCAAATTTTGTGAAGTGGGGGAGATGAAAACGAGAGGCAAATGGAAACTAATGTAAATTGAAAGGAGATGATATTTGTGATTAGGAACCTAATAGATGTTGATGATGTCTCCCTGGCAACTGCCCCAGAAATCGGCACGTTGATAGGAGACTACCTTGACTTGATCTTCCCCGGCAACGGCGCCAGAAATCATTTCTTGATGGCCCGTGTCCGCGTCAGTATTTCCCCGAAGAGGAATGGATGATGCAGCACAACTACGGTATATATTTCCGTCAGTTATGAAACCAAGGTTATCGAACTAGTAGGGGAACCAAGCAACACTATGTAAATGGTACCTACACACAAAGACCAAATACTTGCAACCGATGCGTAAGAGGGGTTGTAAATCCCTCTCGGGTAAAAGATTGGTAAAGAGATAAATTGGTAGATGCAAATAGAATAACAACAAATAAAATTCAGTGAGGTATTTTTGGGTTTTTGATAATATAGATTTGAAAATAAAAAAAGCAAATAAAGAAAAAGGCAAATAGCAATATAGATCTGAAAATATATGATGAGAAAATAGATCCCGGGGCCATAGATTTCACTTGTGGCTGCTCTCGAGAAAATAGCATACGGTGGGTAAACAAATTACTGTTGGGAAATTGATAAAACATCGAATAATTATGACGATATCTAGGAAATGATCATTATATAGGCATCACATCCAAGATTAGTAGACCAACTTTTGCCTGCAGCTACTACTATTACTCCACACATCAACCGCTATCCAGCATGCATCTAGTGTATTAAGTTCATGGAGAAATGTAGTAATGCAATAAGAACGATGACATGATGTAGACGGGATCTATTCATGTAGGAATAGCCCCCATCTTGTTATCCTTAATATCAACGATACAAACGTGTCTTGCTGGCCCTTCTGTCACTGGAAAAGAACACCGTACAATCGAACCCATCACAAAGCACCTCTTCCCATGGCAAGAAAATTCGATCTAGTTGGCCTAACTAAACCACAGATTCGAAGAAGAAATACGAGGCTAAAAGTAATCATGCATATAGAAGCTCAAATAAACTCAAATAACTTTCACGGATAGATAGATCTGATCATAAACTCAAAGTTCAACGGACCCCAACAAACACACCGCAAAAAAGAGTTACATCAAATAGATCTCCAAGAGACCATTGTATTGAGAATCAAATACAGAGAAGAAGCCATTTAGCTACTGTTTACGGGCCTGTAGGTCTACAATGAACTACATAAGCATCATTGGAGAGGCACCAATGAGGATGATGAACCCCTCAGTGATGGCGTCTAGATTGAATCTCATGCTTCTGGAACTTGCAGCGGCTGGAATTGTGTTTCATCGACTCCTGTAGGGTTTCTTGATTTTTGGGGTATTTATAGAACAAAGAGGCGGTGTGGGAGGCCACCGAGGTGGGCACAACCCACCAGGGTGCGTCAGGAGCCGCAGGCACGCCCAGGTGGGTTGCACCCCCCTTAGGGCACCCCTCTAGTACTTCTTTGACCCAAGTTGTTCCTTCTAGTCCATAAAAATTCTCCAAAAAGTTTTGCTGTGTGTGGACTCCATTTGGTACGGATATTCTGGGAAGTAGAAAACAAGCAAAAAACAGCAACTTTCTCTGGGCACTATGTGATGTCTACTACGCAACCTTCTTCTTGTAGACATTGTTGGGCCTCCAAGTGCAGAGGTTTGTAGGACAGTAGCAAATTTCCCTCAAGTGGATGTCCTAAGGTTTATCAATCCGTGGGAGGTGTAGGATGAAGATGGTCTCTCTCAAACAACCCTGCACCCAAATAACAAAGAGTCTCTTGTGTCCCCAACACACCCAATAGAATGGTAAATTGTATAGGTGCACTAGTTCGGCGAAGAGATGGTGATACAAGTGCAATATGTATGGTAGATATAGGTTTTTGTAATCTGAAAATGTAAAAACAGAAAGGTAACTAATGATAAAAGTGAGCACAAACAGTATTGCAATACTTCGAAACAAGGGCTAGGGTTCATAATTTCACTAGTGCAAGTTCTCTCAACAATGATAACATAATTAGATCATATAATAATCCCTCAAGGTGCAACAAAGAGTCACTCCAAGGTCACTAATAGCTGAGAACAAACGAAGAGATTATTGTAGGGTACGAAACCACCCCAAAGTTATTCTTTCCGATCAATCCATTGGGCTATTCCTATAAGTTTCACAAACAACCCTAGAGTTCGTAGTAAAACAACACCTTAAGACACACATCAACCAAAACCCTAATGTCACCTAGATACTCCAATGTCACCACAAGTATCCACGGGTTTGATTATACGATATGCATCACAGAATCTCAGATTCATATTTTCATACCAACACAAAGAACTTCAAAGAGCACCACAAAGTTTCTATGGGAGAGTCAAGACAAAAATGTGTGCCAAGCCCTATGCATAAGTTCACAAGGTCACTGAACCCGCAAGTTGATCACCAAAACATACATGAAGTGGATCACGTGAATATATCATTGTCACCACAGATAAGCACATGCAAGACATACATCAAGTATTCTCAAATCTTTATAGACTCAATCCAATAAGATAATTCAAAGGGAAAACTCAATCCACTACAAGAAGGTAGAGGGGGGGAACATCATAAGATCCAACTATAATTGCAAAGCTCGTGGTACATCAACATCGTGCCATATCAAGAACACGAGAGAGAGAGAGATCAAACACATAGCTACGGGTACATACCCTCAGCCCCAAAGGTGAACTACTCCATCCTCCTCATGGCGAGCGCCGGGATGATGAAGATGGCCACCGATGATGGTCCCCCCCTCCGGCAGGCTGCCGGAACAGGTTCCCGATTGCTTTTTGGTGGCGACAGAGGCTTGTGGCAGCGGAACTCCTGATCTACGTTTTGTTATAGAAGTTTGGGGATTTATAGGAGGGGTTGGCGTCGGTTTCACGTTAGGGGGGCCCACAGGGAGTCCACGAGGCAGGGGGTGGGGGGTGCCCTCCACCCTCGTGGGGCCCTTGGGACTCTCCTCCGGTAGCTTTTTGTTCCAGTATTTTTATATTTTCCAAAAATATTCTCTATTCATTTTCAGCGCATTTCGAGAACTTTTATTTCTGCACAAAAACAACACCATGGTAGTTCTGCTGAAAACAGTGTCAGTCCCGGTTAGTTCTAACCAAATCATGTGAAAATATTATAAACATGGCATGAATACATCAAAAATTATAGATACGTTGGAGATGTATCAAGCATCCCCAAGCTTAGTTCCTGCTCGTCCTCGAGTAGGTAAATGATAAAAACAATTTTTTATGTGGAATGCTACCTAACATATTTATCCATGTAATTTTCTTTATTGTGGCATGAATGTTCAGATCCAAAAGATTCAAGAAAAAAGTTCAATATTGACACAAAAACAATAATACTTCAAGCATAGTAACAAAGCAATCATGTCTTCTCAAAATAACATGGCCAAAGAAAGCTATACCTACAAAATCATATATTCTGGCTATGCTCTATCTTCATCACACAAAATATTTAAATCATGCACAACCCTCATTTCAGGCAATCAATTGTTTCATACTTTAGTATTTTCAAAAAAAATTCAACTTTCACGAAATACATGAGCTTGAGCCATGGACATGTCACTATATGTGCAATAGAATTGTGGTTGTGGACAAGACAAAAAGGAGAAGATAGTCTCACATCAACTAGGCGTATCAACGGGCTATGGAGATGCCCATCAATAGATATCAATGTGAGTGAGTAGGGATTGCCATGCAACGGATGCACTAGAGCTGTAAGTGTATGAAAGCTCAAAAACAAACTAAGTTGGTGTGCATTCAACTCGCTTGCTCACGAAGACCTAGGGCACTTTGAGGAAGCCTATCATTGGAATATACTAGCCAAGTTCTATAATGACAAATTCCCACTAGTATATGAAAGTGACAACATAGGAGACTCTCTATCATGAATATCATGGTGCTACTTTCAAGCACAAGTGTGGCAAAAGGATAGTAACAATATCCCTTCTCTCTTTTTCTCTCATTTTTTATTTTTTTATTTCAGCCTTCTCTTTTTTTTATGGCCTCTTTTTTTCCTTTTTTTATTTCTAGTCCGGAGTCTCATCATGACTTGTGGGGGAATCATAGTCTCCATCGTCCTTTCCTCACATGGGACAATGCTCTAATAATGAAGATCATCACACTTTTATTTACTTACAACTCAAGAATTACAACTCAATACTTAGAACAAAATATGACTCTATGTGAATGCCTCCCGTGGTGTACCGGGATGTGCAATGATTCAAGAGTGACATGTATGAAAGAATTATGAATGGTGGGTTTGCCACAAATACGATGTTAACTACATGTTCATGCAAAGCAATATGACAATGATGGAACGTTTCATAATAAATGGAACGGTGAAAATTTGCATGGCAATATATCTCAGAATGGCTATGGAAATTCCATAATAGGTAGGTATGGTGGCTGTCTTGAGGAAGGTAATGGTGGGTGTATGGTACCGGCGAAAGTTGCGCGATACTAGAGAGGCTAGCAATGGTAGAAAGGTGAGAGTGTGTATAATCCATGGACTCAACGTTAGTCATAAAGAACTCAGATACTTATTGCAATAATCTATTCGTCATCGAAAGAAAGTACTACACGCATGCTCCTAGGGGAATGGTTGGTAGGAGTTAACCATCGCGTGATCCCGACCTCCACACAAAGGATGACAATCAATAAAGAAATCATGCTCCGACTTCATCACATAATGGTTCCCCATACGTGCATGCCACGGGAATCACAAACTTTGACACAAGTATCTCTCAAATTCACAACTACTCCACTAGTATGACTCTAATATCACCATCTTCATATCTTAAAACAATCATAAAGAATCAAACTTCTCATAGTATTCAATGCACTTTATATGAAAGTTTTTATTATATGCCTCATGGATGCCCATCATATAAGGACTAAATTCATAACCAGAGAAAATTACCGTACTGTTCTAAAAGACTCTCAAAATAATATAAGTGAAGCATGAGAGTTCCTCAATTTCTTCAAAATAAAACAACCACCATGCTCTAAAAATATATAAGTGAAGCACTAGAGCAAATGACAAACTACTCCAAAAGATATAAGTGAAGATCAATGAGTAGTCGAATAATTATGAAACTATGTGAAGACACTCTAACATTTAAGAATTTCAGATCTTGGGATATTATTCAAACAGCAAGCTAAACAAAAGAAAAGAAAACGACGCTCCAAGCAAAACACATATCATGTCGTGAATAAAAATATTGCTCCAAGTAAAGTTACCGATGAACGAAGACGAAAGAGGGATGCCATCCGGGGCATCCCCAAGCTTAGGCTCTTTGTTGTCCTTAAATATTACCTTGGGGTGCCTTGGGCATCCCCAAGCTTAGGCTCTTGCCGCTCCTTATTCTATAGTCCATCAAATCTTTACCCAAAACTTGAAAACTTCACAACACAAAACTCAACAGAAAACTCGTAAGCTCCGTTACTATAAGAAAATAAATCACCACTTAGCTACTGTTGTGAACTCATTCTAAATTCATATTCGTGTCATATCTACTGTATTCCAACTTCTCCATGTTTCATACCCTCCGATACTACTCATAGATTCATCAAAATAAGGAAACAACACATAGAAAACAGAATCTGTCAAAAACAGAACAGTCTGTAGTAATCTGTAACTCCAGAATATTTCTGTAACTCCAAAAATCTATCCAAATAAGGAAAAGCTGAGAAATTTGTGGACAAATCCATAGAAAAAATAATCAGATCAAAATCACGTTTCTGTGAATTTTCAAAACAAATTTACTGGGTGCAAAAGTTTCTGATTTTCACCAGGATCAACACAACTATCAGTGTAAGCTATCCTAAAGGTCTTACTTGGCACTTTATTGACACAGAAGCTACAAAACATGATTACTACAGTAGCTTAATCATCTAAACACACAAAAACAGTAGGGTTAAATGTTGGGCTGTCTCCCAACAAGCGTTTTTCTTTAATGCCTTTTGAGCTAGGCATGATGATTTCAATGATGCTCACATAAAAGATAAGAATTGAAACACAAAGAGATCATCATGAAGAATACGACTAGCATATTTAAGCCTAACCCACTTCCTATGCATAGGGATTTTGTGAGCAAACAATTGATGGGATCAAGAATCAACTAGCATAGGAAAGCAAAACAAGCATAACTTCAAGATTTTCAACACAAAGAGAGGAAACTTGATATTATTGCAATTCCTACAAGCATATATTCATCCCTCAAAATAATTTTCAGTAGCATCATGAATGATTCCAACAATATAACTATCACATAAAGCATTATTTTCATGATCTACAAGCATAGAAATTTTATTACTCTCCACATAAGCAAATTTCTTCGCATTAATAGTAGTGGGAGCAAACTCAACAAAATAACTATCATGTGAGGGATAACCCCATTGAAAATTAAAATCATGATGAAAAGTTTCATGGTTATCATTATTCTTTATAGCATACATGTCATCACAATAATCATCATAGATAGCAACTTTGTTCTCATAATCAATTGGAACCTCTTCCGAAATAGTGGATTCATCACAAAAAATAAAGTCATGACCTCTCCAAATCACTTTCATAATTATCACAATAAGATTCAACACCCTCCAAAATAGTGGGATCATTACTTCCTAAAGTTGACAGTTTTCCAAACCCACTTTCATCAATATAATCATCATAAATAGGAGGCATGCTTTCATCATAATAAATATTCTCATCAAACTTGGGGGACTAAAAATATCATATTCATCAAACATAGCATCCCCAAGCTTGTGGTTTTGCATATCATTAGGTTCATGGATATTCAAAGAATTCATACTAACAACATTGCAATCATGCTCATCATTCAAATATTTTATGCCAAACATTTTATTGCATTCTTCCTCTAGCAATTGAGCACAATTACCGGAATCCTTATTTTCACAAAAGACATTAAAAAGATGAAGCATATGAGGAACCCTCAATTCAATATTTTTTATAGTTTTCTTTTATAGACTAAACTAGTGATAAAACAAGAAACTAAAAGATTCGATTGCAAGATCTAAAGATATACCTTCAAGCACTAACCTCCCCGGCAATGGCGCCAGAAAAGAGCTTGATGTCTACTATGCAACCTTTAGACGTTGTTGGGCCTCCAACTGCAGAGGTTTATAGGACAGTAGCAAATTTCCCTCAAGTGGATGACCTAAGTATTATCAATCCATGGGAGGCGTAGGATGAAGATGGTATCTCTCAAACAACCCTGCAACCAAATAACAAAGAGTCTCTCTTGTCCCCCAACACACCCAATACAATGGTAAATTGCATAGGTGCTCTAGTTTGGTGAAGAGATCGTGATACAAGTGCAATATGGATGGTAGATATAGATTTTTGTAATCTGAAAATATAAAAACAGAAAGGTAACTAATGATAAAAGTGAGCACAAACGGTATTGAAATGCTTCGAAACAAGGCCTAGGGTTCATACTTTCACTAGTGCAAGTTCTCTCAACAATCATAACATAATTAGATCATATAATAATCCCTCAACATGCAACAAAGAGTCACTCCAAAATCACTAATGGCGGATAACAAACAAAGAGATTATTGTAGGGTACGAAACCACCTCAAAGTTATTCTTTCCGACCAATCCATTGGGCTATTCCTATAATTGTCACAACAACCCTAGAGTTTGTAGTAAAATAACACCTTAAGACACGCATGAACCAAAATTCTCATGTCACCTAGATACTCCAATGTCACCACAAGTATCCATGGGTTTGATTATACGATATGCATCACACAATCTCAGGTTCATCTATTCAGACCAACACAAAGAACTTCAAAGAGTTCCCCAAAGTTTCTACCGGAGAGTCAAGACGAAAACATGTGCCAACCCCTATGCATAAGCTCACTAGGTCACCGAACCCGCAAGTTGATCACCAAAACATACATCAAGTGGATCATGTGAATATCCCATTGTCACCACAGATAAGCACATGCATGACATACATCAAGTGTTCTCAAATCCTTAAAGACTCAATCCGATAAGATAACTTGAAAGGGAAAACTCAGTCCATTACAAGAAGGTAGAGGGGGAGAAACATCAGAAGATCCAACTATAATAGCAAAGCTCGTGGTACATCAAGATCGTGCCATATCAAGAACACGAGAGAGAGAGAGAGAGAGAGAGAGAGAGAGAGAGATCAAACATATAGCTACTAGTACATACCTTCAGCCCCGAAGGTGAACTACTCCCTCCTCATCATGGAGAGCACCGGGATGATGAAGATGGTCACCGGTGATGGTTCCCCCCTCCGGCAGTGAGCCGGAACAGGGTCCCAATTGATTTTTCGTGGCTATAGAGGCTTGAGGCGGCGGACCTCCCGATATAGGTTTTTTTCTGGAAGTTTGGGGATTTATAGGAGGGGTTGGTGTCGGTTTCATGTCATGGGTCCCCATGGGGAGTCCAGGAGGCAGGGGGCGCGCCCTAGGGGGCATGCCCTCCACACTCGTGGGGCCCTCGAGACTCTCCTACGATAGCTTTTCGTTCCAGTATTTTTATATTTTCCAAAAATATTCTCTGTTGATTTTCAACGCATTTCGATAACTTTTATTTCTGCACAAAAACAACACCATGGTAGTTCTGCTGAAAACAGTGTTAGCCCGGGTTAGTTCTAACCAAATCATACCAAAATCATGTAAAAATATTATAAACATGGCATGAATACATAAAAAATTATAGATACGTTGGAGACGTATCACTGTGTCAATAGGTTAATCCCAAAAAAATGATGATAAAGTTGCTATAAAATGATTGTAAAACGTCCAAGAATGATAATATAATAGCATGGAACAATCAAAACTTATAGATACATTGGAAATGTATCAACACTACAACAACAACAAGAAGAAGACCAACGTTGCCACATCTTCCACACAAAAGCGGGCATCAATGGTCGTTCCGTGGAGGTTGTCATCGATTGTCAGGACCCCGACTCTATGCCACATCGATCTAGCATGTAACACCTCATATCACTTTGCGGCCTCACGCACGGTATCCCCACGGGTGTCGCCTTACCTTTGCCCGGGACCGTTTGCGCATTTTGGCACATGTATATGATGGTGTCGCTAGCATCCATATGATAAAGAGCCCGGGCTGACATGGCTAGTCGTAAACCCAAAGTGGCACTCACTTACAGGGACAGGCATCCATGACCCAGCATCGAACGTGTCGGTCATCAACGAGTGAATCCAGGCTGTAGCACTGGGCTAACAGGACTCCGGTGAACCGGGCTGTAGCAGGCTAACAGGACTCCGGTATTCATCGCGTGACATTTCCCCGAAGGGACAGACACAGGATCGAAGAAGGACACATGCCGGCCAGCCTAAGTGTTCTGGAGCAGTAGCAAGCTACCAGGGCTCAGTGGAAGCACTAGGAGACATTTCCCGGTAAGAGAGGCTACTAAGAATAAACAACTAGATAGTCAGATCCCACACATAGCAATACACATTACACGTACGCATAACATGCAGGTATGTGCTGTAGAACATGGCATCACAGCATAACTCAACAACTTATATAGATAAAGGCTCAGAAGAGCCATCACAGCATTATTACAAACAGGGGTCACATGACCCAACAGTCAGAGCAATCAAGCAACAAGCGGAAGCATTACATGTCTGAGTACAGACATCTATAAATGAAAAAGGCTGAAAGCCTGACTATCTACAACATCCGATCAAGATCGTAGCTGAGGTACTAGATACTAGTCGAAGTCCACGAGAACACTAGTAAGACCGAAGTCTCCGCTGCAAAAACATAAATAAAGCAACATGAGTACAAAGGTACTCAGCAAGACTTACATTAGATCTTATCATACATGCACTTGTATCAAGAGGGTAACGTGGGGTTTAGTTGCAGCAAGCCAGCTTTGACTCTGTGGCTATCCTGTTCTATGACTACCAGAAACTCTTGAGATGAAACAACGTACACGAGTCCACTAATCACCACACAGTACACTACTATGGATTCATCCCCGTCTCCCTACGAGAAGGCCATCCATAGCACTCACACATGTCTTGAGCATTTTATAGTATCCACTTCAAGTTGTCTATGTACCATGTAAGCATCCAAGAAGTCCATAACCGCGGACCCGGCTATTCGAATAGATCATGTTAACCCTGCAGGGGTGTACTTCTTCACACACGCTCTCGCCACTTACCGCCATGTACATGTCATGTATCTCGGCAACCTTCAAGCGGAAGCCTGGCGAGGGTGTCGGCCACGACCTGACTAACCACACAAGACTCTAATCCAGGTTTATCTCCTATTCGGGTTCCATCCGCAAGGAGATCCGGCCGGGGTGTCGCTTACGGCCCCAAACGATGTGTACAGGGTTCCCGAGCCCACCATCCGGGTGCCACTCGGTACACCAGGCCACGTGTGCCTAGTCTGTCCCAAGCCCACCCTGCCGGGTGCCAGTTGGTAGAAAAATAGCACTACCTACAAACGCCAGAAACTAGTTGCGATTCCTGGACAGAGATCAAGTCGGTTAATAAGTCGAGAGGGCTTGGAGCGCCCGGAGCCCAATGTGTGGTAGTATCGGGTCATTGGACAACATACATAGAACTCGGTGCTTAAGTACGGTTCCAGTGAGACAACCCACCATGTACTCCTACATGGCCTCTCGCCACTACCTTTACCAAATCGTGTTCACACACTTAACTCTCAGCATCAGAACATATCGTAACACTCCAATTCATTCACAACGAATCAGACCTGACACAACTCTAAGCAATAGCAGGCATAGCATGGTAGGAACACAACAATGGCTTCAATCAACTCCTACCCATGCTAGTGGGTTTCAACTATTTATTGTGGCAATGACAGGTCATGCAGAGGAATGGGTTCAACTACCGCAGCACAAAGTAGCAGACGAATCGTTGTTGTCCTAATGCAATAACTGAGAGCAGGAGCGAGAGAGTAGGGTTTTATCGAGATGAACAAGGGGGTTTGCTTGCCTGGTAAAACAACAGAGGAGGCACTGCTTCACAGACAGGTACTCTGGAACGGTCTCCGGAGCAAGACCTATCGAGAAGGAACGATGCCGGCAATCAAAACACAAACATATGCAACAATATGATGCATGAACATGGCATAAAGATGTGATGTTGTTTGAGCTAATGCAGCTAGAAAACATTTGGTTTGAAGTCCATTTGAACCAAAGGTTCAAATGCATCTCCAGGATAAGCTCCTATATATGCCATAATGTGTTTTCTCATATTCAGCATGTATAAGTTGGTTTGTCATGCATGTAACTAGTACAGATGGAAAGAATGCATTTTTCTGATAATTTTTCATATATAAATTATTTTAATCTGAGCTACGGTTGATTTGATATGAATTTTTGAAGTTTAAAACAATTTCTGGAATTTTCTGATTTAATTTAAATCCAGAAATCATATTATTGCGCCAGCATGACGTCAGCACGACGTCAGCGGTCAACTGGGCTGGTCCGGGTCAAACCTGACGTGTGGGGCCCACACGTCAGTGACAGGGGGGTTAAACAGGGGTTAATTTAGTTCTAATTAAAAGTTAGTGGTGCTGGGGCCCACTGTCAGTGTCAGGGGGGGTTAGCTAACGGTGATTAGCACTAAGCTAATCACCTGCCGATGGGGCCCACTCGTCAGGCCGGCGAGGTCGTCGGCGGCGACCTCTGGACGCGGCGGCGTCCGCGAAACAGACCACGGGGGCGGCGTCGGAGAGCACCGGGGCATAGCCCGGGCTCTCGCGCATCTGGTAGGGCAGGTGGAAGTAGCGGGGGAGGCCGGAGCTCGCCGGAGAAAAGCTCGCGGCGGCGGCCAGAGTTCGGGCGCGAGCGGGATCGGCCTGCGGGGCACGGGGAGGCCACCTGAGGGGCTCGGCGGCACCCTCGTGGCACCAGGAGCGCAATGGAAGGCTCAGTTTGGGCGGAGGCGGGCCGAGACGGCGACGGCGACATGGACGGCGGCGAGAGGCTTCGGCCGTGGTGGTAGCGACGGCTGCGACACGGGAACAAGGGGGAGAAGAGAGGGGAAACAGGGAGATGCTCACGGCGATCACGCAGAGCAGCACAGCGGGGTCGGGGGAGACCTGGTGACGGCGAATCGACGGCGGCGGACGGCGGAGCCCGAGGAGGAAGACGATGGCGATGGCGGCGATGGAGGCCGTCCGGAGGTGCGTGGCTCGACGAGGAGGTAGCCGGCGACGTGGCGGAGCTCGTGGACTTCTCAGATGCTCTCGAGGGGGGCGGTGGCTACGACTACGGTGAGCGGTGGCGACGGGCGCGTTCGAGCGGTCGGGAGAGAGAGAACCAGGGGAGGGGGAGGAATGAGAGAGTGGGAGAGAGGTGCGGGGCGTCGCGTGGCGTCGTCCGGTCCATCCAGCGCGACGAGGGGAGGACAGGCATGCAGGGAGGGAGGTGGCGTGGCGCGGTGGCGCGCGCGCGCGCCGGGCACGCTCCCCTCCCTCTGTCGAGGACGAAGGCGACAGAGGAGGGGGCGGGCTGGGCCGCCTGCTGGCTGGGCCGGCCTGCTGCTGGGCTGCACAGGGGGGAGCCCCAGGTAAGCTTCTCCTTCTTTTATTTTTTTTGTTTTCTAATTTTCTGACATTAGTTTTGATTTAATAAAATATTAAATCATTTTATTACCTTATGCCCATTTTTGCAGGAGCTAGATATATTATTCCAGAGCTCCCCAACAGGTGGCATAATTTTTGGACATATATTAATATATATAACTAATATATCTCCAATGCAAATATTTATGCATTAATTCCAAATGCCCAAAATAAATACCTATGAGCTCTTAAAAATATTGGTTTGATTTTTATCTTTGTCCAATATTTTCAGAGAGCAACATGAGCATTTTCTTGGACCCTTTTGGAGAAAATTTTATTTGGGTCGTTTTCAAAAATGATTCTGAGGGTTCCACCAATCCTCATTTCAAATTTAAATGAAATTTAAACATGATGCACCAATGACTAGCTAGTCTAGGTCATACCAGACTAGGGATGTGACAACTCGCCCCCACTTGAAAGAATCTCGTCTCGAGATTCAGGGGTCGACGGAAAGAAAGTGGGGTACTCCAGTCGAAGACGATCTTCTCGCTCCCACGTAGCTTCTCTCTCGGAATGATGAGACCACTGAACTTTGAGAAACTTGATGTTCTGACGTCGAGTGACACGCTCTGCTTGATCAAGAATGCGAACTGGGTACTCTCGGTATGTGAGGTTATCTTGGAGATCAAGCGTTTCGTGGTCCACTCCGCGGATGGGATCCGAGAAGCAACGCCTGAGTTGAGAGACGTGGAAGACATCATGAACTCGAGAAAGATGTGGGGGTAGTTCCAACTGGTAGGCAACCTCTCCTCGTTTAGCGAGAATACGAAAAGGACCAATGTAACGAGGAGCCAACTTGCCCTTGATACCGAAACGATGGGTACCCTTCAAAGGAGTAACCCGAAGGTAAGCTTGGTCGCCAATTTCATAAGTCATATCCTTATGATGACGATCGTACTGGCTCTTCTGACGAGACTGGGCTGTTTTCAAATTCTCACGAATGATGCGAACTTGCTCTTCTGCCTCCTGGATCATATCCGGTCCAAAGAATTGTCTTTCACCGGTTTCTGACCAGTTCAAAGGTGTTCGACATCTTCGTCCATAGAGAACCTCAAAAGGAGCTTTCTTGAGGCTGGATTGATAGCTATTGTTATAAGCAAACTCGGCAAAAGGAAGACATTTCTCCCAATCCATACCAAATGAGATAATGCAAGCTCTGAGCATGTCTTCGAGAATTTGATTGACCCGTTCCACCTGACCACTCGACTGAGGGTGGAAAGCGGTACCGAAGGAAAGATGGGTTCCCATGGCAGTTTGGAAACTCTCCCAGAAATGAGAAGTGAAAAGACTGCCACGGTCTGAATTGATCTCTAGTGGAACACCATGCAGTGACACTATTCGAGAAATATATAAGTCAGCAAACTGACTAGCAGTGATATTTTCTCGAACAGGAAGGAAGTGAGCCACTTTGGAAAGACGATCAACGACTACGAAGATAGCGTTATTCCCTCTCTTGGTCCTGGGAAAGCCGGTGATGAAGTCCATACTAACTTTATCCCATTTCCATTCAGGAATAGCTAAAGGCTGAAGGGTGCCAGCAGGTCTCTGATGCTCTGCCTTAACGCGACGACAAACGTCACATTTAGCAATGAACTCTTTGATTTCTCTCTTCATCCTAGTCCACCAGAACCTCTGGCGTAGGTCCTGATACATCTTAGTACTACCGGGATGAATCGTGAGAGGAGATTCATGCGCCTCCTTAAGAATCAATTGTCGCAGATGTTGATTCTTGGGAACCACCAAGCGATTCTCAAAGAAAACAACACCACGATCATCCATAGAGAAACATCCACCAACTCCCTTCTTAATGTTTCTCTTGATCCGAGAAATTCCTGTGTCTTGCTTTGAGCAGCGATAAGCCGATCCTCAAGATCAGGTTTCGCCACCAAGGTAGAGAGAAATCCGCGAGAAGCTATGTGAAGATTAAGCTTACAGAATTCCTCATGGAGAAGTGGTTGGCCTTGCTGCAACATGAGATTGTTGCAATAGGATTTACGGCTTAGCGCATCAGCCATGACATTGGCTTTGCCTGGGGTGTAGGTAATCCCTAGATCATAATCTGTGATTAACTCCAACCAACGTCTTTGCCTAAGGTTCAAATCTGGTTGGGTGAAGATATACTTGAGACTCTGGTGATCGGTGTAGATCTCGCAACGTTTACCAAGAAGGTAATGTCGCCAGGTCTTGAGTGCATAGAATACGGCTGCAAGCTCTAGATCATGTGTAGGATAATTCTCCTCATGTGGATGCAACTGTCGAGATGCATAGGCAATCACATGACGATCCTGCATAAGAATGCAACCTAGTCCCTGTCGTGAGGCGTCACAATAGATAACAAAGTCCTTTGTGAAATCCGGTGGCACAAGTATGGGAGCAGAAGTCAGGCGTCTTTTCAGTTCCTGAAAACTGTACTCACACTATGGGGACCACTCGAACTTCTTATCTTTCTTGAGAAGTTCCGTGAGGGGTTTGGCTACTTTGGAGAAGTTTTCAACAAAGCGGCGACAATAACTGGCTAGCCCAAGGAAACTCCT
Source organism: Triticum dicoccoides (assembly GCF_002162155.2). Taxonomy (NCBI): domain Eukaryota; kingdom Viridiplantae; phylum Streptophyta; class Magnoliopsida; order Poales; family Poaceae; genus Triticum; species Triticum dicoccoides. The sequence goes on along the minus strand of NC_041383.1, from coordinate 299,048,654 downwards.
AACTTGTTTAACGGTCTCAGGTGGAGTCCAATCGAGAACAGCCTGAACTCTCTAGGGGTTGACAGCAATGCCCTTACCAGAGATTACATGGCCTAGGTAGGTCACTTCTGGCAACCAAAATTCACACTTGGAGAACTTGGCATAAAGGCGGTGCTCTCTGAGTTTTTCTAAAACAAGTCTAAGATGTTTGGCATGCTCTTCCTCGTTCTTCGAGTAAATAAGAATGTCATCAAGGTAAACCACGACGAACTTATCTAAGTACTCCATGAAGATCGAGTTCATCAGGCGGGAGAATGTAGCTGGAGCGTTAGTTAGACCAAAGGACATGACGGTGTACTCGTACTGGCCATAACGAGTGACAAAAGCTGTCTTGGGAATGTCCCCGTTTCTGATTTTGATTTGGTGGTATCCTAACCTCAAATCCATCTTGGAGAAGACTGAGGATCCAGCGAGCTGGTCATACAGGTCGTTGATCCTGGGGAGCGGATACTTGTTCTTTATCGTGACCAAATTAATGGGACGATAATCTACAACCATCCGGTCCGTACCGTCTTTCTTCTTAACAAAGAGGACGGGGCAAGCCCAAGGAGAAGAGCTAGGACGGATGAAACCCTTTTGCAAGGACTCATCGAGTTGTTTCTTAAGCTCGGCTAGTTCTAAGGGTGCCATCTTGTAAGGTCTCCGGGAGATTGGAGCTGTTCCTGGGATAAGATCTATGACGAACTCTACATCTCTGTCAGGTGGAACACCTGGCAGTTCCTCTGGAAAGACATCCGGAAAGTCACGGACTGCCGGGATATCTTCAAGGTCTGGAAGAGGGCTGGCATTAAGAGAATAGAGCTGACGCTTTGCAACTCTAGTGGAGACGGTGACTATCTTGCCAGACGGGTGTGTAAGCTGAACAGATCTTGTGTAACAATCAATCTTGGCATGATGAGCTGTCATCCAGTCCATACCCAAGATGATGTTAATATCTGAGGACTTGAGGGCTACAAGTGATGCAAGGAATACAAGTCTATCAACAAGGATTTCGTTACCATGGCTGATTCTGGTGGTCTGCCATCTAGACCCTGGGGTTTGGATTTCAAGCGGAGTTGGCATATCACAAAATGACATGTCGTGCAAACGAGCATAGCCTTCAGAAATGAAGGAGTGAGATGCTCCAGTATCGAATAGAACTGATGCTGGGTGACAATTGACAAGGAGTGTACCAAGAACGACATCTGGATCATCATGAGCGTCTTTAGCTGAGACGTGATGCACACGTCCACGTTCAGTGGGAACTGACTTGACACTGATCATCTTGCGTGATGGCTTAATACAGCCAACAGTCTTCTCGGGCTGGGGTGGAGCATAACTAGTCTGAGAGCAATCACGTGCATAGTGTCCTGGCTTCCCGCATGTGAAGCAAGTTCCCGAGGTTAAACGTGGACCCGCACTGACAAACGGTCTACCAGTAGGCCTGGGTGGAACATACGACTGAGCTGGGGGAGGCACCACATGAGATGACCTCGGTGTATAACCGGAAGGAAGAGCGGAGTTTGGAACCCAAATTCGACGCTTCTAGGAACTAGAGCCAGAGGAGGATCCCAAATCACGGTTGTGCTTACGAGACTCCTCGTAAGTGAGCTGAGCTGTCTCTACATTAATGGCTTTGTTCACAAGAGCTTGGAATATATCACAATGATGCAGGTGGAGATCACGACGCAACTTGGGGTTGAGACCCTTTCGGAACCTAGCCTGCTTCTTAGCGTCCGTGGACACTTCTTCTGTGGCATAGCGGGCGAGGTTCTCAAACTCTCGGCTGTAAGCATCAACAGCCATCTTATTTTGGGTGAGACTACAGAACTCTTCTCTCTTGCGATCAAGGAGGGCCTGGGGAATGTGATGCTCACGAAAAGCCTCAGTGAAATCCTTCCAGGTAGGAATCTGGCCAGCTGGAAGCAAAGTCTCATAGTTCTGCCACCAAAGACTAGCAGGACCTTCCAGGTGGTATGTGGCATAAGTGACCTTGTCATCTTCATCTATGCTCGCGGAAAGCAGCTTATGAGTGATGCTACGGAGCCAGTCATCTGCATCGAGTGGCTCGATGGAATGATGAAAGGTAGGTGGGTACAAGCGAATGAAATCATGAATGGTAGCAGACCCTTTGAACTGATGTGCGGTGTTCTCCTCGATACGTGCCAACAAATGGTTAGACTCACGCTTGTTCCTCTCCATCTCTAGCATGAACTCTGTCAACGAAGGCTGGTCGGGAGGATCCTCATCCCTACCATTCTCATGGTTCCGGCTACGAACAATAGAACTTGATGACATCCTGAGAAACGAAAACCAGGGACGGAATCAGCATCAACTATAGACTGTAGAATGTAGGACAAGGAATTAGTATCTCTCGAACTCCTAGGAAAATTCCGGCAGCATAACGGCAGTAAAAAGCTCAGAATGAGACATCCTACTGAAATGGGGCAATAACATACTCATCAGCATTACTCAAGGTTCTGAGATCATACTAAACAGACTACACCGGAAATACTCAGAACTGGGGTATGACTCTGATCAACCAATCCTATGGAACTACGGAGTAGTAACACGTGATCCTGATAGACGGAAGAGAAGCCTAGTTCCTTAATCCCGTCGGAAAGATAGGACGACTCAGATCAGAAGGTCATGAGGTATAAGGAGTAAAAAGAGCCTTACGTTCCAACCCACAATCAATTCCCTTACATAACTAAAGAATTTCTAGACTCGACTTCGACCAGTTTGGCTTGGTAATCCTACAGGCAGTCAGGCTCTGATACCAGCGCTGTCAGGACCCCGACTCTATGCCACATCGATCTAGCATGTAACACCTCATATCACTTTGCGGCCTCACGCACGGTATCCCCACGGGTGTCGCCTTACCTTTGCCCGGGACCGTTTGCGCATTTTGGCACACGTATATGATGGTGTCGCTAGCATCCATATGATAAAGAGCCCGGGCTGACATGGCTAGTCGTAAACCCAAAGTGGCACTCACTTACAGGGACAGGCATCCATGACCCAGCATCGAACGTGTCGGTCATCAATGAGTGAATCCAGGCTGTAGCACTGGGCTAACAGGACTCCGGTGAACCGGGCTGTAGCAGGCTAACAGGACTCCGGTATTCATCGCGTGACATTTCCCCGAAGGGACAGACACAGGATCGAAGAAGGACACATGCCGGCCAGCCTAAGTGTTCCGGAGCAGTAGCAAGCTACCAGGGCTCAGTGGAAGCACTAGGAGACATTTCCCGGTAAGAGAGGCTACTAAGAATAAACAACTAGATAGTCAGATCCCACACATAGCAATACACATTACACGTACGCATAACATGCAGGTATGTGCTGTACAACATGGCATCACAGCATAACTCAACAACTTATATAGATAAAGGCTCAGAAGAGCCATCACAGCATTATTACAAACAGGGGTCACATGACCCAACAGTCAGAGCAATCAAGCAACAAGCAGAAGCATTACATGTCTGAGTACAGACATCTATAAATGAAAAAGGCTGAAATCCTGACTATCTACAACATCCGATCAAGATCGTAGCTGAGGTACTAGATACTAGTCGAAGTCCACGAGAACACTAGTAAGACCGGAGTCTCCGCTGCAAAAACATAAATAAAGCAACATGAGTACAAAGGTACTCAGCAAGACTTACATCAGATCCTATCATACATGCACTTGTATCAAGAGGGTAACGTGGGGTTTAGTTGCAGCAAGCCAGCTTTGACTCTGTGGCTATCCTGTTCTACGACTACCAGAAACTCTTGAGGTGAAACAACGTACACGAGTCCACTAATCACCACACAATACACTACTATGGATTCATCCCCGTCTCCCTACGAGAAGGCCATCCATAGCACTCACACATGTCTTGAGCATTTTATAGTATCCACTTCAAGTTGTCTATGTACCATGTAAGCATCCAAGAAGTCCATAACCGCGGACCCGGCTATTCGAATAGATCATGTTAACCCTGCAGGGGTGTACTTCTTCACACACGCTCTCGCCACTTACCGCCATGTACACGTCATGTATCTCGGCAACCTTCAAGCGGAAGCCTGGCGAGGGTGTCGGCCACGACCTGACTAACCACACAAGACTCTAATCCAGGTTTATCGCCTATTCGGGTTCCATCCGCAAGGAGATCCGGCCGGGGTGTCGCTTACGGCCCCAACCGATGTGTACAGGGTTCCCGAGCCCACCATCCGGGTGCCACTCGGTACACCAGGCCACGTGTGCCTAGTCTGTCCCAAACCCACCCTGCCGGGTGCCACTTGGTAGAAAAATAGCACTACCTACAAACGCCAGAAACTAGTTGCGATTCCTGGACAGAGATCAAGTCGGTTAATAAGTCGAGAGGGCTTGGTGCGCCCGGAGCCCAATGTGTGGTAGTATCGGGTCATTGGACAACATACATAGAACTCGGTGCTTAAGGACGGTTCCAGTGAGACAACCCACCATGTACTCCTACATGGCCTCTCACCACTACCTTTACCAAATCGTGTTCACACACTTAACTCTCAGCATCAGAACATATCGTAACACTCCAATTCATTCACAACGAATCAGACCTGACACAACTCTAAGCAATAGCAAGCATAGCATGGTAGGAACACAACAATGGATTCAATCAACTCCAACCCATGCTAGTGGGTTTCAACTATTTACTGTGGCAATGACAGGTCATGCAGAGGAATGGGTTCAACTACCGCAGCACAAAGTAGCAGACGAATCGTTGTTGTCCTAATGCAATAACTGAGAGCAGGAGCGAGAGAGTAGGGTTTTATCGAGATGAACAAGGGGGTTTGCTTGCCTGGTAAAACAACAGAGGAGGCACTGCTTCACAGACAGGTACTCTGGAACGGTCTCCGGAGCAAGACCTATCGAGAAGGAACGGTGCCGGCAATCAAAACACAAACATATGCAACAATATGATGCATGAACATGGCATAAAGATGTGATGTTGTTTGAGCTAATGCAGCTAGAAAACATTTGGTTTGAAGTCCATTTGAACCAAAGGTTCAAATGCATCTCCAGGATAAGCTCCTATATATGCCATAATGTGTTTTCTCATATTCAGCATGTATAAGTTGGTTTGTCATGCATGTAACTTGTACAGATGGAAAGATTGCATTTTTCTGATAATTTTTCATATATAAATTATTTTAATCTGAGCTACGGTTGATTTGATATGAATTTTTGAAGTTTAAAACAATTTCTGGAATTTTCTGATTTAATTTAAATCCAGAAATCATATTATTGCGCCAGCATGACGTCAGCACGACATCAGCGGTCAACTGGGCTGGTCCGGGTCAAACCTGACGTGTGGGGCCCACACGTCAGTGACAGGGGGGTTAAACAGGGGTTAATTTAGTTCTAATTAAAAGTTAGTGGCGCTGGGGCCCACTGTCAGTGTCAGGGGGGGTTAGCTAACGGTGATTAGCACTAAGCTAATCACCTGCCGACGGGGCCCACTCGTCAGGCCGGCGAGGTCGTCGGCGGCGACCTCTGGACGCGGCGGCGTCCGCGAAACAGACCACGGGGGCGGCGTCGGAGAGCACCGGGGCATAGCCCGGGCTCTCGCGCATCTGGTAGGGCAGGTGGAAGTAGCGGGGGAGGCCGGAGCTCGCCGGAGCAAAGCTCGCGGCGGCGGCCGGAGTTCGGGCGCGAGCGAGATCGGCCTGCGGGGCACGGGGAGGCCACCTGAGGGGCTCGGCGGCACCCTCGTGGCACCGGGAGCGCAATGGAAGGCTCAGTTTGGGCGGAGGCGGGCCGAGACGGCGACGGTGACATGGACGGCGGCGAGAGGCTTCGGCCGTGGTGGTAGCGACGGCTGCGACACGGGAACGAGGGGGAGAATAGAGGGGAAACAGGGAGATGCTCACGGCGATCACGCAGAGCAGCACAGCGGGGTCGGGGGAGACCTGGTGACGGCGAATCGACGGCGGCGGACGGCGGAGCCCGAGGAGGAAGACGATGGCGATGGCGGCGATGGAGGCCGTCCGGAGGTGCGTGGCTCGACGAGGAGGTAGCCGGCGACGTGGCGGAGCTCGTGGACTGCTCAGATGCTCTCGAGGGGCGCGGTGGCTACGACTACGGCGAGCGGTGGCGAAGGGCGCGTTCTGGCGGTCGGGAGAGAGAGAACCAGGGGAGGGGGAGGAATGAGAGAGTGGGAGAGAGGTGCGGGGCGTCGCGTGGCGTCGTCCGGTCCATCCAGCGCGACGAGGGGAGGACAGGCAGGCAGGGAGGGAGGTGGCGTGGCGCGGTGGCGCGCGCGCGCCGGGCACGCTCCCCTCCCTCTGTCGAGGACGAAGGCGACAGAGGAGGGGGCGAGCTGGGCCGCCTGCTGGCTGGGCCGGCCTGCTGCTGGGCTGCACAGGGGGGAGCCCCAGGTAAGCTTCTCCTTCTTTTATTTTTTTTGTTTTCTAATTTTCTGACATTAGTTTTGATTTAATAAAATATTAAATCATTTTATTACCTTATGCCCATTTTTGCAGGAGCTAGATATATTATTCCAGAGCTCCCCAACAGGTGGCATAATTTTTGGACATATATTAATATATATAACTAATATATCTCCAATGCAAATATTTATGCATTAATTCCAAATGCCCAAAATAAATACCTATGAGCTCTTAAAAATATTGGTTTGATTTTTATCTCTGTCCAATATTTTCAGAGAGCAACATGAGCATTTTCTTGGACCCTTTTGGAGAAATTTTTATTTGGGTCGTTTTCAAAAATGATTCTGAGGGTTCCACCAATCCTCATTTCAAATTTAAATGAAATTTAAACATGATGCACCAATGACTAGCTAGTCTAGGTCATACCAGACTAGGGATGTGACATCGATGGAGGAAGTTGCCACAACTTGGCAAGTGAAGAACTATGCTCCAAGCTACAATTGGTCAAGATGAATCATCGTTGACCCTACAAGGTCCAATGGCTTAGCGACTCCGGCACCATTCAAGTGGAGCACACCATTCAAGTCTCCTTCGTGATTGGCGCATACAAAGACGCCTTGGACTGTGATGTGGTTCCCATGTCTGTTTGCCATCTCCTACTTGGACGACCTTGGCAATTCGACCGCAACGTCATCCACATTGGGCGAACCAATCAGTATAGCTTCAAGATGAAGGGAAATTAGTATGTGCTACGACCGATGTCACCAAGTCAAGTGATCGCCGACAAGCAAGCAACCACCCATCATGGAGAGAATAGTGAGTGACTGAGCCACCAACAAAAAAGTGAGCGCCACAAGCCAAAAATGAGTGCCTCGATGATGGACAACAAGAGAAACTTAATGTTTCTAGCTACCAAAAGAGAGATGAGAAAAGTGTGTGAGAACCCATCAACTATCACTCACTATGTCCTATTGTGAAAGGATGAATTGGCAAGAACTAACAACTCTCACCATATACCTTTAAAGTTATCTAATCAATTACAGGAATTCGAGGACGTCTTCCCCGATGACCTACCTCAGGGACTGCTGTGACATCCCGAGTCTGATGCTCCAGATGCCTTCCATTTATTTTAGTTGTTGCCATGTGTTTTTTTAATATTTGTTGCATTATCATAATTGTTTTGCATATTTCATTCCTATGTGTTTATGCAATGATCATGTTGAGTGCCATTGTCATTTTTCTTCTTGCATCATATTCATTGTTGATTGTATTTTTCCATCCTTATTGCATGCAAATCATATTATGGATGTTGCCGTTGTCTTTTGTTGCATCATGCATCATGATCATATTTCTTCTTGTTGCATTTTCATTTTGTTTGAGTATGACATGGTATGATCTCTTTCTATTCATCTTCATTGCCGTTGGCATCTTTACCCTTCAAGATAATCCATCTCCAAGCAAACCCCATCTCCTTCTTCCTTTCTTTCAAATTTTAGCCATTTACTCGAGTGACATTTTCCTGCCTCAAATAATGTTCGTTCTTTTCCTAATGCTAGTTCACCATGCCTACACCCTCTCTGCCAATTTTCGGCTCATCTGAATATGATTTTGTTGGGTTCAAAAATGGCTCATGTTTGAATGCAAATCGAACTTGAATTATTTTCCTAACTCTAAAAATTGTCAGATCAATTTATTTGAATCTTACATAATTCTAGGAGCTCATAACAGTTTTCATCTTTGCCACACCCCTTTTCAAACTCTCTACACTTTTATCTCTCTCTTCCTATTGTTAAAAATGGGAAACATAGAGAGCAGCAGTAGCCCACTCACCTGATTGAAGCCACCTGGGCCTTCCTACTTCCTCCCTGTCCGGCCCAGCCCCAGGTGCCTAGTCGATACCTGCTCCGCTACAGAGCCATCTCCCTCCTCTACCTTTAGGAGCGCCAGCGTCGTGAGCTCTGCTTCATAGATGTCGAGGTCTCGCCGTTCGCGCCCCTCCTAGCCACCTATAAAAAGCCCCGCTTGGCGTCCGTGCCCCTAGGATTTCCCTCTCGCTGCCACTACCTCTTTCCTTCCCTCTATTTCTCCTTCTTCATCGGGAAACAGAGGAGTAGAGAACCAATGAGCATGTTCCGCCGTTGTTTATGAGGCCTCCTTATCGTCTTCTTCAACTACAAGCAAGGCCAGGAGCAAGAAGGGTCCAAGGGCGCCGCGATCTTCTTCCTCGACTTCTTCTTCTTCCACTGCATCACAAAGTCCCACGCTTGGCGTCCTCCCCTGCTTCCTTCTTACTCGGACAGGAACTGCATCGGGTTCAGAGCTCATCTGCATCGCCGCCCGGTCGTCTCCGTGGCCATAGTCGTGTCCTCGGGTGAGCTAGGTATACCTTCTTCCCTCCCTCTTCTTCCTGTCGCGTTTAGGTCACCGGAGTCACTACTAGATCCATGCCACTGTCGTGCCCTTGCTGCTCCAGCGAATCTCTGAAACTTTCAAAGAAATGCTGCCGTGACCCGCCCGGATCTTGTCCCCGCTCTCCTCGCTCGGGACCTTGCTTCACTTCACCTCGCCGCCTCGCTGCAGCCTTGCCTCAAGTGCCACACGCACGCCCCGCTGCACGCCTGCACGCCCCGCCGTGGCTGTGGCCAAGCGCCTGGACCTGCAAGCCCGCGGCCACCATGCTCTGCCGTAGAAGTGGTTGCGGCACCCTCTCTATTTCTCTCTAAGAACCGTCGCACACGCGTCCTCTGCACACATACGCCCGTAGCCCCCGCATGAATTTGCACCCGCGCGTGCACCCTGCCTGCTTGCCGCTCGCTCACCGCGCCATGCTTGCCCATGCATCACTGTGCGCTGCAGCCGAGACGAGCTCCAGCTCGATGCTCGAGCTCTGGCCTCTATCTTCTGCTCCCCGCATGCACGCGTGCACCCATGCAATATCCGCACCCCCGCCGGTGCTGCTGCACCTACAACTGTTGCTTGCTCCCGTCGCCGGCAAGCATTGCCAGGCATCCATGGCAGTAGGTGTGGCCATGCCTCGCCACAGCTCCTACCCACGCCCAACTGTGCCAACGCCTGCACGCGCGCATCCATGCCCAATTACCGCAGGCCCGCCCCTGCTCTGCATCGCGAGCCGCCTCCTCCTAGCTCGTCAACGCTAGCTCCGTTGATCTCTGTGCCATGGCCAAAGGTTCGGCCTTCTGGTAGAGGCTCAAGAAGATTCAGGCGCACTCGATTTCACAATCGCACGTCCTCCCATCGGGAGTTCCTGAGTTCTCCTCCCATCGGGAGTTCCTGAGTTCAAGTCCTAGGCGACCCTGTTTTTGCCCCCTTTTCTTTCCTTTTGCACACACCACCACTTGGGCCTGATTCCTCCTCTGGGCCTCTGCAAAGTGTTGCAATCCAGCCCGCAAATGTTTTTTTTCATTCCTTCTTCTCTGTGTTTTTCTGTATTTTCTAGTGCATGCATAATTATAGAAAAATGCCATCATTTTGAATTGTGAATAACTAAATATTCATGCATCCAAATAAAATATGTCATATATCTAAAATAGTTAGAATTTCATGCACTTTCACAATATGCTACTTTCATCCATGTTTGAAATGTTAAATTGTTGTTTGCATTAATTTGCTAAATGTCATTCTAAAATGATTTATTTCATAACTAAATAACCGTAGCTCCATTCTAAATAAACTTTATATGTATTTTGGGTAGAAAATGCATAATTTAACTTGGTGCACTTTATTTTGCTGTTTAACAATAACAAAATATGGTTTAGGCAGAACAGTAACAAATTTGAAATATGCACATGGGGATTTTCCGGAATTGTTGTTTGTTGTTTCCGTCCTCATTTAAATTTTCTAGATAGGAAGTTTTGTTTTGCTTCATCTCTTGCCATGTTAAGAACATTTAAACTTGTTGAGTTCATAATGAGAGCGAACTAAATAGTTGAATGTGGTGATTCGTCAATATGCATCTCGTTGCATATTGAGCTCCACTTAATTTGTAGTATTGTTTGTCGCATTTTGCCATGCCATGCATACGTAAATCGGACATGCATCATACTTGGTTGAGCATCATGCCATGTTTATGTGTTGTGTGTTTACCCTGTTGTTTGCTTCGTTCCGGTTGTGCTTTTTCTCGGTAGTTCCTGTATCATTGCGATCGTGAGGATTCGTTCGACTACGCTTGGTTCGTCTAAGCCCGTTCATCTTCTTCATCAACTCGATCTTCTTCCTAGCGGGAATTCAGGCAAGATAACCGTTACCCTGGATCTCATAATTGTGATGCTAGTTTTCTTGATGCTATCGCTATGTTGCGCTTCCTACCACTCGTTTATCAAGCCTCCCAAATTGCCATGAAACATCCTCTAACTTTTTTCACCATCCCAGCAAACCGTTGTTTTTCTATGTTACCGCTTTGCTCAGCCCCTCTTATAGTGTTGCTAGTTGCAGGTGCAGATTGTTCCATGTTGGATACCATGGATATCTTGGGATATCACAATATCTCTTATATTTAATTAATACGCATATATACTTGGTAAAGGGTGGACGGCTCAGCCTTATTGAAAGGATCGAGAAGAGGTGTCTAGAGAGGGGGGGCATGATTAGACCCTCAACAAACAAAGTTGGCAGTTTTTTTGTTTTTCAAGTTGAGGTGGTAGATTAACACAATTTCAAGCACACACATTACAAATCAAGCAAGCATGCAAAGAGTATATGAGGAGCGGAAAGTAAAGCATGCAACTTGCAAGAAAGTAAAGGGATGGGATATGAGTGTGCAAACTTAATTGGAGACACAGATGTTTTTGGCGTGGTTCCGATAGGTGGTGCTATCGTACATCCACGTTGTTGGAAACTTCAACCCACGGAGGGTAACGGCTGCGCGAGTCCATGGAGGGATCCACCCATGAAGGGTCCACGAAGAAGCAACCTTGTCTATCCCATCATGGCCTTCGCCCACAAAGGACTTGCCTCACTAGGGTAGATCTTCATGAAGTAGGCGATCTCCTTGCCCTTACAAACTCCTTGGTTCAACTCCACAATCTTGACGGAGGCTCCCAAGTGACGCCTAACCAATCTAGGAGACACCACTCTCCAAAAGGTAATAGATGGTGTGTTGTTGATGAACTCCTTGCTCTTGTGCTGCAAATGATAGTCTCCCCAACACTCAACTCTCTCTCACAGATTTGTCTATGATGGAAAGCTGATTTGAGTGGAAAGCAACTTGCGGAAGGCTAGAGATCAAGATTCATATGGTAGGTGTTGAGGATATAATTACTGAGTGTAAACCAGCCAGGAGGGCCCGGTTCACCCTCAACTATATTGAAGCCCACAAAGACCTAGAAGATGGCGTGTTACTAAAGAAACTTAGAAGCCCGGACCCCAAAGGCGGATTAGGGCCCATAATGGTAAACCGCCATGGTTATGTAACTTGTATTGTAAGTTAGGAAAGGAGAGACCAAGCCGGACACTTTATATTATTCGGCCTCGGGACTCTGTAGACCGGCCGGGCGTCAACCTATGTATATAAAGGGACGACCTGGCGGCGGTTCAGGGACAAGAAACAACAACTTGAGACTCAGGCAAAGCATATTTGCTACCTGGTCATCGAAACCCAATCAATCCCATCACAACTAGACATAGGCTTTTACCTTCATCGAAGGGGCCGAACTAGTATAAAACTCCCCTTCAAGCTAACCTGTCACGATGGCTCTACGACTAAGTCCTTTAATGAGGACATCTGACGTGTTAATTCCACTACAGTTGGCACCCACCGTGGGGCTATCGCACGATGGTTTCGAGTTCTTGAAGGGAAGCCCTGAAGGACTCAAGGGGTACGTGGTTGGCCGGATGAGCCAGAGTCGTCGCGGCAAGCTCTACGTCAACGATGAAGGATGGGGCCCCGAGGCCGGCTCAATCGAGTACGGATACCGTTTCCCCTTTGGCGGAATTCATGTCTTCATCGGCAAGATCGGTGAACCGGGCCCTGAGGACATCTGCATCGACCTCATCGAGACGGCTCAGTGTGCGAGTCCTGCCCGGGTTAAGCCCGCCATGAAGCGTGCATTCGTAGGATGTGTCCATGGGATCGGATATGAACCATTGTCTGAAGGCGAGACGGCTGTTTATTCTGACAGCGAGTCATCCACTGGCGAAACCGAGTCCCTATACCCAATTCATGATGGTGTGTTCGAAGGATATTCCGATGGAAACAGTATTCCGGACCTCCTTGAACCGCCAAGCCGCTTTGCTATTTACATGGCTGGAACACAGCCCACTTTGCAGTCTTCATCTACAGCAGCGATGAATACCGGATCAGCAGCCGCAGTAGGAGCCCCAGCGCGCCGATCGTCTCAAGTCCTCTCCGGTTTGATGGATGCCTGGGCAACCTTGTTAACCATGACAGTTACCCCGGAGATGCAGTATCAGCACAACGCGGACATTGCGAAGCTGAAGGACCAGATAACATAGGCTAAGGAAGACCTGGCAGTTGAGGATGCTAGGATGGCCGAAGAACGGGCCGCTTTGGATGCCGAGTCATAGCAGATACAAGTGCAGAATTATCGGCTCATGTTGGATCAGAATGCATCAAACGACATAATGTGAAGGAAGTACCGATTGCGTATGCAGCCGGTCTTCAAAGGATTGAACCTCTTTATTACATCGGGGGCTGGGCCAAGCAATCCGGCTGCTGCGAACCGGACCGACGCGCCTAGGGCAGCGCCGGATCAACCACGGATGACGGAACCACCTCGGCAAACGGATAACCCGCCACAATACGTGTCCACAACATCGGGTCACTTCTCGAGCCCTTTGGATAACATGATTTCCGCAACATCTCGCCTGGCAGCCATTCCAATGGAGGGTGATTCACTGGCGGCGATTGAGACGCGGCGGGCCAGGGATCTTCTTCAAACCGCCCCTGTGCAGCAGCATGCTTACTCCTATAGCTGAGATAGAATTCATTCAACCCCTCATCCGAGCAAAAGCTATAGCAGGCACATGGATGAACCGGCAGTGTCTAGCAGTGCGCGGCGCTGTAATGCTCAAGACGTGGTGGACAATGGCAGAGCATGAAGGGAGGCCGCTTTGGCAGCGCAATATATGGGTCGTCATCAACCCGGGCTTGTTCAGCCAGCAGCGTCAGTAGATCGAGGCACCGGGCTTGCCTTCAGTTCCTGGGGAGTGTCGTGTCTCATTCCGGCTCTCCGTAATGTGCGACTGCCCAAGGATTTCAAAGGTCCATTTAAGGTTCCTAATTACACCGCTGATCAGCCACCTGAGGCGTGGGTCGAAAGTTATGAGATGGCAATGGAGATGTTGGATGTGGATGAAGCGGCCTGTGCAAAGTACTTCACAATGATGTTGGAAGGGACATCCCGTACTTGGTTGAAAAACTTACCAGCCAACTCCATCGAGTCATGGGATCAGTTGAAGGCCTGGTTTATAGCTAATTTTAAAGATACATGCAAACAACCTATGTCCATTGTGGATCTGGATGCCTGTGTTCAAGGGGAGAATGAGTCAACAACTCATTGGGTGCATCGGGTTTCAGAAGTTTTGCATTCGTCAGACCGGATTAACGCTGGCCAAGCAATCATAACGCTGGAGCGTAATTGCCGGTTTAAGTAACTAAAAATGAAGTTGGTACGGCTCAAGCGTCACTGCAATGACACGGGAACCCTTATGGCAGCCTTGGTCAAATATGATGATTCTGATAATACCAAGGATCCCGATTCTGATGAAGAGAAATCGGAGAAGGGAAAGAAGAACGGCGGTGCAAAGGGACATCATCACAACCAAGGAGGCCATGGGAATAATGGTAAGCGCAAGGTAGATAGTTCAGATCTTGTGGCTAACACCAATATGCAGCGTCGTAAAGGTAAACCACCCTAGCGCGGAGGAGGGATGAATCTGGAGCGTTTGTTAAACCAGCCCTGCCCAAAGCATGGGACCAAGGAGGCCCCTTCCACACATCTTTGGAAAGATTTTTATATCATGAAGGAGTTCAAGAATTCCGATGTCTTCCGGTATGATCAGGGTCCATCGGGCGGTTCAGGTCCAGGTTTTCATGGTGGCGGCGGTTCAAACTCTGGATTTCAGAATAATCAGGGCAACCAGAATAACCAAGGTGGTAATGGCAACAGAATAATCAAGGAAATCAGTAGCAGTTAGGTTATCAAAGTCACCCCAAGCAGTTGAATGGTGGGCAGTATCATGTGTTCACTACTAGCCTGTGTAAGCGCGATTAGAAACTTCACAAAAGGGCAGTTAATGCTGTTGAACCGGCAGTGCCATGTTATTTATGGTGGTCCGAGCAGCCCATTGTGTGGAGCAGACAGGATTATCCACCCCGGGTTGACAATCTGGGTCAACTGGCTTTGGTGGTAGCGCCACAGGTGGGAGGTTACAAATTTACCAAAGTCCTGATGGATGGAGGGAGCAGTATCAACATCTTGTACTATGAGACCTTTCGTCGCATGGGGCTGACAGACAAGAGTCTTAAACCTTCCAGCACTATTTTTCATGGTGTAGTACCAGGTAAGTCGGCATATCCTGTTGGCAAGATCGCTTTGGAGGTTGTGTTTGGAGATGAGCATGATTCCAGGTCTGAAAAATTGACCTTTCAAGTGGTGAAAATCCAGAGCCCGTATACGCACTGTTTGGACGTCCGGCTTACGCAAAATTCATGGCGAGACCCTGCTATATCTATTTACAGCTCAAAATGCCGGGTCATAAGGGGACTATAACGGTACACGGAAGTCGAAAGATCGCTTTGGATTGTGAGGAAAGTGATGCGGCTTATGCTGAGTCGGTTTGTGCTACAGAGGAGCTGAAGTTTTATAAGGACAATGTTGATCCAGCAGACATGAACCCTCTCAATAAGCCCACCACGGAGCATGACCCGACCCTGAAGTTCAAACAGGCTGATGAAACTAAACTTGTTGACTTTGTTCCTGGCGATTCATCCAAACAGTTTAGCATCAACACCAATCTGGATCCGAAATAGGAAAGCACGCTCATCGAGTTCATCCGTGAGAACCGGGACATTTTTGCATGGAAGCATTCTGACATGCCAGGTGTACCAAGGGAACTCGCTGAGCACACTCTCAATATTGATCCCAAGTTTAAACCGGTCAAGCAATTTCTTTGTTGTTTTAACGAGGAAAGACGCAAGGCCATTGGCGAAGAGGTAGCCCGATTGTTGGTTGCTGGATTTATCGTCGAAGTATTTCACCCTGAGTGGTTGGCTAATCCGGTGCTCGTACTTAAGAAAAACGGCACTTGGACTACACAGATTTGAATAAGGCTTGTCTGGCAGATCCTTTTGCTCTCCCGCGTATTGATCAGATTATTGATGCGACGGCGGGTTGTGAGCGCCTGAGTTTCTTGGATGCTCATTCAGGTTATCATCAGATTAAAATGGCAGTTAAGGACCAGGAGAAGACAACTTTCATCACTCCCTTTGGAGCCTTTTTCTATGTTTCTATGCCCTTTGGGCTCAAAAGTTCCCAGGCAACTTATCAGCGTTGTGTGCAAAATTGTCTTCACACGCAGATTGGGCGTAATGTTCATGCTTATGTGGATGACATTGTGGTAAAATCCAGGAAGAAGGAAACCTTGATAGATGACCTCAAGGAAACATTTGACAATCTTTGGGTTTACAAAATGATGCTTAATTCGGACAAGTGTGTTTTTGGTGTTCCGGTAGGTAAGCTCTTAGGCTTTCTGGTGTCCAACAGAGGCATTGAGGCTAACCCAAAAAAAATCAAAGCGATTACATCTTTGGCTAAACCGAAGTGTATCAATGATGTTCACCATCTGGCGGGTCGAATTGCAGCCCTTAGCCGGTTTATCGGCCGTTTGGGAGAGAAGGCGATTCCTTTGGATCAGATGTTGAAAAAGACAGACGATTTTGTCTGGAGCGACGTAGCCAATGCGACATTTCAGGACTTAAAGTGGCAGTTGGCTGAACCGGCGGTTTTTGCTGCTCCGGTTGACAAAGAGCCCTTGTTACTGTACGTGGCTGCTAATGCCCGTGCTGTCAGCATGGCAATTATGGTGGATCGCAAGGAGGCTCGTAAGGAGTATCCGGTTCAACGGCCGGTTTACTATATCAGCGAAGTACTTATCGAGTCAAAGCAATGGTATCCGCATTAGCAGAAGCTGGTTTATGGGGTTTTTATGGCAAGTCGGAAGCTCAAACAATACTTTCAAGGCCATCCCATTACAGTGGTTAGTTCAGCTCCTTTGGGTGATATAATTCAGAACAGGGAGGAAACTGGCCGGGTTGCAAAGTGGGCAATTGAGCTTGGCCCGCACAGGTTAAAGTATATGCCCCGGACATCAATCAAGTCACAGGCACTTGTTGACTTCATCAATGATTGGACCGAGTTACAGGCACCAGAGGGCAAACCGAATAATACATACGGGACTATACACTTTGGTGGATCCAGGCAATTGGAAGGCTCGGGGGCTGGAGTTGCTCTTACTTCCCCTCGAGGTGATAAAATTTGTTATGTTCTCCGCTTAATGTTTCCTTGTACTAACAATGCAGCTGAGTACGAGGCCTTACTCCACGGTCTCGGTGTGTCTAAGGAAATGAACTTAAGCCGGGTTCGCTATTTTGGAGATTATGATCTGGTGGCTCAGCAAGTTTCTGGTACTTGGGATTCTAAGGATCCACTCATGGCGGCTTACAGATGCGAGGTGGATATTGTGGCAGGTCACTTTAAGGGTTATCAGGTTGAGCACATTGACCGGCGCAAAAACGATGCAGCAGATGCTTTAAGCCGGCTGGGATCTCAGCGTAAACCGGTACCACCCAATACCTTTTTAGATATCTTGCATAACTCGTCTGTTAAGTTGCCTACAGAGGAGGATTTAGCTGTTCCTGATCCAGAGGCCCAATTGGTGGCCGCTTAATACACCACTCCGAATTGGATGGTTCCATATTTGGCGTATATGAACTGGGGCGAGTTACCAGATGATGAGGTCTTCGCCAGACAGATAATCCGGCGGGCCAAGTCCATGGTTATTCACAATGGCGAGTTACACCGTTGCAGTATTTCATGCGTATTCCAACGTTGTATTTCTCCTGCGGAAGGGCAAGAAATTCTACGTGAAATCCATGAAGGGGATTGTGGTCACCATGCCGGTTCAAAGTCCCTGGTGGCTAAAGCATTTCTTAATGGGTTCTATTGGTTGACAGCTCATGCTGATGCGGAGGATCTGGTAAAGCGGTGTGACGCTTGTCAAAAAATTTCACGTCGAGCTCATGTTCCAGCTCAGGAGCTACGGATGATTCCTATCACTTGGCCGTTTGCCACTTGGGGGCTTGATATGGTGGGACCTTTTAAGCGCTCCCAGGATAAGAAGACCCACATGTTGGTGGCGGTTGACAAGTTCACTAAATGGGTTGAAGCGGAGCCCGTCAGCAAGTGTGATGCAGCCACGGCGGTTCAATTTCTTAAAAAGATCATTTTCCATTTTGGTTTTCTACACAACATCATTACAGATAATGGCACGAACCTTTCTAAAGGTGAGATGGAGGAGTTTTGTCAATGAGAGCACATCCGGCTTGATGTAGCGTCCGTGGCCCATCCCCAATCCAATGGTTAAGCTGAGAGGGCAAATCCAGAAATCCTGAAGGGTATCGAGCCCCGGCTCATGGTTCCTTTGAAATGGACGCCGGGTTGTTGGGTGGAAGAATTACCATCTGTGTTATGGAGTATAAACACCACCCCAAACCGATCTACGGGTTATACACCTTTCTTCATGGTTTACGGGGCTGAGGCCATCCTCCCAAGTGATATTCATCATGATTCGCCCCGGGTTGCCAATTATGTTGAAGCAGATAATGAGCAAGCACGCCAAGAGGCGCTGGACCTATTAGACGAGAAACAGGACATGGCTTTGGCTCGATCAGTGGTTTATCAACAAGACCTGCGGTGTTATCACAACCGTCGGGTTAAGACACGAACCTTTCAAGAAGGCGACTTGGTGCTCTGGCTCATCCAGGATCAGACCGATATGCACAAGTAATCCCCCCCTTGAGAAGGACCCTTTGTGGTCAGCAAAAATCTGCACAACGGATCATACTACCTCATTGACGTTCGAGAAGACTCACGCAGTTCTTAGGAGGAGACCCGACGACCGTGGAACATAGCTCTCCTTCGGCCTTACTACACTTGAGCCATAGGCTTTTCTTATGTCCATATTTCAACAATGTATATATTATGATAAATATAATATACCGGAATCCTTGCTATAAGCAGGGCCTCTACCGTTTTGTCCTCAAATCTCTTTGTTTACATGGGGGCTTCAGCTGACAAAGCGAAGTACTACCTGTTAAACCGACTATCATGCCACAACACAGCTTGGGAGCTTCACACCCAAGGGGCCAAAGGGAGTCCGGATGTTATGCACAGCTCAAACATAGGCACCCATTGAGCACATCTCACAAAGTTACTTGGGGGTTCTTTTGTGCAAAAGCCACAAAGAGTTTGGAAGGAACCATGTAATTGGGTATCGACCCATGGCTTGGAAGCCTGGTGTATTCACCTAAAAACCCGGGTTAACCTGCCTTCATCAAGTAAGCCACTCCTATCCAGGTAATCCTGGCATGACCCACCGAACGTTTGACAAGTCAATCTTATATAGACCCTGAACTTGTGAAAGTTAAAATGACGATTGGTTAGTTGGATGCTAATCTTAAAAGGCTTTGCAAAGTGGTTTAACTCAGCGGCCTTGCAGCCCATGAAAAGCCTCGAATTTGGGCCTGGCAGCCCTTGAAAAGCCTTGACTACATGGTTTCTTGTTTGCTTTTTTGCTAAGTTTTTGCCTTTTGATGAATTTATCTTGAACCAGTGTTCTTTGACCTGGTGTGGTTTTTTTAGTCATCATATTAACCCGGTGTTTGTTTACCTGGCTTGGCTTTCAACTATAAGTTGTCAGACCATCTTATCCAATCGGTGTTTACAAAACCCGACATGGCTTTGACTATATGTCGCCAGTATGATCATCTGGTGTTCATCGTAACCAGGCATGACGTATTCATCACATCATTAAAGGGTAAGGTATATAACAGCCAAAGATTTGGGTTTTCACCCTTATTAAGGGATTGCATATCACTGGTATGAGTTATTCCATATTTATTCCGCTTTGGTTATTAACCAGGCTTTATTTTGGGCACTATGTTGCGTCCAGCGGTAAACTGCTCAGACAGATCTTTTTATACAGACATAGGGATTGCATAATATTATGAAGATATATAAGCCAACACTGAAATTGGTACGACAGATCAAACAAAGTATATCCCAGTGCATGATGGCAGCAGATAAAAGTATTTTAACTAGCCTATTACAAGGCACTTTAAAGCCCAAAATATGGAATTGTTCTTTCCACAGAACAATGTTTATGAAGCATTAACCAGATTGTCGGATCAAGCCTCATCACCATGATGACATGAAGTTGATGGATCATCTGGCGTCGATTCAGCCTCCTCCTCCCCATCTAGTGTCTGGAAGTCAACGGTGGTCCAGTCAATCCGGGTTAAAGCCTGAAAGACATCCTCTTCACTTATAAGTTCAGCCAGATCAACTTCAGGGGCATAAGTGTGCTTACTAATTGGCGTGATAAGATTTTGCACTTCCGGCATGAAAGTGTCAATCAGTTTGTTATTGGCATCATAGAAGGACTGGTGAATAGTCAAGTTTGCTTCTTCTGCCAATTGACTCGCCAGAGGACGCATCTCCCTTGTCACATTTTTGAGGGCTTCGTTAGCGAACTTTGCCATGTTTTCTTGTTCACTAGGAAAGCCCTTGGTGATATCAACCGGATCCAGGTCAGCTATCCATGCTTTGGCTCGAGTAAGGGCCAACAAAGCGCCAGCCCTGGCAGCGGATCGCTTCATCTCTTCTATCTGTGCTGGCGTCATGGATAACCTTGCCAGAGTGTCCTTGATCAATGTCGTGGCCGGATTGTTGTATGAGGCTGCACAGATAACCCGTTGGGCACCGGTATACAGTTGTTCAATCAGAGTATATGCTACCTTCAGCTTCATCTGCATGTCAGAGCCTAGATGAGCAGTGCGGCCACCTGCACCAGTTTAAGAATTTCATGTTAAACCGGCAAATTACAAAAATGGTCATTCCAGAAGCCTTGGCAGAAGTCATGGCATTCACTTGGCGATTCAACCCAGTTAGCTCTTCCGCCACCGGTTTAAGAGCTTACTCGGCGTCTTCCGCCCGCTTCAGCAATGCATTCTTTTCAGTCTCCCATTTGGCACGCTCCGTCTTGAACCCTTCTTTTAGTTGTTCCATGGTTGCCAAAGCGGTTTTAAGCTCATCTTTTGCCTTGCACGTTTCTGCTTGTTGGGACTTGATGTTCTCTTGAAGATCGGCAATTTGAGAGCCTTGGTGATTTATATCAGCCTTCCATAGTAAAATGAGGAGCATGTCAATAATTTCTCAAAAGTCGCAAGCATATAAAAAGTTATACACTTGGCACTTGGGGGCTAATGCGACTTGCTTCTTTACTACTGATTGTTTGAAGTCCCAAAGATCAATACAAGTTTTAATCTTGGCACTTGGGGGCTAATGTGTGTTTGATCAAGAAAATATATAAGGAAAGTCAACAAAGTACAAAATGGAATATAAAAGTCCCGGTTTGTCTTCCCAAGACAAACCGGCCCTTGGGGGCTATGACATCGAAGTGTTCTTTATCGTTAAAGTCCCGGTTTATCCTCAAGAGATAAACCGGCCCTTGGGGGCTACAATACAATGAATGTACAGAAAAAAGATGAAGGTGTTTGGAAGATTACCTCATAACGTTCCTTCATCAGATTCACCAAACCGGCCTCATTATCTCAACTAGTGTAAAGCCAGTTCAAGAATCCGGAATGAATATCCTGAGAAGGAAGATTAGCATAGCTTGATAAATCGGTCTTCCACTTCCCCTTGCCCATAACATCCAATTCGTCCTTGGCAGTATGTTTCGATAAAGCAACTGGATTACCTGGGGCGGTATAAGCAGTGCCAGTGACAATAACATCATCATCATCTTTGGCAGGGCTTGGTGGATTGACATTATCTTTCGCTGGGCTTTGCGGATTGGCAACAGGGCTTGGCGGATTGGCAGTAGGGCTTGGCGGATTAGGAGCTGAACTCAGCGGATCAGCAACTGGACTGGGAGGCATGGCACGTGGACTTGATGTTTCAACATGTGTAGCCGGGTCAGCCTCCGGCGGATTAGCATCAGTAGCTAGGTCTTGCGGAGCAGAGTCATCTATGACAATATCAGGATTTTCGCCAGCATTTTCTGGGGTCTTCTCCGGATCAACATCGTCAGTGGGGCCGCTGGTCTTGGCTTTCTTGCTCAATCGGGCCTTGGCGCTACAACATTAAAGTAAGGATTAGTATGATAAACCGACGCATGAAGAAGCAAACCGAAAAGCAGTACGCTTACCCAGCGACGGTCTTGAGGGGAGGCAGCTGAGTGGTTGATGAACCGCCAGATGAATTGGAAGATGCCTGGTAATTTGTATCAGACGGATTGAGTGGGTACCGGAAGAAACCCTTCAAGGGATAAAGTTTTTGGGAGAACAAGTAACCTCTGGACGACGCTTCCGGGTTGGTGTGTTCGGGAAACCGGAAGAGGTGACTTGCTGGCCACTGTGTCTGGTTGTGCGACGCCCTTCAGGCTGCTGTGTCTTCAAAGAAAATTTTGGATCCAAATAAGCAAGAAGGTGAGAGTATTTCACTTTTTTAACTGCACGGCGAAATCTTTGAACCGGCACAAGATCTGAATTGGAGGAAAGAGAGATTACCTCAATGTGGTCCGCACGGCTGACCTACGCATCATCCTGATAATAGTCATTCTTAATAAGATGTATGAAAAGGGAGCCAAGGGAGTCAAGTTCTACCTCTTGATCCGAATCTTCAACATCTTCAGGCGGATCAGTAGTTTCGCCGGTCTTCTTCTTGGCCGCTCTCTTTATAACTTTGCTCTTTGGACGAGGAGCCCTTGCTGGTTTATCTGAAGCTTTCCTTTTCCAAAAGGAATTGTTGGCCTGTAAAAGATAAACAAAGATTTATTAGAACAAAGTTAAAGTGGAGGCGGATCAAGAAAGCAGGAAGTTAAAATCTTTACCGCTGGTGGTTTGTTGGCAGTGTAGAAGGGGGCTAGCCCAGTTTGACTGCATGCAGTGATTGGTTCGTCTAACATCTTCTTCACCGATTCGGTGACTTCGTCATCAGTCATTTCTATTTTGTTAAAACGTTGAGGGTCCTTGGCGTCGCCGGTATGCTCATGCATTAATCCGGAGCGGCGACTTAAGGGCAGGATGTGCCATTTAACCCAATAGCAAACGGGATCAACACGAGTCAAACCGTTGGCCAAGAGAGCCCGGAGCTTTGTGAGTTGAGGTGCATAAGTTTGCCGTTCTTTGGCAGTTAATCGTTGAGGTAACGGGTGGCCGTTGCTAAGCCGGTGAGGGCAGTAACCCGACAAGGGATTTTCTCCAGCAGGGGCAGTGTTCTGACAATAAAACCAAGTTTGGTTCCGGTTTTGGGATGACTGTGGTGTGATGCATGTGGGAAATCAACTTCCTTCCTTTTTTTGGATTGATACCCCACCATGTTCCGTGTTAGGACCATCAGAAAATTCAGTTCGGCGGTTTAGATGGAAAAAATCCTAGAAGAGCTCAACGGATGGTTCCTCTTGAAGGTAAACTTCACAAATTACTTGAAAGTTGCATATATTTGGTACAGAATTTGGTCCAATATCTTGCGGATGGAGTTGAAAGCTAGCAAGGACATCCCGGAAATTTTTTGATCTGGGAGGGCTGAAGCCCCGGTCTAAGTGCTGCATAAAAACAATAACTTCTCCATCTTGAGGCTCAGGAAGGCACTCAGGGACATGAACTCGCCATTGAAGGACATTTTTTGAAGCTAAAGCGCCCGTTACTACATATCCATTGATCTGCGATCTGTGATCCGGGACGGAACCCAATTGCAAGCGGCGAATTGTTTGGTCATCTTAGACAGCAAACTGTAAAGGTAAAATGAAGGCCAGTTTACGATTGACGGTTCAGAGTATTAATTGATGTTAAACCGGGAAATTTGATCAAGGCATATATGTGAGATAAACCGGAAGTGGCTATTCAGTTCAAAATGGCAGTTTAAGGTGAGGGCTAACGATATATGGCGGATTACCAACTATTTTAGGTTTAAACCGCCCTTAGGTGGAGGAGCCAGAGATGAAAATCTGCTAAGTGTTGACAGAAACAGGTTTCACACAATGATGAAATTAATATGGATCTACCATGCTTCAATAAAGAAAATTTTCTGCGACCTATAATGGCGTTAAGCAGAACAGAGAGGGCCATGCGTTCTACTGAGGATTCTTTACAAAGAAGGAAGATCTACTAATACAGAAAATGGATGCGGAGCAACTACCGCACGAGATTTACGCTACTGTTGGATCAAAGAAACCACGACAGAAGTAAAAACAAAGAACTGAGATGGACGAGGAACGGTACAGATGAACTCGTTAACCCTAGCATTGATCTAAAGATGCGGAAAGGTTAAACTTACCAGTACAGATCTACTGCGGAGGGATGCCGCGAACTCTGGTTCGATTCAGGGTGATGCAGCGGCCGGGGACGAAGACGACGGTGCGCTCTGTGGTGGAGGCGGAGCTCGAGTAGTAGGGGTTCGTGAGAGGAAGAAGAAGAGGCAAGGGGAGAGAATGGGAAGACCCGCCGGCTTTATTTATAAGGAGAAAGGGATAAGCGGTAGGAGCAAGAATCGTGGAGCCTGAAGCGGCAAGGAGGGCGCGCTTGTCGCCTCGATCCTCGGTCACGGCGGTTTAACAAAGTTTACAGGAGAAGACATCATGGCGGTTTACGAGAATATAAGGAGATGTTCACATAATTTCTTTAAGTATTGAAGATTGACATGAACAAGTTCAAATCAATCTGGGGCCTAATGTTGAGGATATAATTATTGAGTGTAAACTGGCTAGGAGGGCCTGGTTCACCCTCAACTATATTGAAGCCCACGAAGACCCAGAAGATGGCGTGTTACTAAAGAAACTTAGAAGCCCGGAGCCCAGAGGCAGATTAGGGCCCATAATGGTAAACCGCCATGGTTATGTAACTTGTATTGTAAGTTAGGAAAGGAGAGACCGAGCCGGACACTTTGTATGAGTTGGCCTCTTGACTCTGTAGACCGGCCGGGCGTCAACCTATGTATATAATGGGACGACCAAGCGGCAGTTCAGGGACAAGAAACAACAACTCGAGACTCAGGCAAAGCGTATTTGCTCCCTGGTCATCGACACCCAATCAATCCCATCACAACTTGACGTAGGCTTTTACCTTCATCGAAGGGGCCGAACTAGTATAAAACTCCCGTGTCCCTTGTCTGGTTTAACCCCTTCAAGCTAGCCCATCGCAATGGCTCTACGACTAAGTCCTTTCATGAGGACATCTGACGTGTTAATTCCACGACAGTAGGATTGGAATATCTTGGCCTCAACACATGAGTAGGTGGTTCTCTCTCAGAAAATGAGTAGTGGAAGTGTAGGTTTGTTCTGATGGCTCTCTCCACGAATGAAGAGTGGGTGGACGGGTATATATAGCCTCCACACAAAATCCAACCGTTACACACAGATTCCCAAGCTCGGTGGGACCGAATCAGCAAACTCGGTCAGACCGATTTAGTTCAAAATGTGAACGTTCAGATTTTCGGTGTGACCAATATAGTCATCTCGGTGGGACCGATGTGCAGGGGTTAGGGTAAAACCTCAACTCGGTTTGACCGATTACTCAAACTCGATGAGATCGATTTTGGTAATAAGTAAACATAGGATTGGTCAGGCAAACTCGGTGGGACCGATCGCACCAACTCGGTTAGATCGAAAGTGTTGCACCAGATCATAGAGAGATTGCAAGACCATCTCGGTGAGACCGAGATCCCATCGGTGAGACCGAAGTAACTAGGGTTTGGCAGTGGCTATGTCAAGTGAAACTCGGTGGCGCCGGATAGATCAAATCGGTGGGGCTGAGTTTGACATTTAGGTTTAGGAAAAATGTGGATGTGAGAAAGTGGCTGAGGTTTTTTTGGAGCATCTCACTAAACACTTTGAGCAAGCAAGCCATTAAGCAACACCTCATCCCCTTTTAATAGTATTGGCTTTCTATGGACTTAATGTGATCCTGGATCACTAAAATGGAAAAACAGAGTCTTGAGCTTTTGCCAATATTTGTCATTAGCATCTTGAAGGGGTTCCACATCCTCTTGTCCATGTCCATGCCACTCCAATGTTGAACTTATCTGAAATGCACCAGGTAAAAGTATTAGTCCAACAAGAGATATGTTGTCATGAATTACCAAAATCACCCGGGGAGCACTTGTGCTTTCAATCTCAACCTTTTTGGTAATTGATGACAACGGACATCAAAGCTTTTATATAAAGATATAAGGAAATAGCAAGTAAAGCTTGGAAGCACATGCAACATGCATTGGCTCCCCCTACATGTATGCAATCATGTGATAATAGATCATAAGAGTATGAGAATGCATAAACATGTCAGAGCAAGCAATGAGTTACATGTGTCTTGGCTATATGCATCAGAGAAAATGATATAGATACTGTAATTATACCTTCATGTTCATGAGTCTCTCCTACAAACAATATGTACCACATCAAGAGATCTTCATGCACATGAGTGTGATGCATATACTTACCTCTTATGTGATAAGCTTTGATGTGCTCTCTCTCCCCCTTTGACATCAATTTCCAAGAAGGGACTTCTGGAGCATGAGTCAAGTAGGTTTGGTCCTGGAGTCACGTTACAAAGCCACATGTAATATATAATGCTGGTAGAGGACAAGTTACAAAGAGTGGAGCTGGGACAAATATGCAGAAGGCAAGTGGCATAGAGTTTGTCTCAGCACTAAAGTTGCTAGCATCGAGTGGTCACAATCGGTGGCACCGAGTTCGACCCAGAGAGTAACTTTTTGTCACCTCAGCTCACTAGGCAAATAAGATCTCACAAGGATATGCAAGGAATTAACTGAATGATTTGCAATGAATTGGATGTAGGGAAATGCAGAAAATAACAGAGAAAGGAAAAGAAAAGAAAGGAAATCTAGATGAAGTTTTTTTGAAAGGGGAACTAGCATGCATGAGACAAATGCAATGGCATAAAGAAACAAGAGAGAACTTCATCTAGAATTGGTCGGCGACAAAGTCACCTATGTTAGAGTATATTGACTTAGGAGTCAAGTGAAGACACTTGATCATAGGTCATACTCATCGTTTAAGCTCAAAATGGGGTTGCCATTTTTCGTTTAAGCATTTTGATGTACTCTCATCTTGTTGAGTTGCTTTGACCCATGTCTTGGGGTTAAGCTTCTCTAAGATGGAATGACATACCTTGGGTGGTGGTGACGAACTTGGTCATGTGGTTGAACTTGTGTAGGGTGCTGGAGTTGATGTAGATCATCAAGAGTTGGGAGCACCACTTATAGTTGAAGTTCATCTTCCTACATAGGTTAGTCCTGCAAGGAATAGCACTTGTGTATCCAAAATGACAATCATGAAATTTGATATAGGAATTTGTCAAAGGATATATTGAATGGATTCGTGCCTCCTCGTCTTCATCCACCATTTTGTAGTGACTTGGAGATGTAGAGATTACTAAAAATGTGATTGAGCTGCAATCACATAGAGTTGGGCTCTTCCAAGTTCCTACAAGGGTTAGATAGCATGCAAGAGTACAAGAATATCCAAGACATATGATCATCATAAGAGAATTGTCAAGGATTGGTCATAGTAAGGCTCATGCGTTGCATGCATCCACATGGAGTTTCTACTCCAAATTTGAGGCATCAATGATGTTCAATTCACCTCTCAACCTGCAAAACAATTTCTCATCAAGTGGTTTGGTGAATATATTTGGCAATTGCTTAAGTTTGATATCTCCCTTAGCAACATGGTCTCGAATGAAATGATGACGAACTTCAATATGCTTAGTTCGAGAATGTTGCACGTGATTATGAGCAATCTTAATAGCACTCTCATTGTTGCAAAGAAATGGAACATGTTTCACATATATCCCATAATCTTTAAGGGTTTGTGTCATCCAAAGTAATTGAGCACAACATAAACCAGCGGCAATGTATTCCGCTTCGGCGGTGGATAAGGATATTGGGTTTTGTTTCTTGGAGCATCAAGAAACAAGAGATCTACTAAGAAATTGACAAGTACCCGAAGTGGCCTTTCTATCGACCTTGTCACCGGCATAGTCCGAGTTGGAGTAGCCAACAAAATCAAAAGAAGACCTCTTAGGATACCAAATGCCAAAATTTAGTGTATGTATTTAGTATCTCACTATCCTTTTCACAGCTTTAAGATGACATTCTTTGGGGGCTGCTTGATATCGTGCACACATGCACACACTTAGCATGATATCGGGACTAGATGCACCTACATATTACAATGAACCAATTATAGAGCGGTAAACCTTTTGATCAACCACTTCGCCTTCCTTTGTCAAGTCAAGATGTCCACTAGTAGGCATGGGGGTATTCATACCTTTGCATTCTTGCATGTTGAACTTCTTGAATACGTCCTTGGTATACTTCGTTTGAGAGATAAAGGTCCCCTCCTTAGTTTGCTTGATTTGCAAACCGAGAAAGAACTTGAGTTCACTCATCATAGACATCTCAAACTTCTCTGACATGAGCTTCCCAAACTTCTCACTAAAATGATGGTTAGTTGATCCAAATATGATATCATCAACATAAATTTGGCACACAAATAATTCTCCATTAACCCTTTTGGTGAAGAATGTAGAATCAATTTTACCAATTTCAAAGCCTTTATCAAGAAGAAACTTAGTCAAGCATTTACACCAAGCTCTAGGAGCTTGCTTAAGACCATAAAGAGCTTTGTGAAGTTTATAAACATGATTGGGTTTCTTAGGATTAACAAAGCCAGGAGGTTGTTTAACCCAAACTTCCTCCTAAATTTCACCATTAAGAAAAGCAGTTTTGATGTCCATATGATATAAGGTAATGTCATGATGATTGGCATAGGCAAGTATGATGCGAATGGACTCAAGTCTAGCAACAGGGGCATAAGTCTCTCCATAGTCCATACCTTTGACTCGAGTGTAACCTTGAGCAACGAGATGGGCCTTGTTGCGTACAACTTGTCTATCTTCATCTTGCTTGTTCCGAAATACTCATTTGGTTCCAATGACATTGTGCTTCTCATTGGGATTCCTAACCAACATCCATATTTGGTTCCTCTCAAAGTTGTGTAGCTCTTCGTGCATGGCATTTATCCAATCCGGATCTTCCAATGCTTCTTTAACCTTCATAGGTTCAATGCTAGAAATGAATGAGTAATGCTCACAAAAGTTAGCTGTCGTGGAATTAATACGTCAGATGTCCTAGCAAGAGGACTTAGTCGTGGAGCCATCGCAACGAGATTAGCAAAAAAGGGGTTAAACCGGACAAAGGAACGGGGAGTTTATACTGGTTCAGCCCCTTGCGGTGAAGGTAAAAGCCTACGATCCAGTTGTAGTGGAATTGATGGGATCTCGATGAGCAGGGAGTGAATCCGCTTTACCTATCTCTTGAGCTGTTGTTTTCTTGTCCCTGAACCGCCACCGGGTCGTCCCTTTATATACATAGGTTGATGCCCAGCGGTTTACAAAATACCTAGGCTGGCTCATACACGTGTCTGGCTCGGTTTCTACCTTTCCTAACTTTACAACACAAGTTTACACATCTCATGCCGGTTTATGTTTATGGGCTCTAAGCCGCCTTTGGGCCCTAGGCCTCTAAGCTTCAATGGTAGAGCGCCATACTCCTTGTCTTCATAGGCTTCAATACAGATGAGCATAAACTGGTCCCTCCTGGGCAGTTTACACTCAGTAGTTATATCTCCAACATTAGGCCCCAGATTGATTTGAACCTGTTCATGTCAATCTTTAATACTTAGAAAAATTCCTTGAACATCGTCCTATTATCCTTGTAAACCGCCATGACATCTCCTCCAAATGAGCTTGGTAAACTGCCATGATGTCATCTTCTAAAATTGCAGTAAATCGTCCTGACGTCATCTCTTTATAAAAAACCTGTAAATGCTTCTCTTATTAATTAAATACCGAAGACTGAGGCGACAACTGTATCAGATATCCGATTTTTGGCTCCTCGATTCTCGCGCCTGTCTTTATCCCTTTGCCCTTATAAATAAGACCGGGGGTCCTTTCCATTTTCCCCCCTTGCCTCTTCGTCTCTTCTTCTTCTTCCTCGCGACCCCGGAAACCTCGAACTCCGCCGCCGCCATCGTCCTTCGAGCACTGCATCGACAAGGCCGCTGCATCAACCTGATCATACCAGAGAACTGCAGCAGTTCGCCGCCGCTCCTGTGAAGCCGGTAAGCCTTCCTTCTTCAACCCTAGATCTGCATTAGGGTTTCATACCTTCGACGGTGCTCATTAGTGTTCATCGTTGTTCTTTTGCTTTTCCATACTGTCTCATTGAATCTAGACAAACTTGATATCTCTCCTTCTTGGCCTAAGCTATAGTTTTATTTTACCTCGACATAATATCCTCTCCTTCATGAACAGATCTCATCTGAACCCTCGCTATGCTGCTGTTGTGATTTTAGATCTTTGATATGTTTCCTTTTCCTGAAGCGCGCTAGATCCATAATGATAACCTTGGCTTGTGAAACTTGTTTGCGTAGCACTTAGCAATTTTTAGATATGTTTTCTTCCATAACACTGTAGGTGGTTTAACTTTTAGAAAATGATAATCCTCCAGGTACCATTAGCCCTCACGTAAACCGCCATCTTTACTTAAACACGAGTATCCGGTTTAACGTGCACACACGCTCAGACTAAATCCCTCGGTTTGACACCGGTTTATGCATATCAATCTTGAACCGTGAACCGTCAGTTGAACTTACTTTACAGTTGGTCATAAAAATGGCCAAATAGTTCTCCTGTTGCAATTGGGTTCCTTCCCGAATTACAGAAGAGCATCTTACTGGGTATGTTGTGTCTAGCGCTTTAGCAAAGAAAGAGATCATTCATTGGAGAGTCCCGGGTACTGAAAATCATCCTGAACCTCAAGATGGAGAGGTAGTTGTGTTTATGCAGCATCTGGACCAAGGGTTTAGCCCTCCCGGATCAAAAAAATTCTATGATGTACTTGCCAACTTCCAACTCTACCCTCAAGACATTGGACCGAACTCTGTGTCCAATATTTGCAATTTCCAAGTGTTCTGTGAAGTTTATCTGCAAGAAGAGCCGACTGTTGAACTTTTTAGAGACTTCTTCCACTTGAACCACCATACTGAATTTACCGACGGCCCCAATACTGAACTTGGCGGGGCATCGATTCAAAAAAGGAAAGAAGTCAATTTTCCTCATGGCAAACATCACAGCCACCCCAAGGATTGGAATCAGACGTGGTTCTACTGCTGGAACACTGCTCTTGCTGATGAAAATCCTCTGCCGGGTTATCGTGCTTACCGGCTCAGCAATGAACATCCACTGCCTCAACAACTTACTACTAGAGAATGATCAACATATGCACCACAGCTTTCTAAGCGCCGGGCTCTTATGGCAAACGGTTTAACCGGTATTGAACTTTTCCTTTGCTGGGTTTCATGGGGTATATTGCCCTTAAGCCGTCGCACCAGATTAATGCACGAATATACTGGGGATGTCAAGGATCCTCAACGGCACACTGAAATACATATGACTGATGACGAGATCACTGAGTCGGTCAAAAAGATGCTAGATGAACCGATATCTGAGTGCAGCAAGACCGGGCTGCGTCCCTTTTATACCTCCAACAAACCGCCAGCTGTAAGAATTTATCTTTCTGCTTTTTAATCCATCTCCCTTTTAACATATCCTTACAAGAAAAAGATCCATTCTGGAAGAGGAAAACTCAGGACAAGCCGGCAAAACCACAAGACAAACTAGCGAGAGTGCCTTGTGCTAAGAGCAAGGCCACAAAGAGGCCAGCAAAGAATAAAACCGCCGAGTCCTCTGATCCGCCCGAAGATGTTGATGACTCGGAACTAGAGGTAGAACTTGACTCCCTTGGTTCATTTTTCATGCATCTTATTGACAATGATCATTATCAGGATGATGTGGAAGCCAGCCGTGCTGACCATGTAGAGGTAATCTCCCTTTCCTCCAATTAATATCTTGTGCCAGTACGAAAACTCCGTCGCGCAGTCCGAAAAGTGAAACGTTCTCATCCTCTCACTCATTTGGATCCACCCTTTTCTTTGAAGACACAGCACCCTGAAGCTCGTCGCACAACCCGGCACAGTGGACAATAAGTCACCTCCTACTGTTTACCAGACACACCGGTTCGGAAGCGCCGTGCAGAGGTCTCTTGTACTTCTATCAAACCTTATCCCAAAGCGGGTTATTTCTGATACCCTCTTAATCCGTATGATTCCAATTATCAGGGACCTTCAAATTCATCTTCTGGTGACTCATCAACCACACCGATGCCTCCCCTCAAGACTGTCCCTGGGTAAGTATAATAATTTTAGTTTTGCATTCTTGCACCGGTTTACCATATTAACCTCTGTTTTTCACTTGTAGTGCCAAAGCCCGACTCAGCAAAAAAGCCAATTGAGTGCTCCCACTGAGGAGAATCCGTCTTTTGAACCGGAGAGGACCTCAGAAGCTGCTGATGAGGATACTGATATTGCTCTGGATGATCCTGTGCCACAAGGTCAGGACACTTAAGTTGAACCGCCAGAAGTTAACCCGACTAGCCCTCATGTTGATCCGCCAAGCCCAACTGCCAATCCTCCAAGTCTAGCTGCTGATCCACCAAGCCCAGCCAAGGCCTCTGATAAACCGGCGAGCCCAAATAAGGCAACTGATGATGTAGTGATTACTGGCTTTGGCCATACCACTCCTAGCAACCCTGTCGCTTTGTCAAAGCACAGTGCCAAAGAGGAATTCTCTACAGTTGTGAAAGGCAAGTGGAAGACTGATTTGTCTAGTTATGCTCATCTCAATGCTCCAGACATCCATTCTCGGTACTTAAACCGGCTGTACACAAGTCGTGATTATGAGGCCGGTTTAGTCAACTTGATGAAGGAGCGCTATGAGGTAACTTCTATTCAAACATTTTATAAATTTCCTTTGCGCTTTATATCAACTCCATTGTAGCCCCCAACGGCCGGTTTATCTCTTCAAGATGAACCAAGACTTTTGATAAAAAGACTTCAACTGTGTAGCCTCCAAGGGCCGGTTTATCTCTTCATGATGAACCGGGACTTTCTGTTGCAAAGCTTGTTGATTTCCTTCACCTCTGGTTTATCTGATCAATTACACATTAGCCCCCAAGTGCCAAGATTAATACTTGTATTGAACCTTGGGACTTGAGATATCAGTTAAAAAGAAGCAATCCGCATTAGCCCGCAAGTGCCAAGTGTATAACTTGTTATGTGCTTGGGAGTTTTGAAAAAATATTAACAAATGATTTGTCTATTGCATGCTGAATTGAGCAATAAGGATTCCCAGATCGCCGATCTTCAAGAAAATATTAAGTCCCAGCAAGCGGAAACCTCCAAAGCCAAAGATGAATTGAAGGGCGCTTTAACTGCCATGGAGCAATTAAAGGATGGCTTCAAGAGCGAGCGGGCAGAGTGGGAAACTAAGAGGGCTGCTCTTGTAAAACGGGCTGAGGATGCTGAAGCGGCTCTTAAACCGGTGGTAGAGGAGCTTACTGGTTTAAAGCGTCAGGTCAATGCCATGACCTCTGCTATATTTGGTAAGTACTCTTTTCAAGAGCCTTTCTTAAACATCTTTGAAAATTGCGTGTTTAATAACATATTCTTAAACCGTTGCAGGTAGTCGTGTTGCTCATGTAGGATCGGATATGTGGATGAAGTTGAAAGCAGCCTGTACCTTGATAGAACAACTGTATACTGGTTCTCAATGAGTCATATGTGCAGCCTCATAAATAAACCGCCGCCAACCTTAATCAACGATACATTAGCCAAATTATCCATGACTCCTGCCCAGATAGAAGAGGTAAAGCAATCTGCTGCAAGGGCTGGCGCTCTATCAGCACTGACTTGGGCCAAAGCTTGGATAGCTAATCTTGATCCATAAGATATCGGAAAGGGCTATCCTAGCCAACAAGAAGATGGGTCAGAATTTGATGAAGCCCTAAAAGCTTTGACAAAGGAGATGCGCCCGCTTGCAAGCAGATTGGCCAAAGAAGTTGACTTGTCTGTCCACCGGTCCAACTATGATGCCGACAACAAACGGGTTGATGCATCTGTGAAAGAAGTGCAGAATCTTATCCCGCCAATCCGTAAGCACACTTATGCCCCTGACGTTGGACCGTCCAATCTTATAAGCAATGAAGTTGTCTTCCAAGCTTTAACCGGGATTGATTGGGCCACCATTGACTTCCAGCCACTGAGTGGGGAGGAGGAGGTTGAACCGACGCAAGATGATCCATCAACTTCACGTCAACCTGGTGACGAGTCATAATCCGGCAGCCGGCTTTATTTCCGCAAATTGCGTGCGAGGCAAAAAACAATTACTCTTTTGGGTATTAAAGCGCCTTGTAATAGGCTAGTTGAAATACTTTGATCTTCTGCCATCGTGCACTACTAGATGACACTGTGCAATCCGCCATGATGTTTGCTATGCTTGCTTATGTGCCTTAATACTTTCATAAAATCCTGCCTTCTACATGTGAGAAACATAAATGTGCCCTGGCGGTTTACCGCCGGACGGGTTATGATACCCAATACAGAACCAGAATTTTTATAACTAAGGCTGTAAAGCAATGAAATAGAAATATATCATACCTGTGATACTGAATCACATCGTTGGTTTACCAATTTGCATAGTAAGGGTGATAAGCCAAATCTTGAGTGTTGATAACTCTCACCATGCTGTGCGGGTGCATAATAAACCATGCCGGGTTATGATAAAGACCGGATGATCATCCTGGCGACTTATAATCAATGCTAGACCGGGCTAAGAAAACTCCGGTTTACAATTGAGTTTGTATGAACAACTGATAGTTAAAAGCTTGTGCCGGGTTAAGAGACACTGGAGTGATGAAATGACTTATAGTCAGGCTGGGTCAATGGATGCCGGTTTACCTTAAAACCTTATCAAATGAGAGAAAACTTCGCAAAAACAAAATCAACTAAAAATTTGGAGTTGAGGCTTTTCAAGGGCTGCCAGGCCCAAATTCGAGGCTTTTCATGGGCTGCCAGGCCGCTGAGTTGAACCATTTGACAAAGCCTTTTAAGATGGGCCTCCAATTAACCAATCATCGTTTTAACTTTGATAAGTTCAGGGTCTATATAAGATTGACTTGTCAAACATTCGGCGGGTCATACCAGGATTACCTGGACAGGAGTGGCTTACTTGATGAAGGCAGATTAACCCGGGGTTTTAGGTGAATACACCAGGCTTCCAAGCCGTGGCTTGATAGACAATTACAAGAGTCCTTTCAAACTCTTTGTTGCTTTGCACAAAGAGCCCCCAAGTAACTTTGTGAGCTGTGCTCAATTGGTGCCTATGTTTGAGTTGTTCTTAGTAACAAAACTATCATTGGCCCCTTGGGTGTGAAGCTCCCAAGCTTTGTTGTGGCATGATAGCCGGTTTAATGAACAAATAGGATGTCGCTGGATAAGCAGCAGCCCCCTTAAAGCCAAGAAATATTGGAAGAAATGGCAGAGACCCTACTTGTAGCAAGGATGGCGGTTTATTATATTGATCATAATATATACATTGTCAAAATATGTACATAATGGGAGCCTATGGCTCACGTGTAGTAAGGCCGAAGATGAGCTATATTTCACGGCCGGCGAGTCTCCTCCTCTAATTTGCGTGAGTCTTTGTGCTCTCGAACATCGATGAGGTAGTATGACCCGTTGTTCAAATTCTTGCTGACCACAAAGGGTACTTCCCAAGGTGGAGACAACTTATGCGTGTCAGTCTGATCCTGGATAAGCCGGAGCACCAAGTCGCCTTCTTGGAAAGTCCTGGTTTTAACCCGACGGCTGTGATAACGCCGCAGGTCTTGCTGATAAATCGCCGAGCAAGCTGCCGCAATATCCCGTTGTTCATCTAACAGGTCCAAGGTATTCTAGAGTGCTTTTTCATTATCCGCTTCAACGTAAGTTGCCACTCGGGGCGAGTCATGACTTATATCACTTGGGAGAACTACTTGTGCTCCATAGACCATGAAGAAGGGTGTTTAACCTGTAGATCTATTGGGGGTGGTGTTAATACTCCATAGAACGGAAGGTAACTCGTTCACCCAACAACCCGGCGTCCGCTTTATAGGGACCATAAGCCAGGGCTTGATACCCTTTAATATTTCCTAATTAGCTCTCTCCGCTTGACCATTAGATTGGGGGTGGGCTACCGACGACACATCAAGGTGGATGTGCTCACGTTGACAGAACTCTTCCATTATCTATTATAATGCTGTGTGGAAAGCCAAATCGGAAGATCACCTTTTTCATGAACTGATCCGTCGTGGCCGCATCACACTTGCTCACTGGCTCTACCTCCACCCACTTGGTGAATTTATCAAGCGCCACCAGGAGGTGGGTTTTCTTATCCTTGGATCTCTTAAAAGGCCCAACCATATCTAGCCCCCAAGTTGCAAACGGCTAGGTAATAGGAATCATCCTCAACTCCTGAGCCGGAACATGAGCTCGACGTGCAAACTTCTGACAGCCATCAGACCTTCGGACCAGATCTTCCGCATCAGCATGAGCTGTTAACCAGTAAAAACCATGCCGGAAAGCCTTAGCCACCAAGGATTT
The DNA here is from genome assembly GCF_002162155.2 of Triticum dicoccoides. Taxonomy (NCBI): domain Eukaryota; kingdom Viridiplantae; phylum Streptophyta; class Magnoliopsida; order Poales; family Poaceae; genus Triticum; species Triticum dicoccoides. The sequence goes on along the minus strand of NC_041383.1, from coordinate 299,012,342 downwards.
TGAACCAGCATGATGACCACAATCTCCTTCGTGGATTTCACGCAAGATCTCATAGCCTTCTTCAGAAGAAACACGACGCTGAAATGCCCCTGAGACACTGCAGTGGTGTAACTCTCCATTTACAATAGTCATGGACTTAGAACGCCAGATTATCTGTTTGGCTAAAACTTCATCCTCTGGTAACTCGTCCTGGTTCATGTATGCCAGATACGGCAATGTCCAATCAGGGATAGCATGAAGAACCGCCACCAGTTGTGCCTCCGGGTCAGGAATTGACAGATCTTCCTCCATTGGCACCTTGACCGACGGATTATGCAGAACATCCAGAAAAACATTAGGCGACACCGGTTTACGCTGGGACCCAAGCCGGCTTAAAGCATCTACCGCTTCACTTTTATGCCGATCAATGTGCTTGACTTGATAACCTTTGAAATGACCAGCAATAACATCCACCTCTCGCCTATAAGCCGCCATGAGTGGGTCCTTGGAATCCCACGTACCGGATACTTGCTGAGCCACTAAATCGGAGTCAACAAAGCAACATACCCAGATTAAGTTCATCTCCTTAGCCATCCGCAGACCGCGGAGCAAAGCCTCATACTCAGCTGCATTGTTAGTACAGGGAAACATTAAGAGGAGAACATAACAAATTTATCACCTCGAGGGGAAGTAAGGACAACTCCAGCCCCCGAGCCCTCCAATTGTCTGGATCCATCAAAGTGAATAGTCCAGTATGTGTTATCCGGTTTATCCTCCGGGCCTGCAACTCTATCCAGTCGTTGATGAAGTCTACAAGTGCTTGAGACTTGATAGCAGTGCGAGGCATGTATTTCAATCCGTGAGCTCCAAGCTCAATGGCCCACTTAGCAACCCGGCCAGTTGCCTCTTTGTTTTGAATGATATCCCCCAATGGAGCAGAAATGACCACAGTGATGGGATGGCCTTGAAAGTACTGCTTGAGCTTCCGGCTCACCATAAACACTCCATACACCAACTTCTGCCAATGGGGGTATCTCTGTTTGGACTTGATAAGCACCTCACTGATATAGTAAACCGGCCGTTGAACCGGATATTCCTTACCAGCCTCCTTGCGCTCCACCACAATAGCCACGCTGACAGCTCGGGCATTAGCGGACACATATAACAGCAATGGTTCCTTATCAATGGGGGCAGCAAGGACGGGCGGCTCAGCCAACTGTTTCTTCAAATCCTCAAATGCCGCATCAGCAGCATCACTCCATACAAAATTGTTTGTTTTCTTCATCATCTGATAAAGTGGGATCGCCTTCTCTCCCAACCGGCTTAACACAGCAATTCGACCTGCCAGTCTTTGAACATCATTGATACATGCCGGTTTAGCCAGGGATGTGATAGCCTTGATCTTTTCTGGATTAGCCTCAATGCCCCTGTTGGACACCAGAAAACCCAAGAGCTTGTCGGTCGGTACACCAAAAACACACTTAGCCTGATTGAGCATCATTTTATAAAACCTCAGGTTATCAAAAGTTTCCTGTAAATCATTTATGAGTGTCTCTGCTATCCTGGATTTCACCATGATATCATCCACATAAGCATGAACATTACGCCCAATCTGATTATGGAGGCAATTCTGCACACACCGTTGATAAGTCGCCTGGGGACTCTTGAGCCAAAAAGGCATAGATACATAATAGAAGGCTCCAAAAGGAGTTATAAAAGTTGTCTTCTCCTGGTCCTTAACTGCCATTTTGATCTGGTGGTAACCCGAATAAGCATCCAGGAAACTCAAACACTCACAAACCGTCGTAGCATCAATGATTTGATCAATATGAGGGAGGGCAAAGGGATTAGCTGGGCAAGCTTTGTTCAAATCTGTGTAATCCACACACATACGCCAAGTGCCGTTTTTCTTAAGTACGAGCACCGGATTGGCCAACCACTCAGGGTGAAACACCTCCACAATAAACCCTGCCACCAATAGCCGGGCTACCTCTTCACCAATGGCCTTGCGCCTCTCTTCATTAAAACGACGAAGAAACTGTTTGACCGGTTCTTCGGATCAATATTAAGAGTGTGCTCAGCGAGTTCCCTCGGTACACCTGGCATGTCAGACGATTTCCATGCAAAGATGTCTCAGTTCTCATGGATGAACTCGATGAGCGCGCTTTCCTATTTCGGATCCAAGTTGATGCTGATGCTGAACTGCTTGGATGGATCGCCAGCAACAAAATCATCCAATTTAGTCTCATGAGCCGATTTAAATTTCAAAGCTGGATCATGCTCTATAGTGGGCTTCTTTGGAGAAGTCATATTTGCCGGATCAACATTGTCCTTATAGAACTTCAACTCTTCCATCGCATAAACCGACTCAGCGTAAGCCGCATCACCTTCCTCGCACTCCAGAGCAATCTCGCGGCTACCATGGACCGTGATGGTCCCCTTATAACCCGGCATCTTGAGCTGTAGATAAACATAACACGGTCTTGCCATGAATTTAGCATAAACCGGCCGTCCAAACAGGGCATGATATGGACTTATGATTTTAACTACTTCAAAGGTCAATGTCTCGGACCTCAAATCATGATCGTCTCCGAAAACCACTTCCAGAGCTATCTTACCGACCGGGTAAGATGATTTCGCAGGTACCACACCATGAAAAATGGTGTTTGACGGTTTAAGATCCTTATCTGTTAACCCCAAACGCCGGAAGGTTTCGTAATACAAGATACTGATACTGCTCCTTCCATCCATGAGCAGTTTGTGAATTTATAACCTCCAACCCGTGGTGCAACCACCAAAGCTAGATGGCCAGGATTATCAACCCGGGGCGGATGATCCTCCCGACTCCAAACAATAGGCTGTTCAGACCAGCGCAGATAACGGGGCACTGCCAGTTCAACCGAGTTTACTGCCCTTTTATGGAGCTTTTGATCGTGCTTGCACAGACTAGTAGTGAAGACATGGTACTGTCCACCATTTAACTGCTTCGGGTTGCTCTAATAACCCGACTGCTGTTGTTGCTGACCCCCCTGCTGATTATAACCACCTTGGTTACTCTGATTGCCTTGATTGCCCATAAATGTGTAGCCGGTTTTTCTTGCGTCCCGTGCTTTGGACAGGTTGGTTCAACAGACGCTCCAGATTCATCCCTGATCCTCCGCCCCGCGGGGGCGGTTTACCCTTACAGCACTGATTGTTACCTTGATCATTGGTGTTAGCCACAAAATCAGAATTATTGTCTGCCTTGCGCTTACCGTTATTCCCATGGCCAGCCTGGTAATGCTGTCCTTTTGTGCCGGCATTCTTCTTTCCCTTATCCAGCTTCTCTTTATCAGACTCGGGATCCTTGGTATTATCATAATCGACATACTTAACCAATGCTTCCATGAGCGTTCCCATGTCATTGAAGTGACGTTTGAGCCATCCCAGTTTCATCTTTAGCGATTTGAACGGGCAATTGCCCTCCAATGTTATAATCGCCGAATCAGCTTTGATATGGTCTGATGAATGCAGGATTTCTGAAACCCGACGCACCCAATGCGTTGTTGATTCGTTCCCTCCTTGGACACTACCAGCCAAATCCAGAATCGACATGGGTTGTTTGCACATATCCTTGAAGTTTGCTTTAAAACGGGCCTTCAACTCATCCCATGAACTGATCGGGTTAATAGGCAAGCTCTTTAGCCAGGTGGGAGACGTTCCGTCCAACATCACGGTGAAGTATTTTGCACACGCCGCTTCATCTACATCTAGCATCTCCATTGCCATCTCATAACTTTCAACCCACGCCTCGGGGGGTTGATCGGTGGTATACTTCGGCACTTTACGCGGACCCTTGAAATCCTTTGGTAACCGCGCATTACGCAGAGCTGGGTGAGCCACGGCACCCCCAAGAGCTAAAAGCCAATCCACGTTCAACTGGTGCCACTGGTTGAACCGGAGCAGGTTGATTCGCACATTGTGCTGCTAACTCCGCCTCTCGTCGTGCTCTACCATTGTTTACCACATCCTGAGCATTCATACCACCGCGTGCCGGATCAGGTCCTCTAGAGGTATCACGGTGCCGTGCACTTCTTGACACATCCGGTTCGTCCATGTGCCTGATATAGCTCTTGCTTGGACGTGGGTTGGAATGTATTCTGACTCAGCTGTAGGAATAAGCCTGCTGCTGCACAACAGCGGTTTGAAGAAGATCCCTGGCCCGTCACGTCTCAACCGACGCCAGCGAGTCACCCTCCATCGGAATAGCTGTCCCAGGAATCACGTTATCCAAAGGGCTAGAGAAATGACCCGGTGACGTCGGTACATATTGCGGCGAGTTATCTGTTTGTCGAGGCGGGTCCATTACCCGTTGCTGACCCGGTCCTGTCCCAGGTGCCTTGGTCCGGTTCACTGGTGCAGGATTACTTGGCCCGGCTCCTAGCATATTGAAGAGATTCATTCCTTCATAAACCGGCGGCAAACGAAATCGGTACTTCCTCCTTAGTACTTTGTTGGACGCGTTCTGATCCAACATAAGCCGGTAATTCTGCACCTGGATCTATTGTGACTGGGCATCTAAAGCGGCCCACTCTTCAGTCATCCTAGCTTCCTCAGCCGCCATGTCCTCCTTGGCCTGAGTTATCTGGTCCCTCAGCTTTGTAACCTCCGCATTATGCTGATCCTGGGTCTCCGAGGTGACTGCCGTGGTCAACAATGTCGTCAAAGCATCCAACAAACCGGCAACAACTTGAGCCGGCCGGCGCACAGAGCCTCCTGCCCCGGCTGCCAATCCGGAAATCATTGCTGCCGTAGATGAAGATTGCAAGGTGGGCTGCGTACTAGCCATGAAGATTGCAACCCGGTTTGGCGGTTCAAAGGGGTCCGGAATACAGTCGCCATCGGAACAACCCCCAATCTGGCCATCTTGCAACTGGTATAGTGACTCAGTTTTGCCAGTGGATGATTTGCCATCTGCTTAGATGGCCGTCTCACCGTCACACACCGGTTCAGATCCCGCACCATGGATGAATCCTGCATACGCATGCTTCATGGTAGGATGAACCCGGGCAGGACTCGCATGCTGAGCCGTCTCGACGAGGTCGGTGGTGATGTCCAGCTCAGGGCCCGGTTCACCGATCTTGCCGATGAAAACGTGAATTCCGCCAAAGGCGACCTAGTACCCATACTCAATTGAGCCGGCCTCGGGGCCCCATCCCGCGTCGTCGATGTAGAGCTTGCCGCGACAACTCTTGGTCATCCGGCCAACCGCGTATCCCTTGAGTCCTTCAAAGTTTCCCTTTAAGAACTCGAAACCATCGTGCGATAGCCCCACAGTGGGCGCCAACTATCGTGGAATTAACACGTCAGATGTCCTTGCAAGAGGAATTAGTCGTGGAGCCATTGCAACGAGATTAACAAAAAAGGGGTTAAACCGGACAAAGGACACGGGGAGTTTATACTGGTTCGGCCCCTTGCAGTGAAGGTAAAAGCCTATGATCCAGTTGTAGTGGAATTGATGGGGTCTCGATGAGCAGGGAGTGAATCCGCTTTACCTATCTCTCGAGCTGTTGTTTCTTGTCCCTGAACCGCCGCCGGGTCGTCCCTTTATATACACAGGTTGACGCCCAACGGTTTACAAAATACTGAGGCCGGCTCATACACGTGTCCGGCTCAGTTTCTACCATTCCTAACTTTACAACACAAGTTTACACATCTCATGCCGGTTTACGTTTATGGGCTCTAACCCGCATTTGGGCCCTGGGCCTCTAAGCTTCAATGGTAGAGCGCCATACTCCTTGTCTTCATGGGCTTCAATATGGATGAGCATAAACCGGCCCCTCCTGGACGGTTTACACTCAGTAGTTATATCTCCAACATTAGCCAAATGATTTTTAGAGCAAGTAATTCTCCCGGTTTGAATGTCATCAAAGATTTGTTCGACGGGATGATCTCTTGAGACTCTTGCTCGAACTCGTGATAGCTTTTGTTTGGGTCAGGGTGGAACATACTCTTTGTTGTCTCGTTCTTTTTCTTGTCTTTCTTTATTGTTGTTGGCGTGATCGTTCTCCCATGGAGGTGGAGAAGGAGGTCGTCGATGTTCATCTTGATGTACATCCTCGTTCTCATCATCTTGACGTGTCCCACTTGTGGATGCCTCCAAGTCAACTCTTGGTTCACCTTGGCGTGAGGTTGAGGCGTCCACTCGGACAGACGAGGTGCTCTCCTTCACCTCTGTTGGGCGAATCTTGATGATAGACAAGTCTTGGATTGTTTCCGAAGGATCTTTGTCACCTACATCAATTGGAAATTGCTCTACTTGCGAGCCGTTAGATTCATCAAACTTCACATCTACCATTTCTTCAACCTTTCGGGTCAAATTGTTGTAGATGCGCTAAGTGTGAGAGTTTGATCCATAACCGAGTAGGAATCCTTGATGAGACTTAGGACCAAATTTCGAACGACGATGCTTGTCAAGAATGTAACACTTTGAGCCGAATACCCGAAAGTAACCAACTTGGGGTTTTTTACTGGAGAGGAGCTCGTATGCCGTCTTGCCGAGTAGCTTGTGAAGATATATACGATTCGTTGCATGACAAGCTGTCTCAACCGCTTCTGCCAAAAAGTGTTTTGGCGTCTTGTGTTAATCATGCATCGTTCTCGCCATTTCGATAAGCGTCTGGTTCTTCCTCTCGACAACTCCATTTTATTTAGGTTTGTACGTAGCCGAGAACTCATGTGAGATCCCTTCTTCGTCAAGAAGGGTGTCCACATTGGCGTTCTTGAACTCCCTTCCATTGTCGCTGCGAACCTTCTTGATCTTCACTTCAAATTGGTTTTGGGCCTTCCTAGCGAAGTTTTTGAAAATCTTTTGAACCTGTGATTTATCATCGAGAAAGAACACACACGTAAATCTTGAAAAATCATCAACGATGACTAGTCCAAATGAGTTACCACCGAGACTCTTGTAGGCATTGGGACCAAAGAGATCCATGTGAAGCAGGTCGAGCGGTCTTCTCGTGGTCATGTTGTATCACGCCCAATATGCGACCCTATCCTAAAGGAACTCGAAGGTCCCGCCAAGGATAGAAGCGCATATTGGAGACACTTTTGCAAGGTCGATATCATTACATCGTACCATTACATCATAGTTGGGGATACATACAAGAGGCATACGATGCCACACGAATACAACAACATCATACATAAGAGCGACATCCGACTACAGATGAAACACAAACAGAAGCTCAAACGACACCCACCCTACTAGTCCAGGCTGCTGACCTGGAACCTATCCCCTGATCAAAGAAGAAGCAGAAGAAGAACTCCAAACCAAGTAACATCGCTCTCGCGTCATGATCATAGAAATATCGGTACCTGCAACTGTTGTTGTAGTAATCTATGAGCCCCGGGGAGTCAGCAATCCCATTACCATGGGTATCAAGACTAGCAAAGCTTAATGGGAAATGAAATGATAAGTGGTGAGATTGTAGCAGCGACTAAGCATATATGGTGGCTAACATATGCAAATAATTGCGAGAAGAGAAGCAACGCAACGGTCGAGGAGCTAGAAGTGATCAAGAACTGATCCTAAAACTACTTACGTTCATACATAACCCAAATCGTGTCCACTTCCAGGACTCCGCCAAAAAGAGACCATCATGGCTACACACGCGGTTGATGCATTTTAGTTAAGTCAAGTGTCAAGTTCTCTACAACCGGATATTAACAAATTCCCATCTGCCACTTATCCCATCATAAGCTCTCACGATCAACGAAGGATATTCCTTCTCCTGGGAATACCCAATCAGCCTCAGAATCCCGGTTACAAGACATTTTGGCAATGGTAAAACAAGACCAGCAAGACTGCCCAGATGTGCCGACAAATCCCTATAGGAGCTGCACATATCTCGTTCTTAGGGCACACCGTATGAAGACTACGTACAGCTAAAACCAGCCCTCAAGTTTGACCGAGGTGGCGCTGCAAGTGGCTCTAGTTCGGACCAACACTTAGAGAAGCACTGGCCCGGGGGGGTTAAAATAAAGATGACCCTCGGGTTAATTACTCCCAAGGGAAAGGTTATAGGTTGTTAGGCAAATGTAAAACCAAGGTAGGCCTTGCTGGACCACTTTTATTCAAAGCGAACTATCAAGGGGTTCCCATAAACCCGACCATGTAAGGAACGCTAATCAAGGACCATAACACCGGTATGACGGAAACTAAGGCGGCAAGAGTGGAACAAAACACCAGGCATAAGGCCGATCCTTCCACCCTTTACCAAGTATATAGATGCATTAATTAAATAAGAGATATTGTGATGTCCCAACATAACCAGGTTCCAAGATGGAGCAATCTTCAAGTTCACCTGCAACTAACATCGCTATAAGAGGGGATGAGAAAAAGCGGTAACATAGACAAACAACGACTTGTTAGGAAGGGCGAAAAAGGTTAGAGGCTGACATGGCAATTTGGGGGGCTTCATAAACAAGTGATAGGTAGCACAGCATAGCGATAGAACGAAACAACTAGCATAGCAATGATAGTAGTGACATCCAGGGTAACAGTCATCTTGCCTGAAATCCCGCTAGGAAGAAGAACTAGTCCATGAAGAAGATGAACGGGCGAATACGAACCAAGCGTAGTCAAACGAATGCTCACGATCGCAACGAAATAGGAACTATCGAGAAGAAGCACAACCAGAAATAAGCAAACAACATGGTAAACACACAACACATAAACATGACATGACACACAACCAATCATGATGCATGACAAGGCTATATGATGCTACTCATGGCAAGAGATGATGCATACAAGAACAACACATCAAAGCAAGTTTAAATGAGGCTGGAAACAACATATGACAAATTCGCTAAGTCCTCATATGCAAATTTCAAAATTGGTCCAGATCTATATAAACCTTATGTTCAAGTTGTTAAACAGGAAGTTATGATGCACCAACATGATCTACATGAAATTCTAGTCAAGTTCCTTATAAAGTTCATTTAATTCGGAGCTATGGCCTAGAAGATATGAACAAAACAAGTTAACCATGACATTGATGCAAAATACATTCAAACATCAAGAAAACACTCTCAAAACATGGATGCAACATTATAATATGAAACTACATGCAAAATCAAGCAAGTTTCATATAGAGCATGCTCAAAACGGAGCAACGGTGCAACACATACACTCTAAACAAAATATAACAACAATCTACCCAAAACAACAAGTAGGCACTTTGCAAACATCAAAACAACATAATACAGAACTCATAAGAGCACAAACTTGGCATGCACTTCATTTACAGATAACATAATTCAAATATCATTAAGGTTCAGGTTCATAGGCATTAAGATTAAACCAATATGATCAATGCAAAATGCAACTTTATAACACAGGAGCATATACATGAGCAGAGTTAATATGATAGCAAGTTGAGAGCAAGAAAGAGACAAGCTACAGCAAGTAAACATATCAGCCAAGGGAATCGAATCAAAGTACACATAACAAAGAGAAAATAACATCTTGGCATCACATACATATAGCTCATGGATTAGTAGGAGGCATATGATAGCATGTTTGTGATAACATTTTTAGCAAGTGTAAAACAACAACATTATGATAGCATGTTTGCAAGCATGACACGGAGGCATATGACATCGAAAATTAGCAACCATGGCATGTGGACAAATTACTCATAGCGTACTTCAAATCATGTAATTGGCGCATCTCCATAAGAGGCAAGTATCAACTAATAACAAGCTCACAACAAGGCATCATGAAGTAAACAGAAATCTGGAACATTATATAAGCATGTTCATGGCAATCAAAACATATTCTAAACGGCCTATATGAGGCATATAAAGGCATGGCATGATATAGCACAACATACAAAACAAAACATGTCAATTAAGCATCTCCAGAATATGAATGAATTAATTGGTAGCATCAAGCAAACATGGCAACATGATATAGCAGTTTCAGCATTGACGGAACATTAACAGCAAGTAGCCCACTTCACAAGCTTGATGCACTCACTACAGGGCATATAGAAATACATGGATTGCATCCCTGTAAAGACGGCATAAATATTCTCCTAAAACATATAGTCATCATGCCCATAGGATGCACACACAAAATGCAACAAAAATGACAAATCAGCAAGTTACAACGGTTTTCAGTAGTTAACAGCAACATGCACTGTTGGAATAGGGTTTAAGATATCAAGATTCCCGCTAACATGAATGCAAAGCATACCAACATGTAGAACATGAAGAGCATAAGATGCACATATCAAGATCAACATCATAGCATTAACAGGGACAAAGTTGTGGCACTCACAAAAGGCACACATGATGGAAACAATCAGCAAAGTACAGTAGTTCATATGACAACAATTTTGCAACGAAGATTAAGGCATCAATATGAACAGGAAAATGAATGCAAACTAGACCATCATGAAGAGCACTCTAACATAAACATTTTGACATATTATCGAGCGAGGAGGCAGAGCAGATCGGGTTACGGGCGCGGATCGGGCGGCGGCGGCGGCTCTCCAGCGAGGTCGGAGGAGGCCGGGAAGGCAACGACGAGGCGGCCCTAGATCCAATCTGGCCGGATCCTGCCGGCGGCGGAGGGGCGCGGGGTCGCCGGAGCTTGCGGGCGGCGGGGCTGGGCGCCGTTGACGGCGGTGGAGCGGCCAGGTGGCGGCGCTAGGCGTCAAGGTCGAGCCGCGGTGGAGCCGGCGAGCTCCGGAGGAGGGGGGCGGCGGGCGGGCCCCGCAGGCCTGACTCGGGCCCCACGGGCCGGCAGCAGCGGAGGGCCATGTGGAAGGTGGCAATTCGCTGGGGCGGAGGGGAAAGATTTTTAGGGTTTGGACTGCAATTTTTTTGGGGGAGAGGCATATTTATAGGTAGAGGGAGCTAGGAGAGTCCAAATGAGGTGCGGTTTTCGCCCACACGATCTTGATCCAACGACGGAGAGCATGGAGGTCGTTTGGATAGGCTAGCGTGCTGTTTGGAGGGGTGTTGGGCTGCAAAGAGAAGGGGGGTTTCAGTTAACTCGGTTAACCGTTGGGGCATCAAACGACCTTCAAATGGAACGAAATTTGGCAGACGGTCTACCGGTGATATACCAAGGCCACTCGGCAAATCTGGGCCCATTACGAGAACGTTTTTCGGCGTCTCACAAAACAAGGTCTGAGAGGTGCAACGGGTGCATGCGAGTGTGGTTGGGCTCAGAACGGGTAACCGAGAGAACTGGGGGAACCCGAACGGATGCAAGTTTTGAAAAACATGCAGATGAAATGCACATGATGACATGGCAAATTGCAACACGCAAGAAAAGGACATGGCGACGACAGCGAATAACTGGAAGACACCTGGTGCATCGGATTTGGGGCGGAAGAGATCTCGTCCCGAGATCTTAGAAACGAGACGGAAGAGAAAGAGGAAGAGTTGAAGGAAGAAGAGGATGAACGAAAAGAGGGACGGCGAATATGACAAGAAACAAAAACTCTTTGAATTAGATAGACTCTAAAACCACTCTGGTTAGAACAAGGTAGAAAAGGAATAAGAACGAAAGAATTTGTGTAGCATTCTGACTAAAAATGGAAGCAATAGAACATGAACTTCACAAGATGGGATGACAGTTGATGAGATGAACAATGCAATGCCTCCGGCAGAATTGAAATAATGGAATGAAAAAAATGGATGAGAGAACAACAACTTCCACCACAAATGATTTCGATAGCATCCTTAGAGGAAGGGTAGAACGGAGTTGTTGAGAAAATCAACAACAAAAGAATAAGCTTTTTGTGGACTTATGGAAAAACATCTCAAAACTTTAGGTGAAATTATGCCCCAATCAAATGCTTGAATAGCTGGGAAGAACAAAGAAATGCAAAACTCCACTTCAAAAGAATACGGAGAATTAATTGCACTTCGAGACGCAAGAAGAAAAGATACTTGAACTCCACCAACAAGAATCTTGATGAACACTTGAAGAATGAATTAAATCATGAAGAACCACCATGAAGAACTCCGGTGAGAAAAGGATGCTGAGATAGAATGAAGGATGAAAAGAAATAAGATGAGCCTTGCGGTGATTTAGATGGAGGTTCCGACGAAATGGCCGAGGAATTTTGAACTCCAGAAAAGAAAAGATGAAAACACTTGTAACTAAAATTTATTCATCAAGAACAAACTACGAAGGAAGGGATTACTTGACGATGATGAAATAAGAATAAGAATTACGTTATGCTTATCCTCACCAAATTTAATTGATGACAACCGGATTTTGCATACTACTTATTCTTGTTGAAAAGGATTAAGGGGCATATAGCACAAAACATGAGAAAGTCTTCATGAACCACTAGTAGGATTGGAAAGAACGAATGAATTGATATGATAACAAAGGAAAAGGAATCTGAAGGAACCACCGTAAGAATTCGAAATGACCGATGAAAGATAATGAATCACCGGGAATGATTAGAGGAACAAATATGCTTGAGGGGATTTAGATGGTAAAGAACGAAGAGATAACGAGCTGATTAAAGAATACTTGATAGATACGCCGGGATAATTTGATAACGATAGCTGGAATGTGAGGACGAAGAATTCTTCCGGAATGATGGCCTCTGGTGAAACGAAACAGAAATCAACTACTGAAATACTCCGGATGGGTGAGAAAAGGAATTTCTAGCAACTAAATAATTTGAGAGGATAGCATGAAAGTAGAACCACGAATCTTCGAGAGAACGGACAAGATTAAGGGGAAAAGCTCTTCTTCGGTCTTCAAATGATGACGAGAAACACCATTAAAATTGTTTAGATACTCTGGGAGAATGGAAAGCAAACAGGTTGAGCCAACAACGAAATGATTTGAAATAAATCTTGGAAAGGCATCTGACTGATGTAATTCATTCTTACGTCCAACTCTGAAAAGAATTTGAGAATAACTCCGGAATAATTAGAAGAGTCAGGTAAGATCCTAGGAAAAGACCTGTGGGTTAAGGCCCACTAAGAGAAAACACCGTTGGAAAGGATGGTTGAGGAGATAGATGATGCACCGGAACATTTGAATTACTTGAATGAGGTGATAACCTCGAATTAAGTGGAACACAGACGAATCTCCAGCGATGTCTTCTCCACTCCGGAACGATAAACTGGCGAGAGGTGAACAAGCAGGGAAACCACTTGATCCAAGAAAAATAATATTGATCAACACCGAATACTTGCATTGAGTCCACCGGAGAAGAAAAAGAGATGAAGAATGTCGAACGAAACGAGAATTCACCGGTTGAAATAATTTATGAAAGACTGAAGAGGTTCCGTGTGAATGAAATTGATGCTCGAAAGAGTCTCAGGCTCCGGGAAGAAGAGGGTGGGAGGGCGGGAAAAACAAAGGCAAATTGGAAGGGGAAATCAACGAATAAGTTGAAGAGAAAACTCCGGTTGAAATAATTGAGGAAAGAATGCCAAGGCTTCCCACGAGTAGGATGGCTACTCGATTACGGACTCCAGCTCCGAGAAGAAAAAGGGTGGGCAGGTGGGAAAAGAAAACAACTGAGGATTGAACTTGGCAAAGGTGAAAAGGCTCGAGTCAACATGATGAGAAACGCACCGGATGGAAAGAGCTGAGAACCAGCGATCAAAAAACTAATCGCGTGATCCTAAAGAAAATTTGAATGGGAGAAGAAGTAATTCAAAACACCTATGTCAAGATTCCTCACCAGAGCGACAAAGGGGCCGAGGAGTAAAAAGAATTCCTACTCTCCGATATAAGAGAAACATCCCACTATGGATGAAACACAAACAGAAGCTCAAACGACATCCACCCTGCTAGCCCAGGCTGCCGACCTAGAACCTATCCCCTGATCGAAGAAGAAGCGGAAGAAGAACTCCAAAACAAGTAACATCGCTCTCGCGTCATGATCATTGCAATAACTATACCTGCAACTGTTGTTGTAGTAATCTATGAGCCACGAGGACTCAGCAATCCCATTACAATGGGTATCAAGTCTAGCAAAGCTTAATCGGAAAGGAAAGGATAAGTGGTGAGGTTACAAAAACGACTAAGCATATATGGTGGCTAACATACGCAAATAAGAGTGAGAAGAGAAGCAACGCAACGGTCGAAGAGCTAGAAGTGATCAAGAAGTGATCCTGAAAATACTTACATTCATACATAACCCAAACCATGTTCACTTCCCGGACTCCACCGAAAAGAGACCATCATGGCTACACATGCGATTGATGCATTTTAGTTAAGTCAAGTGTCAAGACCTCTACAACTGGATATTAACAAATTCCCATCTCCCACATAACCGCGGGCATGACTCTCGAAAGTTTACACCCTGCAGGGGTGTCCCAACTTAGCCAATCATAAGCTCTCACGATCAACGAAGGATATTCCTTCTCCTGGGAAGACCCGATCAGCCTCGGAATCCTGGTTACAAGACATTTCGGCAATGGTAAAACAAGACTAGCAAGACCGGCCGGATGTGCCGACAAATCTAGATAGGAGTTGCACATATCTCGTTCTCAGGGCACACCGGATGAACACTACGTACATCTAAAACCAGCCCTCAAGTTTCCCTGAGGAGGCGCTGCAAGTGTCACTAGTTTGGACCAACAGTTAGACATGCACTGGCCTGGGGCGGTTTAAAATAAAGATGACCCTCGGGTTAATTAATCCCAAGGGAAAGGTTATACATTGTTAGGCAAATGTAAAAGCAAGGTTGGGCCTTGCTGGAGGAGTTTTATTCAAAGCGAACAGTCAAGGGGTTCCCATAAACCCGACCGCGTAAGCAACGCAAAATCAAGGAACATAACACCGGTATGACGGAAACTAAGGTGGCAATAGTAGAACAAGACACCATGCGCAAGGCCGAGCCTTCCACCCTTTACCAAGTATATAGATGCATTAATTAAATAAGAGATATTGTGATATCCCAACATAACCAGGTTCCAACATGGAGCAATCTTCAACTTCGCCTGCAACTAACAACGCTACAAGAGGGGCTGAGAAAAGGCGGTAACATAGCAAAATTACAGTTTGCTAGGAAGGGTGAAAAAGGCTAGAGGCTGACATGGCAATTTTGGGGGCATGATAAACAAGTGATAAGTCACGCAACATAGCGATAGAACCAAGCAACTAGCATAGCAATGTTAGTAGTGAGATCCAGGGTAACGGTCATCTTGCCGGAGATCCCGGTAGGAAGAAGAACGAGTCCATGAAGAAGATGAAGGGGCGAAGATGAACCAAGCGTAGTCGAACGAATCCTCACAATCGCAACGAAAAAGGAACTATCGAGAAGAAGCACAACTGGAAAGAAGCAAACAACATGGTAAACACACAACACATAAACATGACATGAGGCACTACCAAGCATGATGCGTGACAAGGCTATATGATTGTGACGCCCCGATTCAATCATACACTAATCATGCATGCAAATGTGTACGATCAAGATCAGGGACTCACGGGAAGATATCACAACACAACTCTAAAAGTAAAATAAGTCATACAAGGATCATAATACAAGCCAGGGGCCTCGAGGGCTCGAATAGAAGTGCTCGATCATAGACGAGTCAGTGGAAGCAACAATATCTGAGTACAGACATAAGTTAAACAAGTTTGCCTTAAGAAGGCCAGCACAAACTGGGATACATATCGAAAGAGGCACAGGCCTCCTGCCTGGGATCCTCCTAAACTACTCTTGGTCGTCGTCAGCGGCCTGCACGTACTAGTAGGCACCTCCAGTGTAGCAGGAGTCATCGTCGACGGTTGCGTCTGGCTCCTGGGCTCCAGCATCTGGTTGCAACAACCAGGTAGAAAGGAAAGGGGGGAAAAGGGGGAGAAAAGCAACTGTGAGTATTCATCCAAAGTACTTGCAAGCAAGGATCTACACTACATATGCATGGGTATATGTGTAAAAAGGCAATATCGGTGGACTGAAACTGCAGAATGCCAGAATAAGAGGGGGATAGCTAGTCCTATCGAAGACTACGCTTCTGGCAGCCTCCGTCTTGCAGCATGTAGAAGAGAGTAGACTGAAGTCCTCCAAGTAGCATCGCATAGCATAATCCTACCCGGCGATCCTCCCCTCGTCGCCCTGTGGAAGAGCGATCACCGGGTTGTCTGTGGAACTTGTCTAGGTGTGTTTTATTAAGTATCCAGTTCTAGTTGTCATAAGGTCAAGGTACAACTCCGGGTCATCCTTTTACCAAGGGACACGGCTATTCGAATAGATAAACTTCCCTGTAGGGGTGCACCACATAACCCAACACGCTCGATCCCATTTGGCCGGACACACTTTCCTGGGTCATGCCCGGCCTCGGAAGATCAACACGTTGTAGCCCCACCTAGGCCTAATAGAGAGGTCAGCACGCCGGTCTAACTCCTATGGCGCAGGGGTCTGGACCCATCGCCCATTGCACACCTGCACATTGCGAAGGCAGCCGGAAGCATACCTAGCCTCCCTAATACTGGAGCAAGTGTTCTAGTCCAATCCGGCGTGCGCCGCTCAGTCGCTGACATCTAGAAGGCTTCGGCCGAAACCACGACGTTGAGTGCCCATAACTGTTCCCGCGTAGTTGGTTAGTTCGTATAGGCCAGTGGCCAGACTCAGATGAAATACCAAGATCTCGTTAAGCGTGTTATTTTGATGTAACCGCGGACGCCGACCAGGGCCAGGCCCACCTCTCGCCTAGGTGGTCTCAACCTGCCCTGTCGCTCCGCCACAAAGTAACAGTCGGGGGCCGTCGGGAACCCAGGCCCACCTCTACCGGGATGGAGCAACCTGTCCTTTCAGCCCCCTTATCCGAATCACTTGCGGGTACTCAACGAGCCAACCCGACTTTATTCACCATCTGTATAGTATGTATAAATGTATAGTATATACCCGTGATCACCTCCCGAGTGATCACCGCCCGATGGTATAGCAAGGCAGACTGACAAGAATGTAGGGCCACTGATGATAAACTAGCATCCTATACTAAGCATTTAGGATTGCGGGTAAGGTATCAACAACTATAGCAACAATGACAGGCTATGCATCAGAATAGGAGTAAGCAGAACAGTAACATGCTATACTACTCTAATGCAACCAGTAGAGGGAAGAATAGGCGATATTTGGTGATCAAAGGGGGGCTTGCCTAGTTGCTCTGGCAAGAAGGAGGGGTCGTCAACTCCGTAGTCGAACGGGGCAGCAGCAACGTCGGTCTCGTAGTGTACCGAAGAGAAGAGGGGGAAGAAACAATAAATATAATGCAAACATAAGCATGATGAAGCAAGACATGACAATGAGCGGTGTTAGGTGTGCCCTAACGCGGTAGTAGGTGATACCGGCGTAAGGGGGAAACATGCGTGAAAGTATCCCGGTGTTTCTCATTTTCGGACAGATGAACCGGAGGTGAAATGTTGCAGGTTCACTATGCTAGGGACGTGTGGCGGACGAACGGGCTGCGTATCTGGATTCGTCTCGTCGTTCTGTGCAACTTTCATGTACAAAACATTTTCATCCGAGTTACGGTTTATTTTATATTCATTTTTAAAGATTTAAATCAATTTATAAATTATTATTATTAATTTAATCCGAAAATGGCATTACTGCATCAGCATGACATCAGCATGATGTCATCAGTTAACAGAGGTGTTGACTGGGTCAAGCTGACGTGTGGGTCCCGCATGGCATTGACTGTTTAGTTAATTAAGTTAATTAGGTGGTTAGGTTAATTAATCTTAATTAGTTACTTTAAACAGAATTAATTAAGTTGATTAATTAAGTAATTAATTATTTTCTTAATTATTATCCTTATTCCCTTTTTTAACGTTCTAAGTGCATGGGCCCCATCTGTCATTGTTATAGGGGGGTCTTAGCGGGCGCTGGCGCTGGGTCACGGGCGTCGCCTGAGTGGGGGGGCGAGCCCGATCAGGGGACAAGCGGGGAGAGGCCACCGGGCGTCACCGGTGGACAGCCTCGGCGCGACAGCCATCGAGGGTCCCCAGCGGAGGCGACCAGCAGGTCAGTGGCAGGCACGACAGCCTGGGGCGAGGCCTGAAGCGGCAGGGAGGCGGAGGGAGCCGGGACGCGGACGGCGACAAGCGGCTCATGTGCGGGCGAGGTGCAGCGGTGTGGCGCGCTGGCCGTGGCCGTAGCGGGAGGGACCGGAGGGACGGGAGGAGCACCGGGCGGCGCCGGGGCGGGGTAGGGGGAGGACAGGGCCGCTGGTACGCGGCCAGAGAGCGGCTCGAGGTGGCCGGAACTGCAGCGGGAGGCGACAAAGCAGGCCGGCAGGTGTGGGGCCGCGGGCGACCAACGGCAAAGCCGCCGGCGAGGCGTTGCCTTGATGCGAGGCGCGCGTCCAGGTGCTCGCGGGGGCACGCATGGCGTAGCACGGGGGGATACAGAGAGGAGGGAGTGGAGGCCGTGGCCTCACCGGGGGCGTAGGGTCAAGGCAGCAGGGCTCGGGGAGGAGGTCGAGGATGTCGTGGCGGAGGGAAAGCAGGTCGGCGAGGAAGAGGAAGGAGGACGGTGAGGGAGCTCCTGGGACTGGCGACAGCGTCGACGTGTAGGAGGTGGAGAGGCATCAGTGTTAGTAGGCGCCGGGTCGACGTGGGAGGAGCTGCGAGGAGGCCGGGAGGGGCGGCACTTGGCGGAGAGATAACCCGGCGAGGGGGGGTCCGAGAGGCGATGGGGTCGGCGTCGATCGGCGCAGTAGCGCCCGATTTGGATCGTGGCGAGAGAGGAGTGAGCGTGAGGGGAGAGTGGGGATTGGGGGAGAGAAGTGGGAGCGAGTGGGGATGGTCGTTAGGGTTTCGGGGGGTTAATGGGTGCGTGGGGGTTGGTCCGGTCTCGGACGGTGGGCTGGCTGGCTGGGCCGTTTGGCCCAGTTTGCCAGGGGGTCTCCCACAATTGTTTTTTTTCTGTTTTGTTTTTCTTTCTCTTTTTATTTATATTTCTTTTATGTTTTTGCTCATTTTAAATATATAGGCCTTATATAAAAAACATGGTTTCTACATGACAAATAGTTAGGGAATATTTTCAACACATCGAACATTTTAGTTTTAACTTTTGAAAACTTTAATTGTTTTAACTTTAATTCGAATTTT
Organism: Triticum dicoccoides; assembly: GCF_002162155.2. Taxonomy (NCBI): domain Eukaryota; kingdom Viridiplantae; phylum Streptophyta; class Magnoliopsida; order Poales; family Poaceae; genus Triticum; species Triticum dicoccoides. Next base: position 298,993,261 of record NC_041383.1, on the reverse strand, counting down.
GAATTTTAATTCGTTTCGAACTAACGCGAGATTACCAGCAGTAATCGAGGAGACGTGGCATCATTAACACGGGATTACTGTAGCCTAATTATCCGGGTGTCACAAATCTCCTCCACTACAAGAAATCTCATCCCGAGATTTAGGAGCGGGAGTAAGGGGGAATGGATTTGGTTGCGAAATTTTGACGAGTGTCCTCGGTCTTGGTTGCTCTTCTCGAAGAGGTCGATCCATTACGTTGATGTCTTCATTTCTCTTATTCAGGTCATCATGATGAAGTCGTCTTCCTTTCTTCGGGATCTCCATCGTCCTACGAATGCTACCAAGGGGAAAAACTGCGGAAGGACGCACCTCCACAAAGTTGGGCATCTGACGGTGAACTTAATGGGAAATACACAAGGTACCCCACGAGTTGTATTTTAGTGAAGTCGTTGAGTGCAATATACGCTGGTACCAAAGTTTCAAATGGGTAGGCAATCATTCGATGACTATACATAAGTTGGAATGGGGTTTGAACAACGAGAATAACATGGTGTTTGATTCCAGGATGAATAATGGTATAGGATTTAGCTCGTGAATCACATCCGAAGCCAGGTGCAAAGGATACATTAGAATCTGGGTTGTAAAGGAGAGTCAGGTTTCGATCCAGTGGACCTGTGGGTTATGGGCCCACCATGTAGGTTGAAAGTAGGAAGGGTGGTGACTGCTTGCACAGCCGCGACAGGGAGGCGTGTTAGTGAATAGCTTGTCAGCTATGCCGACAACAAAGTCGGTACCAAGGACAGGGAACGAAGAGAGCAATTTTCCTTCTTGTTGAACGAGACGAACCAATTAGCAAAGTGATCACCCATTGGTGGTTACCAAAATGTCATCAACAATAGTAACTGGGTCTTACAGATAGAGTGGTACAACAAGGTGCCTACCTAAGCAGGGAATTATCTCTGCTCAGTTAAGTTAGATTCAGGAAAGGTTTAACAAAAGAAGGAAAAGGAAAACACGATTATCAGATTAAACAGAACAATGGAAAGGAAAGTTGTGATTACACACAATTATTAGGAGTATTTTCTTCCCATGAACAAGCAGAACATGGCATACAGGGTAGGAGAGCAAGTGCCCTAACCATTCAGATAAAGAGGCAAGGAATAACTAAGATGTTACCCATACAACGGTGTTTGGATATCTGACCAAGAAACATTTAGCATCACGCCTCCAATGCTCTTGTTGATGAGCGGGGTATCATAGTCATGCTTCGAGGTAGCAATGATATGATGTTTCAATCAAGGGTCGGTCTTGGGATACACAAATGATCCATCAGGAGCAACTTATAAATTAAGTCTTACAATTTCCTCCAGGAAGAATCGTTATCTTTGCAAAATAATTATAATGATAGGTCCTCCAGCCAGGGGTGCTAGGCGTGACATCATATTACCGGGTCATCAAAGGACCAACATCATAACTCCTGGAAAGTTGTCCCAAGCATCATATCCGACCGAGATTCAGATTCGATTGGTGTCAGGATACCTCAGACTTAGGATGCCTGAGAAGAAAGGTGCAACACAAATTGTTGAGATGACATTGCAAGGTTCTCAAGGAAAAGAACTATGGAAGCGAGTTCTGAAACAAGGGTTCATCATTAAACCAAGGAAAATGGTGTGGGGGTAGCTGATGGAGTTTGCGACAATCCTCGAGAGTTCCAAAATGGTGGATTTCCATGGTTGTGCAAAAAAGGAGATAACATTTGTTTGATCAAATGATACAATGATGTATGGTCAAGGAAAACATACATAATTAAACATTGGCTGAAAAGTGCACCCGAAAGATGGGATTAGGTAGTACGATCAATGTTAGAATGATGATTCGATAACCAATGGTCTAAGAATGAAATATCGACCATTAACTTCAAAGCAATATGGTTGCTAGATGTTTTGAAGTCGCACATCATGGTTCAATTGTCGGTTCTCCGGTTAGAAACAACAGGGGGACAAAGGAATGAATGGATATGGCAAGAAGGATCACCTATATCAAGAATTCTTAAGAGGTGGTGAAATTCTCACGACATATTTGACATAAAAGATGGTAATACTCCAAGGTAAAGGAGAACAAATGCTGGATAGCAAGGATCTCAAGGTATAACACAAAACATGAACAAGTTTGTGTTGAACGGAAGGCAATAAAGTGGTCGATGATAAAACAAATCATCGAGGGCAAGGATGGTATTTATCATCATGAATTCAATTGATATCCTATAAGAGCTCGGAATGCTGATGATGATCATGACACATTTGTCGAGAGATCTCATGAACATGTAATTGCTCGGTGATGACATCAAGTCGAAGGAATGATGAAGCGAAAGGTTATTGGAACAATGGGTACGACAAAAACTCGAAATCAAGTTTGTTGTTCAAGGAGAAATGATATGACGAGGAATATCGATGTAAGATTAGCTAACCGTCGAAATTTGTGCTCCGGGAAGAACCAGATAGCACAGTTAAATTTAGCACGATAATGATGTAGCCGATAAGGCTAGGAATGACATGATGGAGTATTAAACTCGTAAGCAATAAAGATTACTAAGAGTTGTCGAATCGCAGTGCGGACTCGATTCACTATTTGGTGTTCTCGGTTGACGACAACCCAAAACTCATGGAGTGACTATGATAGGGAAAGGTATTACTCCAGCACAAATTCATAAGATGTAGTGCAATGGCATGATATCCTCGAGATACCAGGGAGATAATACTCAAAGGCATGTCAAACTAAAGGTTGAAGTGGGGTGTATTGATCTATAGAAGACACACGCTTTTAATTGTCTACGAAATGGAATGAAAGGAAGAAATTATGGTCGGAACCACGATTACAAAGGATCAATTCACAGATCTAGATGATATTTTCAAGGAAATAGTTATTATTGCAAGAAGCTTCCATGATAGGATCTACATCGTGTCCATGGGCATGAAGACAAAGGTTCAAGGTCGACTCCCACTTCGTCAATGCATAACCTTCCATTCACCTCTCGCATTTCAAAAATGACATTAGTTATTGAAAGTTTTACTTGGTGTAATACCAGATAAGTATGACCCGTGAAATATTTCGGGTTCACACGGATTAGGGAATGCATAGGTTCAACCAATCAGGGCATCTTAGGAACATATACCACAAACTTCACTAGTAATTAACACAAGCTCGATAGTAGAGCATGGGTGACAAAAGGAGAGGATAAAATTTACCGAATGCATTATGTATCAAGGAAAGATCTTCTCGAGTTTTTTGTATACGAAGGACACTATCGGATGATATTACAACAAAGGATCCGACTGTCCATAACGGAGCTGATGTGAGTATCAGCACACAAGCAGAGGAAGAAACAATGCGAAGGCATTGGGTTATAGAAGCAACTGACTAATTCGAAGCTCACATGAAAAGGAATTATTATTTCCGAATCAAAGGATCAGAAGCAAACGCTCTGATTAAGGATGGATAAGTTGAGTAAGCTTAGGGGTAAAATCATCAACAATTTGATTGGTCGAGATCCAACTCATGTTTAAAATGATGATTGAGCCGGAATGGTGAATTCTAGGATCTGATTGAGGATTGCGAGCATTCACAACATATTGAATCAACGGACTCAAATTGAAAATGACAAGGGAGGCCAATAAGATTACGAGATTTAAGGTATTAACCATAACGCAAGCAAGCAAAAATTTCAAGAGCAATAGGCTGCTTAGGGTTTTCGGAAGATCGAAGGGCATTTTGGAGACTTGTGTAAAATAAGTAAATCAACTAGGGATGAGCGGATACTCAGTAAGTGTGAGAATTATGTGTAGGGGTATTTAGGTGACAAAGAACAGCAAGATAGTAAGCTCAAAGGATTCTCAGAACAATAGAGAATTTCGGGGTATCTTGTAATAACAAGATCAACTGGGAAACATTGTAGGAATGGCGAGTATACATGGTTATCCATAGGGGTTTATCGATGAAAGGGAATTGCAAAAGCGATGACACATAGTCTCGAGAGCACATCGTAGTGTATCTTCGGAATCATCTGGTGCGGCAGGCGGTCATTGGTAACACGGGCCTCTCTGGGTGGAAGTGATCACGATATCCTAATGTTAGAGTTAGCAAAATTCATTTAAACTGAATAGAAGAGAGATTAGAGTCCCAGAGTATAGACGAGGATTAAAAGATCCTAATACCACCCAATGGCGACGTGGGCCCGTAAGCCGCACAGCCATGTTAGTAAAAGTTTTTCAATGACTAGACTCGACTTCGGCCAAGGAGTTGCAAAGGGGGATTCCTACAGGCAGTCGGCTCTGATATCAACTTGTGACGCCCCCGATTCAATCATACACTAATCATGGACGCAAATGTGTACGATCAAGATCAGGGACTCACGAGAAGATATCACAACACAAGTCTAATAGTAAAATAAGTCATACAAGCATCATAATACAAGCCAGGGGCCTCGAGGGCTCGAATACAAGTGCTCGATCATAGACGAGTCAGCGGAAGCAACAATATCTGAGTACAGACATAAGTTAAACAAGTTTGCCTTAAGAAGGCTAGCACAAACAGGGATACATATCGAAAGAGGCGTAGGCCTCCTGCATGGGATCCTCCTAAACTACTCTTGGTCGTCGTCAGCGGCCTGCACGTCCTAGTAGGCAACTGCAGTGTAGCATGAGTCGTCATCGACGGTGGCGTCTGGCTCCTGGTCTCCAGCATCTGGTTGCGACAACCTGGTAGAAAGGTAAGGGGGAAAAAGGGGGAGAAAAGCAACCGTGAGTACTCATCCAAAGTGCTCGCAAGCAAGCATCTACACTACATATGCATGGGTATATGTGTAAAAAGGCAATATCGGTGGACTGAGTTGCAGAATGCCAGAATAAGAGGGGGATAGCTAGTCCTATCGAAGACTACGCTTCTGGCAGCCTCCGTCTTGTGACATGCAGAAGAGAGTAGATTGAAGTCCTCCAAGTAGCATCGGAAAGCATAATCCTACCCGGCGATCCTCCCCTCGTCGCCCTATGGAAAAGCGATCACTGTGTTGTCTGTGGAACTTGTCTAGGTGTGTTTTATTAAGTATCCAGTTCTAGTTGTCATAAGGTCAAGGTACAACTCCGGGTCATCCTTTTACCGAGGGACACGACTATTCGAATAGATAAACTTTCCTGCAGGGGTGCACCACATAACCCAACACGCTCGATCCCATTTGGCCGGACACACTTTCCTGGGTCATGCCCGGCCTCGGAAGATCAACAGGTCGCAACCCCACCTAGGCCTAATAGAGAGGTCAGCACGCCGGTCTAACTCCTATGGCACAGGGGTCTGGCCCCATCACCCATTGCACACTTGCACGTTGCGAGGGCGTCCGGAAGCAGACCTAGCCTCCCTAATACAAGAGCAGGCGTTCCAGTCCAATCCGGCGCGCGCCGCTCAGTCGCTGACATCTAGAAGGCTTCGGCTGATACCACGACGTCGAGTGCCCATAACTGTTCCCGCATAGTTGGTTAGTGCGTATAGGCCAGTGACCAGACTCAGTTCAAATACCAAGATCTCGTTAAGCGGGTTATTTTGAAGTAACCGCGGACGCCGACCAGGGCCAGGCCCACCTCTCGCCTAGCTGGTCTCAACCTGCCCTGTCACTCTGCCACAAAGTAATAGTCGGGGACTATCGGGAACCCAGGCCCACCTCTACCGGGATGGAGCCACCTGTCCTTTCAGCCCCCTTATCTAAATCACTTGCGGGTACTCAACGAGCCTACCCGACTTTAGTCACCTTGTGTATAGTATGTATAAATGTATAGTATATACCCGTGATAACCTCCCGAGTGATCACGGCCCGATAGTATAGCAAGGCAGACTGACAAGAATTTAGGGCCACTGATGATAAACTAGCATCCTATACTAAGCATTTAGGATTGTGGGTAAGGTATCAACAAATGTAGCAATAATGACAGGCCATGCATCAGAATAGGAGTAAGTGGAACAGTAACATGCTATACTACTCTAATGTAAGCAGTAGAGGGAAGAATAGGCGTTATGTGGTGATCAAAGGGGGGCTTGCCTGGTTGATCAAAGGGAGGGGTCGTCAACTCCGTAGTCGAACGGGGCAGCAACAGCGTCGGTCTCATAGTCTAACGGAGAGAAGATGGGGAAGAAACAATAAATATAATGCAAACATAAGCATGACGAAGCAAGACATGACAATGAGAGGTGTTAGGTGTGCCCTAACGCGGTAGTAGGTGATACCGGCGAAAGGGGGAAACATCCAGGAAAGTATCCCGGTGTTTCGCGTTTTCGGACAAATGAACTAGAGGTCAAATGTTGCAGGTTCACTATGCTAGGGACGTGTGGCGGACGAACGGGCTGCGTATCTGGATTCGTCTCGATGTTCTGAGCAACTTTCATGTACAAAACTTTTTCATCCGAGTTACGGTTTATTTTATATTCATTTTTAAAGATTTTAATCAATTTATGAATTATTATTATTAATTTAATCCGAAAATGGCATTACTGCATCAGCATGACATCAGCATGACGTCATCAGTCAACAGAGGCATTGACTGGGTCAAGCTGAGTGGGGATGGTCGTTAGGGTTTCGGGGGGTTAATGGGTGCGTGGGGGTTGGTCCGGCCTCGGACGGTGGGCTGGCTGGCTAGGCCATTTGGCCCAGTTGGTCAGGGGGTGTCCCTCATTTGTTTTTTTTTCTGTTTTGTTTTTCTTTCTCTTCTTATTTATATTTCTTTTCTATTTTTGCTCATTTTAAATATATAGGCCTTATATAAAAACATGGTTTCTACATGACAAATAGTTAGGGAATATTTTCAACACATCGAACATTTTAGTTTTGACTTTTGAAAACTTTAATTGTTTTAACTTTAATTCGAATTTTGAATTTGAATCCGTTTCGAACTAACGCGAGATTACCAGCAGTAATCGAGGAGACGTGGCATCATTAACACGGGATTACTGTAGCCTAATTATCCGGGCGTCACAAATCTCCTCCACTACAAGAAATCTCATCCCGAGATTTAGGAGCGGGAGTAAGGGGGAATGGATTTGGTTGTGAAATTTTGACGAGTGTCCTCGGCCTTGGTTGCTCTTCTCGAAGAGGTCGATCCATTTCGTTGATGTCTTCATTTCTCTTCTTCAGGTCATCATGATGAAGTCGTCTTCCTTTCTTCGGGATCTCCATCGTCCTATGAATGCTACCAAGGGGAAAAACTCCGGAAGGACGCACCTCCACAAAGTTGGGCATCTGACGGTGAACTTAATGGGAAATACACAAGGTACCCCACGAGTTGTATTTTAGTGAAGTCGTTGAGTGCAATATACACTGGTACCAAAGTTTCAAATGGGTAGGCAATCATTCGATGACTATACATAAGCTGGAATGGGGTTTGAACAACGAGAATAACATGGTGTTTGATTCCAGGATGAATAATGGTATAGGATTTAGCTCGTGAATCACATACGAAGCCAGGTGCAAAGGATACACTAGAATCTGGGTTGTAAAGGAGAGTCAGGTTTCGATCCAGTGGACCTGTGGGTTATGGGCCCACCATGTAGGTTGAAAGTAGGAAGGGTGGTGATATCTTGCACAACCGCGACAGGGAGGCGTGTTAGTGAATAGCTTGTCATCTATGCCGACAACAAAGTCGGTACCAAGGACGGGGAACGAAGAGAGCAATTTTCCTGCTTGTTGAACGAGATGAACCAATTGGCAAAGTTCTCACCCATTGGTGGTTACCAAAATGTCATCAACAATAGTAACCGGGTCTTACAGACAGAGTGGTACAACAAGGTGCCTACCTAAGCAGGGAATTATCTCTGCTCAGTTAAGTTAGATTCAGGAAAGGTTAAACAAAAGAAGGAAAAGGAAAACACGATTATCAGATTAAACAGAACAATGGAAAGGAAAGTTCTGATTACACACAATTATTAGGAGTATTTTCTTCCCATGAACAAGCAGAACATGGCATACAGGGTAGGAGAGCAAGTGCCCTAACCATTCAGATAAAGAGGCAAGGAATAACCAAGATGTTACCCATACAACGGTGTTTGGATATCTAACCAAGAAACATTTAGCATCGCGCCTCCAATGCTCTTGTTGATGAGCGGGGTATCATAGTCATGCTTCGAGGTAGCAATGATATGATGTTTCAATCAAGGGTCGGTCTTGGGATACACAAATGATCCATCAGGAGCAACTTATAAATTAAGTCTTACAATTTCCTCCAGGAAGAATGGTTATCTTTGCAAAAGAATTATAATGATAGGTCCTCCAGCCAGGGGTGCTAGGCATGACATCATATTACCGGGTCATCAAAGGACCAACATCATAACTCCTGGAAAGTTGTTCCAACCATCATATCCGACCGAGATTCAGATCCGATTGGTGTTAGGATACCTTAGAATTAGGATGCCTGAGAAGAAAGGTGCAACACAAATTGTTGAGATGACATTGCAAGGTTCTCACAGAAAAGAACTATGGAAGCGAGTTCTGAAACAAGGGTTCATCATTAAACCAAGGAAAATGGTGAGGGGGTAGCTGATGGAGTTTGCGACAATCCTCGAGAGTTCCAAAATAGTGGATTTCCACAGTTGTGCGAAAAAGGAGATAACATTTGTCGGATCAAATGATACAATGATGTATGCTCGAGGAAAACATACATAATTAAACATTGGCTGAAAAGTGCACCCGAAACATGGGATTAGGTAGTACGATCAATGTTAGAATGATGATTCGATAACCAATGGTCTAAGAATGAAATATCGACCATTAACTTCAAAGCAATATGGTTGCTAGATGTTTTGAAGTTGCACATCACGGTTCAATTGTCGGTTCTCCGGTTAGAAACAACACGGGGATAAGGGAATGAACGGATATGGCAAGAAGGATCACCTATATCAAGAATTCTGAAGAGGTGGTGAAATTCTCACGACATATTTGACATAAAAGATGGTAATACTCCAAGGTAAAGGAGAACAAATGCTGGATAGCAAGGATCTCAAGGTATAACACAAAACATGAACAAGTTTGTGTTGAACGGAAGGCAATAAAGTGGTCGATGATAAAACAAATCATCGAGGGCAAGGATGGTATTTATCATCATGAATTCAATTGATATCCTATAAGAGCTCGGAATGCTTATGATGATCATGAAACATTTGTCGAGAGATCTCATGAAGATGTAATTGATCGGTGATGACATCAAGTCGAAGGAATGATGAAGCAAAAGGTTATTGGAACAATGGGTAAGACAAAAACTCAAAATCAAGTTTGTTGTTCAAGGAGAAATGATATGACGAGGAATATCGACGTAAGATTAGCTAACCGTCGAAATTTGTGCTCCGGGAAGAACCAGATAGAACAATTAAATTTAGCACAATAATGATGTAGCCGATAAGGCTAGGAATGACATGATGGAGTATTAAACTCGTAAGCAATAAAGATTACTAAGAGTTGTCGAATCGCAGTGCGGACTCGATTCACTATTTGGTGTTCTCGGTTGACGACAACCCAAAACTCATGGAGTGACTATGATAGGGAAAGGTATTACTCCGGCACAAATTCATAAGATGTAGTGCAATGGCATGATATCCTCGAGATACCAGGGAGATAATACTCAAAGGCATGTCAAACTAAAGGTTGAAGTGGGGTGTATTGATCTATAGAAGACACACGCTATTACTTGTCTGCGAAATGGAATGAAAGGAAGAAATTATGGTCGGAACCACGATTACAAAGGATCAATTCACAGATCCAGATGATATTTTCAAGGAAATAGTTATTATTGCAAGAAGCTTCCATGATAGGATCTACATCGTGTCCATGGGCATGAAGACAAAGGTTCAAGGTCGACTCCCACTTCGTCAATGCATAACCTTCCATTCACCTCTCGTATTTCAAAAATGACATTAGTTATTGAAAGTTTTACCTGGTGTAATACCAGATAAGTATGACCCGTGAAATATTTCGGGTTCACACGGATTAGGGAATGCATAGGTTCAACCAATCAGGGCATCTTAGGAACATATACCACAAACTTCACTAGTAATTAACACAAGCTCGATAGTAGAGCATGGGTGACAAAAGGAGAGGATAAAATTTACCGAATGCATTATGTATCAGGGAAAGATCTTCTCGAGTTTCTTGTATACGAAGGACACTATCGGATGATATTACAACAAAGGATCCGACTGTCCATAACGGAGCTGATGTGAGTATCGCCACACAAGCAGAGCAAGAAACAATGCGAAGGCATTGGATTATAGAAGCACCTGACTAATTCAAAGCTCACATGAAAAGGAATTATTATTTCCAAATCAAAGGATCAGAAGCAAACGCTCTGATTAAGGATGGATAAGTTGAGTAAGCTTAGGGGTAAAATCATCAACAATTTGATTGGTCGAGATCCAACTCATGTTTAAAATGATGATTGAACCGGAATGGTGAATTCTAGGATCTGATTGAGGATTGCGAGAATTCACAACATATTGAATCAACGGACTCAAATTGAAAATGACAAGGGAGGCCAATAAGATTACAAGATTTAAGCTATTAACCATAACGCTAGCAAGCAAAAATTTCAAGAGCAATAGGCTGCTTAGGGTTTTCAGAAGATCGAAGGGCATTTTGGAGACTTGTGTAAAATAAGTGAATCAACTAGGGATGAGCGGATACTCAGTAAGTGCGGGAATTATGTGTAGGGGTATTCAGGTGACAAAGAACAGCAAGATAGTAAGCTCAAAGGATTCTCGGAACAATAGAGAATTTCGGGGTATCTTGTAATAACAAGATCAACTGGGAAACATTGTAGGAATGGCGAGTATACGTGGTTATCCATAGGGGTTTGTCGATGAAAGGGAATTGCAAAAGCGATGACACATAGTCTCAAGAGCACATCGTAGTGTATCTTCGGAATCATCTGGTGCGGCAGGCGGTCATTGGTAACACGGGGCTCTCTGGGTGGAAGTGATCACGAGATCCTAATGTTAGAGTTAGCAAAATTCATTTAAACCGAATAGAAGAGAGATTAGAGTCCCAGAGTATAGATGAGGATTAAAAGATCCTAATACCACCCAATGGCGACGTGGGCCCGTAAGCCGCACAGCCATGTTAGTAAAAGTTTTTCAATGACTAGACTTGACTTCGGCCAAGGAGTTGCAAAGTGGGATTCCTACAGGCAGTCGGCTCTGATATCAACTTGTGACGCCCCCGATTCAATCATACACTAATCATGCACGCAAATGTGTACGATCAAGATCAGGGACTCACGGGAAGATATCACAACACAACTCTAAAAGTAAAATAAGTCATACAAGCATCATAATACAAGCCAGGGGCCTCGAGGGCTCGAATACAAGTGCTCGATCATAGAAGAGTCAGCGGAAGCAACAATATCTGAGTACAGACATAAGTTAAACAAGTTTGCCTAAAGAAGGCTAGCACAAACAGGGATACATATCGAAAGAGGCCTCCTGCATGGGATCCTCCTAAACTACTCTTGGTCGTCGTCAGCGGCCTACACGTCCTAGTAGGCAACTGCAGTGTAGCATGAGTCATCATCGACGGTGGCGTCTGGCTCCTAGTCTCCAGCATCTGGTTGCGACAACCTGGAAGAAAGGAAAGGGGGAAAAAGGGGGAGAAAAGCAACGGTGAGTACTCATCCAAAGTGCTCGCAAGCAAGGATCTACACTACATATCCATGGGTATATGTGTAAAAAGGCAATATCGGTGGACTGAATTGCAGAATGCCAGAATAAGAGGGGGATAGCTAGTCCTATCAAAGACTATGCTTCTGGCAGCCTCCGTCTTGCAACATGTAGAAGAGAGTAGATTGAAGTCCTCCAAGTAGCATCGCAAAGCATAATCCTACCTGGTGATCCTCCCCTCGTCGCCCTGTGGAAAAGCAATCACCGGGTTGTCTGTGGAACTTGTCTAGGTGTGTTTTATTAATTATCCAGTTCCAGTTGTCATAAGGTCAAGGTACAACTCCGGGTCATCCTTTTACTGAGGGACACGACTATTCGAATAGATAAACTTCCCTGCAGGGGTGCACCACATAACCCAACACACTCGATCCCATTTGGCCGGACACACTTTCCTGGGTCATGCCCGGCCTCGGAAGATCAACACGTCGCAACCCCACCTAGGCCTAATAGAGAGGTCAGCACGCCGGTCTAACTCCTATGGCACAGGGGTCTGGGCCCATCGCCCATTGCACACCTGCATGTTGCGAGGGCGGCCGGAAGCAGACCTAGCCTCCCTAATACAAGAGCAGGCGTTCCAGTCCAATCCGGCGCGTGCCGCTCAGTCGCTGACATCTAGAAGGCTTCGGCGGATACCACGACGTCGAGTGCCCATAACTGTTCCCGCATAGTTGGTTAGTGTGTATAGGCCAGTGGCTAGACTCAGATCAAATACCAAGATCTCGTTAAGCGGGTTATTTTGAAGTAACCGCGGACGCCGACCAGGGCCAGGCCCACCTCTCGCCTAGGTGGTGTCAACCTGCCCTGTCACTCCGCCACAAAGTAACAGTCGGGGACCATCGGGAACCCAGGCCCACCTCTACCGGGATGGAGCCACCTGTCCTCTCAGCCCCCTTATCGAAATCACTTGCGGGTACTCAATGAGCCTACCCGACTTTAGTTACCATATGTATAGTATGTATAAATGTATAGTATATACCCGTGATCACCTCCCGAGTGATCACGGCCCGATAGTATAGCAAGGCAGACTGACAAGAATGTAGGGCCACTGATGATAAACTAGCATCCTATACTAAGCATTTAGGATTATGGGTAAGGTATCAACAAATGTAGCAACAATGACAGGCCATGCATCAGAATAGGAGTAAGCGGAACAGTAACATGCTATACTACTCTAATGTAAGTAGTAGAGGGAAGAATAGGCGTTATGTGGTGATCAAAGGGGGGCTTGCCTGGTTGCTCTAGCAAGGAGGGGTCGTCAACTCCGTAGTCGAACGGGGCAGCAGCAGCGTCGGTCTCATAGTCTAACGGCGAGAAGATGGGGAAGAAACAATAAATATAATGCAAACATAAGCATGACGAAGCAAGACATGACAATGAGCGGTGTTAGGTGTGCCCTAACGCGGTAGTAGGTGATACCGGCGGAAGGGGGAAACATCCAGGAAAGTATCCCGGTGTTTCGCGTTTTCGGACAAATGAACTGGAGGTGAAATGTTGTAGGTTCACTATGCTAGGGACGTGTGGCGGACGAACGGGCTGCGTATCTGGATTCGTCTCGATGTTCTGAGCAACTTTCATGTACAAAACTTTTTCATCCGAGTTACGGTTTATTTTATATTCATTTTTAAAGATTTAAATCAATTTATAAATTATTATTATTAATTTAATCCGAAAATGGCATTACTGCATCAGCATGACATCAACATGACGTCATCAGTCAACAGAGGCATTGACTAGGTCAAGCTGACGTGTGGGTCCCGCATGTCATTGACTGTTTAGTTAATTGAGTAAATTAGTTGATTAGGTCAATTAATCTTAATTAGTTACTTTAAACAGAATTAATTAAGTAATTAATTATTTTCTTAATTATTATTTTTATTCCCTTTTTTTAACGTTCTAAGGGCATGGGCCCCATCTGTCATTGTCACAGGGGGGTCTTAGC
>NC_041383.1:298978685-298979345 GCF_002162155.2 Triticum dicoccoides | reverse complement strand
CGAGGGGCCCTAGTGGAGGCGACTAGCAAGTCAATGGCAGGCACGGCAGCCTGGGGCGGGGCCGACGGCGGCAGGGAGGCGGAGGGGGCCGGGACACGGACGGCGACAAGCGGCTCATGTGCGGGCGAGGTCCAGTGGTGCGGCGCGCTGGCCATGGCCGTAGCGGGAGGGACGGGAGGGACAGGAGGAGCACCGGGCGGCGCCGGGGCGGGGTAGGAGGAGGACATGGCCACTGGTACGCGGTCAGAGAGCGGCTCGGGGTGGTCGAAACTGCATCGGGAGGCGGCAGAGCGGGCCGACAGGTGCGGGGCTGTGGGCGACCAACGGCAAAGCCACCGGCGAGGTGTTGCCTCGACGCGAGGCGCGCGGCCAGGTGCTAGCGGGGGCGCGCACGGGGTAGCGCGGGGGAAGACAGAGAGGAGGGAGTGGAGGCCGTGGCCTCACCGGGGGCGTAGGGTCAAGGCAGCGGGGCTCAGGGAGGAGGTCGAGGACGTCGCGGCGGAGGGAAAGCAGGCAGGCGAGGGAGCTCCTGCGACTGTCAACGGCGTCGACGTGTCGGAGGTGGCGACGCGTCGGCGTTAGTAGGCGCCGGGTCGACGAGGGAGGAGCTGCAAGGAGGCCGGGAGGGGCGGCACTTGGCGCGGAGATAGCCCGGCGAGG
>NC_041383.1:298912070-298978348 GCF_002162155.2 Triticum dicoccoides | reverse complement strand
GGCGTCGATCGGCACAGTAGTGCCCGATATGGATCGTGGTGACTGAGGAGCGGGCGTGAGGGGAGAGTCGGGATCGGGGGAGAGAAGTGGGAGCGAGTGGGGATGGTCGTTAGGGTTTGGGGGGGGTGAATGGTTGCGGGGGGGTTGGGCCGGTCTGGGACGGTGGGCTGGCTGGCTGGGCCGTTTGGCCCAATTGGCCAGGGGGTCTCCCTCATTTGTTTTTTTCTGTTTTGTTTTTCTTTCTCTTTTTATTCATATTTCTTTTCTGTTTTTGCTCATTTTAAATATATAGGCCTTATATAAAAAACATGGTTTCTACATGACAAATAGTTAGGATTTTCAACACATCGAACATTTTAGTTTTGACTTTTGAAAACTTTAATTGTTTTAACTTTTATTTGAATTTTGAATTTGAATCCGTTTCGAACTAATGCGAGATTATCAGCAGTAACTGAGGTGACGTGGCATCATTGACGCGGGATTACTGTAGCCTAATTATCCGGGCATCACAATGATGCTACTCATGGCAAGAGATGGTGCATACAAGAACAGCACATCAAAGCAAGTTTAAATGAGGCCGGAAACAACGCATGAAAAATCTGGTAAGTCCTCATATGCTAATTTCGAAATTGGTCCAGATCTGAATAAACCTTATGTTCAAGTTGTTAAACAGCAAGTTAAGATGCACCAAGATGATCTACACAAAATTCTAGTCAAGTTCCTTAAAAGTTAATTTAAGTCGGAGCTACGGCCTAGCAGATATGAACAGAACAAGTTAACCAAACATTGATGCAAAATACATTCAAACATCAAGCAAACACTCTCAAAACATGGATGAAACATGATAATATGAAACTACATGCAAAATCAAGCAAATTTCATATAGAGCATGCTCAAAACCGATATCATATAACAACAATCTGCCCAAAACAGCAAGTAGGCACTTTGCAAACATCAAAACAACATACTACAGGACTCATAAGAGCACAAACTTGACATCCACTTCATTTAGAGATAACATACGTCAAATATCATAAAGGTTCAGGTTCATAGGCATCAAGATCAAACCAATATGATCAATGCAAAATGGAACTTTATAACACATGAGCATATACATGAGCGGAGTTAATATGATGGCAAGTTGAGAGCAAGAAATAGACAAGCTACATCAAGTAAACATATCAACCAAGGGCATGGAATCAAAGTACACATAACAGAGAGCAAATGACATCATGGCATCATATACATATAGCTCATGGATTAATAGGAACCAACAAGACAACATTGAATGTCGAAACAGTTTCAGCAAGTGTAAAATAACAACATTATTATAGCATGTTTGCAAGCATGACACAGAGGCATATGACCTCCAAAATTTAACAACCATGGCATGTGAACAAATTAATCATACCATACTTAAAATCATGTAACTCGAGCATCTCCATAAGAGACACGTATCAACAAATATCCAGCTCACAACAAGGCATCATCAAGTTAACAGAAATCTGGAACATTATATAAGCATGTTCATGGCAATGCAAACATATGCTACGGGACATATATGAGGCATCCAAAGGCATAGCATGATAGTGCACAACATAGAAAGAACAAAACATGTCAACTAAGCATCTCCAGAATATGCATGGATTAATTGGTAGCATCAAGCAAACATGGCAACATGATATATCAGTTTCAGCATTGACAGAACATTAACAGCAAGTAACCAACATCACAAGGTTGATGCACTCACTACAAGGCATATAAAAATACATGGATTGCACCCCTCTACATAAGGCATAAATATGCTCCTAAAACATGTAGACATCATGCCCATAGGATGCACACATAGAATGCAACAAAAATGACAAATCAACAAGTTACAACAGTTTTCAGAAGTTAACAGCAACATGCAATTTTGCAACAGGGATTAAGATATCAAGATGCCACCTAACATGAATGAAAATCATAACAACTTGTAGAGCATGAAGATCAGAACATTTGCATATCAAGATCATCATCATAGCGTCAACGGGGACAAAGTTGTGGCACTCATAAGAGGCACATATGATGGTAACAATCAGCAGATTACAACAGTTCATATCACATGGCAGTTTTGCAACGAAGATTAAGGAATCAATATGAACAGGAACATGAATGCAAACTAGACCATCATGAAGAGAACTCTGAGGTGAACATTTTGACATATTATACATGCAAAACGAGGCAATATTCACAAAATTACGACCTCACAAATATGCACACATAATGCTGGAGAACAGGGACAGAAAGATTTTTACCCCGCGAAAAAAAACAAAGCGGATCGGGCGAGGAGGCAGAGCAGATTGGGTCCGGGTGCGGATCGGGCGGCGGCGGTGGCTCTCCAGCGAGGTCGGAGGAGGCCGGGGAGGCAATGGCGAGGCGCCCCCGGACCGGATCTGGCCGGATCCGGCCGGCGGCGAGCTGGGGCAGCGGCAGAGGGGCGTGGGGTCGCCGGAGCTTGCCGGCAGCGGGGCTGGGCGTGGCTGACGGCGGTGGAGCGGCCAGGTGGCGGCGGTAGGTGGCGGGGTCGAGCTGCGGTGGAGCTGGCGAGCTCCGGCGGAGGCGGGCGGCGGCGGCGGCGGCGGGAGGTGGCGGAGGGCCACGTGGCGGGCGGCGATTTGCTGGGGCGCGGCGACGGACGCGTCCGGTGCCGTCTGGACGTGTCCGACGCGGAGGGGGAAGGTTTTTAGGGTTTGGACTGTGAAAATTTTGGGGGAGAGGCATACTTATAGGTAGAGGGAGTTAGGAGAGTCCAAATGAGATGCGGTTTTTGCCCACACGATCATGATCCAACGATGGAGAGCATGGAGGGGATTTGGATAGGCTAGCGGGCAGCTTGGAGGTGTGTTGGGCTGCGAACTGAAGGGGGGTTTCAGTTAACTCGGTTAACCGTTGGGGCATGAAACGACCTCCAAATGGAAAGAAACTTGGCAGGTGGTCTACCGGTGATATACCAAGGCCACTCGGAAAATCTCAGCCCATTCCGAGAACGTTTTTCGGCGGCTCACAAAACAAGTTCTGAGAGGTGCAACAGGTGCATGCGAGTGTTGTTGGGCTCAGAACGGACAACGGGGAACCCGAACGGATGCAAGTTTTGGAAAACATGCAGATGAAATGCACATGATGACATGGCAAAATGCAACATGCAAGCAAACGACATGAAACGGCGGCGAATAACTGGAAGACACATGGCGCATCGGATTCAGGGCGTTACAGGGAGCGACTGGCATACTTAGTGTACGAGTACCACGCGGAGGTAACCTTGCTCACCAGCTCTATATCCAGCGCCTACACCCGTTCTGCTAGGTGTGGTTATGCTTCAACCGCAAGTCAGGTAGTGCAGTTTGCTCCCTTCGAGGCTCTCATTGATCTATCTTACAACGAGGTCCAGATGCAGTGTCATCCATGTTTCTACTTCTACCTGTCCAAGTTCGATAATGGATGTATTCGCTTCCCTACCATTGATCCGGAGTGCGACCGTTCATCTAGCCACCTCTCTCGCTATATAACTACTAGTTATCTTCTCCTCTTCAAGTTGGCCTGAGTGTTGACTCGTACTCATACATCTCTGGTGGCTGCTAGATCTGTTTTTGTTCCACCCACTATCCGGTTTATCCCATTTGTTCCTCCGTCTACTATTCCGCCAGCTACTCCGGTTACCCCTCAGAGTAACTCGGACACCTTGACAGTGACTGCCCACGATCTCGTGCCGAGTGGGCTTTACTTCACGCTACTTCCGCCGCCCCCATGCTTTAGTCTCACCCAGCACCTACCCCTGAGCGAGAGCCCTCGAGGCAGCGCCGTCATGTTTCCTTTAACCCGGAGGTTTCCGTTAACATTGTCAGCTCAGGAAGTGAGACCGAGTCCAAAGAGATCCCAGCATGATCAGTGGAGCATAGATCTTTAGGAGTAGTTGAGGTTGTCATGATGCTTGGTTGTATGAGAGTAGTCGTACTTGTCATGTTGTGTCCTTTCATGTATGAGTCTATGTATAATTATGTTGGAACTTCTTTTTATTATTCGATGTGGTTTCTTATCGCTTTCTTTTCGGATTTTGTCGCTTGATTTTCTTCCCCATTTATGGATGTTTCTCAGCTCGATCCTCCGAATTGGGAAACATAAATAGAAGGACAAAAGGAGGTAGCAGCAATCAGGCGGGTGAGACACTCCCTTTTGTCGTTCAGCCCGACAGGCAGGACATACCCCCAAACCATATCAACCACCATCGCCTCCTCCAGCGCATCACCTACCACAGAGCCGATTATGCGTATGTTCAAGGAAATAAGAAACCAGGATTTGCTTGAATTGCTAAGGAGTGTACAATCTAGGATGGGTCAAAATGGTAGTTAGAATGGCAATTACTCCAAGCTGTCAGATTTTCAGAGGACCAAGCCTCCCAGTTTCAACTAAGTTGCCAATACTGTGGAAGCTGACGAATGGTTGCGGACTATTGAAAATAAGCTAGAAATTAATCGCACCGAGCAAATTGAGAAAGTCCCATTCGCTACTCACAATCTTGAAGGAGTCGCTGCTATATTTTCACCTTTTCTAAAAAGTGGACAAATCGAGAACCTAAAATTTGCCGGAACAGAAATGAATCAACATTCCGGCAAAACATAGGCCACTCAGCATCATTCCCTGGAAACAACAAAGCCACTTGGGCACAATCGAACAACTTCAATGAAAAGATATAACATGAGCAAACACTATTGAGGAATTTGCATATAACATGGCCACTTCAAGGAAAAGATATAATCAACAATAATGGAATATGCAAATGAACATCAATGACATATAGCTACTGTTCTGTTTGACCAAGTTTTTGAAAAGAAAAACAATTCTGTTTTTTTATAGCTAAATGCCACAGCTACTGTTTTTTATTTATAGCTAAATACTTTTGTTTTTTCTCTAAAGCTAAAAGTCTAGGAACTACATTTTCTCTAACCCTTTTGACCTCACAAGAATTTCCACAGCAAGACCTTAGTACCTACACCCAATTTCTTCAAAAATATTCAGGTCCATAGTCCAAATAATTCAAATTTCATTTGAGTGAAATTTGGAACAAATTTAGGTCCGTAGTCAAAATATTTTTTTATAGCTAAGTGTTTTTTGTTTATACCCTCTGTTAATTTAAATCTAAATGCTACTATTATTTATATACCCTCTATTAGTTTAAAGCTAAATGGAATTACTGTTTAGGAATTTTCATAAAAATTGCCCTAGCTAATTTCCTAAAAAAATTGCAAATCATTTTTCCTAAATGCTATAAAATGCCTACTGCCCTAAAAAATTCTAGGGTTCATATGAACACCTAGGGTTCATATAAACATCAACATAGTATCAACACATATATATAATTGCCCTAGCAGAGAAATAGGAGGGTAGGGATAGGAGAGGCATAGCCTTACGGTCGGCGGCGAGGGCAGGCTCTGGCTCGGGTAGCGGCGGTGAGGTCGAGGGCAGCGGCGAGCTTGAGGGAGGCGACAGTGAGGTCGACGACGGCCTCGGGCGGCGCCTGTGAGGTTGAGGGGGCGGCCTCGGGTGGCGGTGATGTGGTCAAAGGAGGCGGGCGGCGGCGGTGTGGTCGAAGGCGGCCTCGGGCGGTGGCGGTGTGGTCGAAGGTGCGCGGCAGGGCAACGGCGGCAATGGAGCAGTTGGGGGACAGGGGGGAGTAGAGAGGGGGGGAAAAGGACTTAGCGAAATTTTGAGACAGGGCCGCCGGGATTTGAGTCAAACTAGCAGCAGCGCGTTTTGATGAAACGCGCTATAGCTAACATAGCTATAGCGTGTTCCAGAGAAACGCGCTGCAGCTAACCCTTTCTGTTTTCTTTCTCTTTTTCTTTTGTTTTCTTTACATTTTTTTTTTCATTTTCCTTTTTCTATTTCTTTCATTTTCATTTACTTTTCTACTTATTTTTCTATTTATTTTCTTTTACATAGCAGTAGCGCTGTAAAGAAGAAACGCGCTGCTACAATGTTTTTAGCAGTAGCGTGCTTCTGGGAGAAGCGCTGCTACTATTCCTAGCCTACCGGCACCAGTGAGAGAATTTCAGTAGTAGCACTTTTCTGTGGAGACGCGCTACTACTAAGTAGCGCTAGCGCCAAATTTTGACCAATGCTACTGCTATACCTCTGTGTATAGTGTTTTCCCTAGTAGTGTTGACTTCCAGACTTTGGTGAACAAGGAGCTTATCACAGAAAGGGAGCACAAGCTCGTCCATGACAACAAGCCAGCTTATGACGACCGCAAATGCAAGTTTGAGCCCAAGAAGGATGGACAGACAGTTCAGAAGGCTCGTACATGGCAGTAACCTTAGTTTGAGTTCAAGCCAACATGGCAGCATAATACCAACAAGAACGACAACCGAGTCAAGAAGATTGTTGCAAACCCTGTACGGGAGGATTTTCAGTGTAACAACACATGTTCTCTTGTGGACAGACCAGTCACTATGCGACGCGGTGTCCCAAGAACGGCAAGACAAATGCACCCCTCAAGCCTCAAGTCAACCACATGGAATCCTTCCCCAAGCAGGAGCTTATCCAAAGGCCAAGTGCATCCTCTCTCCGATGAAGAAGCCCAAGAAAACCCCGAAGTGTGCATTGGTATGTTCCCTCTTAATAACATACCTGCGACAATTTTATTTGACTCTTGGGCTTCCCATTGTTTTATTTCTAGGAGTTTTGTTGCCCAAAACCAGTTTTCTTGCTCTCTTCTTGAGAAATTCATGATGGTGCAATCCCCGGGATTCATGCTCAAAACAAATGTGGTATATTGTGGCTTGGAAATAAATGTCCATGGAGTTATTTTCCCTACTTCCCTGGTATCAATTGAATCCGCAAGGTTGGATGTCATACTGGGAATGGACTGGCTGACAAAGCATTAGGTTTGCATCAACTGTGCAACAAGAGAAGCCACCTTAATAGACACGGCAGGACAAGCAACACGGTTTATGGCTCGCAGAACCATGCCTAAAAAGGAGATGATTTTCACAGCTATTACCTTAGGCATGGAATTAATACCAGTAGTCAGTGAATTTCCAGATGTATTCCCTAAAGAATTTACCAGAATGCAACCCGATCGGGAGCTCGAGTTTTCTATTGATCTTGTGCCAGGGACATCACCCATGTACAAGAAGTATTACCGGATGCCTTCATCTGAGTTAGTCGAGCTAAAGGAGCAAGTTGATGAGACTCTTAAGAAAGGGTACATCCGCCCTAGTTCTTCACCATGGGGATCACCTGCCATATTTGTGGATAAGAAAGATGGTAGTTGAAGACCCACAAGTATAGGGGAACTATCGTAGTCCTTTCGATGAGTGTCGAACCCAACGAGGAGCAGAAGGAAATGACAAGCGGATTTCAGTAAGGTATTCTCTGCAAGCACTAAAATTATGTGTAACAGATAGTTTTGTGATAAGGTAATTTGTAATGGGTATCAAGTAACAAAAGTAAACAAGGTGCAGCAAGGTGGCCTAATCCTTTTTGCAGCAAAGGACAATCCTAGACAAACCCTTATATAAAGGAAAGCGCTCCTGAGGACACATGGGAATTATCGTCAAGCTAGTTTTCATCATGGTCCTATGATTCACGTTCGGTACTTTGATAATTTGATATATGGGTGGACCAATGCTTGGGTACTTCCCTTCCTTGGAAAAGCATCCCACTTATGATTAACCCCTCTCGCAAGCATCTACAACTACAAAAGAAGAATTAAGGTAAACCTAACCATAGCATGAAACATATGGATCCAAATCATCCCCTTACGAAGCAACGCATAAACTAGGGTTTAAGCTTCTGTCACTCTAGCAACCCATCATCTACTTATTAGTTCCCAATGCCCCCTAGGACCAAATAATGGTGAAGTGTCATGTAGTCGACGTTCACATAACACCACTAGAGGAGAGACAACCTACATGTCATCAAAATATCGAACTAATACCAAATTCACATGACTACTTATAACAAGACTTCTCCCATGTCCTCAGGAACAAACGTAACAACTAACAAATCATATTCATGTTCATAATAAGAGGGGTATTAATATGCATAAAGGATCTGAACATATGATCTTCCACCGAATACACCAACTAGCATCAACTATAAGGAGTAATCAACACTACTAGCAACCCACACGTACCAATCTGATGTTTTGAGACAATGATCGGATAGAAGAGATGAACTAGGGTTTGAGAGGAGATGGTGCTGGTGAAGATGTTGATGGATATAGACCCCCTCCTGACGAGAGGATCAATGGTGATGACGATGGTGCCGATTTCCCCCTCCAGGGGGGATGTTTCCCCAACAGAACTGCTCCACCGGAGCCCTAGATTGGTTCCACGAAGGTTCCGCCTCGAGATGGCGGCGCTTCGTCTCGAAAGCTTCCTTTTGATTTTTTCCATGGAAAAAGACACCATATACCGGAAGATGGGCATCGTGGGGCTTCCAGGTGGCCCACGAGGCAGGGGGCGTCCACAGGGGGGTAGGGCGCGCATCCACCCTCGTGGACAGTGGTGGCCACCCTCTAGTGCTTTCTTTGCCCAATATTTTTAATATATTCCAAAAATGACTTTCGTGGAGTTTCGGGACTTCTGTAGTTGTGCAGAATAGGTCTCTAATATTTTGCACCTTTTCCAGCCCAAAATCCAGCTGCCGACATTCTCCCTCTTCATGTAAACCTTGTAAAATAAGAGAGAAAATGCATAAGTATTGTCACATAATGTGTATTAACATCACATATTGCAATAAATATGAATATAAAAGCATGATGCAAAATGGACGTATCAACTCCCCCGAGCTTAGACCTCGCTTGTCCTTAAGCGGAAGCCGATATCGAAAAATATGTCCACATATTTAGAGATAGATGTGTCGAGAAAATAAAATACGGACATGAGGGTTCATGATCATTCTTAGAACAACAACATATATACATATTGTCATATGATTTCTTATGCTTAAAGTAACAATCTATTCACAATGTCAAGTACGAATCAGAAACTTTGTTGAAAACTAGCAAACTATAATCTCAGTCCTTGAAGCAATTGCAATTTATCATAACATCGGAAAGAGTCAATATAAGAGCTTTTCAGCAAGTCAACATACTCAACTATCATTTAGTCTCTCACAATTGCTAACACTCACACAATACTTATGGGTATGAAGTTTTAATCGGACACAGAGAAAGATAGGTGCTTATAGTTTCGCCTCCCAACCTTTTACCTCAAGGGTAATGTCAACAACAATACTTTATGAAAACCTAAATCCAATTGGGTATATATATCATGATCTTTCCAACACATAGTGCTTGCCAAAGGATAAACTATAAAAAGGAAAGGCGAAGATCATCATGACTCTTGTATAAGGTAGAATACAATAATAAAGATAGGCCCTCCGCAGAGGGAAGCGAGGTTGTCATGCGCTTTTATGGTTGGATGCACAAAATCTTAATGCAAAATAACGTCACTTTATATTGCCACTCGTGATAGGGACCTTTATTATGCAGTCCGTCGCTTTTATTTCTTCCATATCACAAGCTCATAAAGCTTATTTTCTCCACACTAATAGATCATACATATTTAGAGAGAATTTTTATTGCTTGCAACAATGACAACTTACTTGAAGAATCTTACTCAATCCATAGGTAGATATGGGGGACTCTCATGACAAAACTGGGTTTAAAGATATTTGGAAATACTTGCGCCTGCCACCTAGCTCCTCCCACCTTGCGCCGGTGGCCACTCCGGCCCCGGCGGCCACCAGCTCCTACCAGTGGCCACTCCGGCCCTAGTAGCCACCCCTCTCCCCAAGATGGTGCCCTTTGCCCTTAACTTTGATTGTGGGAAGAAGTTCCAAGCGGATATGAAGGCCAAGTTTTGGCACCCGGTGCTTTTCTCTCCAGGCTTTCATCAAAAGGAGTTCACTATGATCGTTTCTTTTGTCCGCGCTTCATTCAGGCTTAATGTGCACACGGTTAGTGTTTCTCTTCTTGCCATGTTTGGGGGATATGCGCAAGGATTTCGTGTTCGCTTCTTGAAGGATAGGTCTTTCAAGTTTTCGGTTGCGTCTAAAGTAGTGGGTTTTGAGATCTATAATGCGGGCAAAATCGTGGAGAAAGATTTTGAGTTGGTTTTTAACCTTTGGAACTTTGGTGGCGCAAATTGGCAACGTGAAGAAGCACTTTACTATGCTGAGCTTGCCAATGAATGGACAGTTGTGGGTAGGACTGGCAAACCCATTGTTCCTCACTCCGACGATCACCGGAGCTATTCCGCAGTGGTGAGAGATGGCAGATCAGTTTTCGAGTGATTATCTGGACGCATTAAAGAGGGCGCTATTCAAGGGAGTAATAATAATCCTTCATTGCTTCTTAACACTACCCAAGTCAGGCCACAAGTGGAGCATCAGGGCACGCTACATTCACGTAATCACGTGATTCGCCATGCATGCGGGGCCAACTGTCACTTGGCTCGTTTTTGTACCACTCCAAATTTACCTGGGCTCTGTCCTTTATTCCTTTTGCCACTTTCAAAAGCCTGCCATAAGTAGCCTGGGCCGAGGGAGCTGTTGAGTCTTGGTTTTGGTGTATTGGGCCGGCGGCACAGACTAGGCAGGTGCCCTCATTTAAGGAGCTGGTCAAAGATTTTTTTCCCAAACTTCCAGCCGAGACCGACGCTTGCCTCCTCGCATTCCACTTCAGTTTCCTTCCCAGCTGCCACCCCTGCTTCTACATCGACAAGCTCGCCATCTCTTCCTTTGGTGGCCGGAGCTCTGATTTCTTTGCCAGAGTCGCCGTCGATGGCAAATATCCCAATTGACCCGCTTCCTTTCGTCCCGCAAGGTTTTCAGATTCAGGCGATTGAAGGTCGCAATGGGGTCTCTCGTGTGATTGTCCCGCATCGCCCAAGAAGGCACGAGGATTGGGCGATTGCAAGCATCTTCCCGCATCCAAACAAGGTATTCTTTCAAAATGTGCGTGATGTTCTTGAGGAGTTTCTTCAGGAAGAGGCACATGTTGGGTTTACAGAAATCCAGCCCTGCCCTTTTGGGGAAGCCTATGTAAGGTTCACCAATGTCAGAGGTAGAGACCGTCTCATTCAGATGGGTCCGCATGATTTTGGTGATGTTTTTCTTTCTTTTACGAATCACAATCAACGTAGAAACTGGCGACGTGTTCACTTCAACAGTACATGTTGGTTGCTGTTTGTGGGGGTGCCGTTTGATTTCTGCAACTCTGAAGATATAGCCTCAGCGATTTCAAAATGGGGTTAAATCATTAGTTGGGAAAGCGAGGATGCTTTGAAAGGCAAGATTCTAGTAAAGGCTAGAGTCACAGAGCTTGCTGATATCCCCAAGAGTATCAGATGGTCTGAAGGAGAGCAATTTGAGGAGGAATCTTGGACTTGCTCTATGGAGGTTCTTCTTGAGGAAATGTTAGGTGGTGGACCTGCTGATCAAGACCCATTTCCACCTGAAGGTGTGGACCCACACCCTGTCCCTCAGCATGCTAATGATTTCCCTAGTTTTCAACCTCTGCCTGATCACAACTTGCATATGCCCCTAATGAAGATTGGGATGATTGGGAAGTGCAAGAAGAGAAAGGGGATCATTGGGCTTTCCCGCAGCCAACTCCTGTTTTACCTCAACAGCCCCAACTTGAGATTCCAGATTTGCCAGAAGATGGGTCTCCTTACAGTAGCATCACCACCATTGTTTCTCTTTCTGATGGCTTACTATCGTTGACTCACTCAGCCAGTGAAGAGGTCAACCAAGGTGTGCATGCTCCTCCAATTGGTCAAGGGCTACTTAACATTGCTTTGGCCTATAATGCTGTGGGGGAGGATGAGGATTTGCAGGTGCCTCAGCTCAATGCAGGGTTACAGCAGAATATAGATTTACAGCCAGCAGATGGTTCTCTGAATGTGGTTGCTGATGCACAGCAAAATCTGCAGCCTGCACCCTCTTCTGATTTGCCCATTGTTGTCAGAGTCACTGAAGTAACTGGTAACTCTGAGCCAATCCTTCCCTTGGATAGGCAGCTTGAAAATAGGATGGATGTACCTCCTGCTGATATAAGTGCTGCACCTGGTGGTCTTGCTGCTTCTGTTAATGATGAGGCTGCTTTCACTGCTCAACAAGATATCAAGGGCAAGGCATATGTGCCAATCCCTCACATTGGCTCATCTTTAGAAGTTCCCACTAAAGGTAACTATGGGTCATTCTCTTTGCCAAGTTCCCCTTCTAAGTTTGACTTGCATTCTTTGGCCCATGATCATGCTTTACAAGTTATTGAAGGCTCTCATTTAATCTCCGAAGAAGGGCTAGGTTTATGGATTCAGCACTTTGCACCAGCCACTCAAGGAGAGGCAACCACTTTCAAAATTCAAATCCCAGTAAGTTGGTTCAATTTCATAATCCACTTACTCTTGACACGTGATAAGTTTGGTTGGACTATGCACTTGCTGAAATCTGATATATGGAAGCTGTTGACTGCTAATTGTGAGCTAGAAGAAACTTTGCTTTTCCACATACCTGATGGATGTACCACTTCTCAGGCACCCACCTGCAAAGGTTTTATCCTAGGGCTGGGCAAGGAAAATGAAGGGATTAGTCCTGCTACTCATTCTTCCACTGGGGCAAGTAGTCCTCTTCAGCATCTTTCTCCAAATAAAGTCCTGCCACTTGGAGAAGCCATCTCAAGAAAAAGGAGAGATAAACAACCTTTGGTGGAAACTGAGGTAAGAAGGAGTGACAGGATTAAAAAGGATAATATGGGATTTAGGAGGAAATCATGTGATGCTAAATCTTGCTTGCCATGTAATGCTATACCTCCACTTATTCAAAATTCAGTGGTTAAAAATCTGTCAAAATCTTTCTGTAAGGTTGCCGAGGATGAGCTTCTGGAAAAGCTGTCCAAGAAACCTAAGAAGAAGGGGCATGAAGATGTGGCCAAGGTGTCCAAGGCCATAGGAGAGGCAGTTCAACCCAGACCTGTGTGATAATGAGTCTACATCACCAACTTATGCTAGATAGCAGAAGAGGCTGTTGTTCTACTTTGGGAACTAGTTGTCATATGTTTGCAGTCATCTGTAGCCTTTACACCTGCTTCACAATGGATGTTATCCCTAGGTGGCATCTTTTGTCTGCTTCCTGTTTTATGCCAAACTGTCAGTTTTGGTACACTTCTGTGAGTGAGACTATTGCTTTTGATGCTCATATGAAAACTTTTGGATATCAGTGTTGGCTGCTGTGGCTTTACTGGACTTGTGTTATTACCAAATTCTGGGCTATACACCCTTGCTACAGGTGTTTTGTGCTTTATGTTGATCATAATAACATTGATGTTTGGGATATTCATCAGGGGGTGGGCTCTGATGAGAAAAGAAACTTAAATTTGGTTCTTAATGAATAACAACAGGACTTGGAACATCCTAAGATGGAATGTGAGGGGTATTAATTCTTCTGAAAAGTGGTTGGCTATTAGGCAAAACGTGGAAGAAAGTGCAGCAGGGATTGTGTGTTTGCAGGAAACTAAAAGAGAACTATTTGATCTTGCTTATATTCATAAACTTTGTCCCCAGAGGTTCAATAAATTTGAATACTTGCCTTCCATAGGGGCATCAGGTGGTATTCTCACTGCCTGGAATGGAGCATTATTCACTGGAGAGCTCATGTTTCGAAACCGATTTTCTTTATCCATCGAATTCACTTGTAGAACATCTTCCAAAACTTGGATCCTCACAAACATTTATGGTCCTTGCAACCATGAAGATAAAATTGAATTCATTGACTAGTTTTGTAATATACAAATGCCTAATGACATGGATTGGATTATCATGGGAGATTTTAACTTCATCAGAACTCCTGAAGACAGAAATAGACCTGGTGGGGATGTTAATGAAATGCTTATGTTTAATGAGGCTATAAGTGAACTTGGTTTGATTGAATTACCACTAAAAGGCAGGCAGTTTAGTTGGAGTAACATGTAAGATAACCCTTTGCTGGAGAAGTTAGACTGGTTTTTCACATCTGCTGCCTGGATGACTAGCTACCCTGATTTTGTGGCTCTACCTTTGGCTAAACCAATTTTTGATCACCTTCCTTGCATGATTAAAATTGGTACAAACATCCCAAAATCTAAAGTGTTCAGATTTGAGAACTATTGGCTGAATCATAGCTCTTTCAAACAAGTGGTTCAGAATGCTTGGAATATTCCAGTGGGTCATGCTGATTGTGCAAAGAAGCTCAATGCTAAATTCAAAAATGTCAGAAGAGGTCTTAAACTTTGGGCTAAAAATCTTGCTCCTCGTAGCAAGCTAATTGCTGATCTCAATGACTGTATCTTTCTTTGGGACATGATTGAGGAATACAGGGATCTCACAGTGTTTGAGAATAACTGCAGGACAATGCTCAAGGAATATCTTTTAACTGTGCTAAATGATCAGAAGATCTACTGGAAACAGAGAGGTAAAATCAAAGGGGTCAAATTTGGAGATGAGAATACAAAATTCTTCCACACTGAAGCCTCTATTAATCACACACACAATAAAATTGCTATGCTGTTGAATAAGGAGCAAGTGGAAGTCACAGATCATGATGGTAAGGCTGCAATCCTATGGGAGGCTTTTAAAGAAAGATTGTGGCAATCTAATGGTCATTCCATGCACTTTAACCTTTTTGACCTATATGAAAACACAGTGGACCCCCAAATCTTCCTTGACCTGGAAAAACCTTTTTCTATTGAAGAAGTTGAGGAAGTGGTAAAAACCCGCCTGCAGACAAATCCCCAAGGCCAGATGGTTTCAATAATGAGTTTATCAAAAGTTGTTGGGATATTATAAAAAATGATGTCTTTGAGCTTATTCTGGCATTCCATGCTGGGAATGTAAATCTTGAGAGCATCAACTCCTCTTTCATAACCTTAGTGCCCAAAAAAGATGTGCCTCTGTCCCCAAATGACTTCAGACCTATTTCCTTGCTGAATGGAGTGCTGAAGATACTTACTAAACTGATGGCCAATAGATTGCAAAGAGTTATTCTGCAGGTGGTACACATTAATCAATATGGCTTCCTCAAAGATAGAGTGATCCAAGATTATCTTGGATGGGCATATGAGTACATTCACCAGTGTCATAAGTCAAAAGAGGAAATCTTAGTTATTAAATTGGATTTTGAGAAGGCCTTTGATACAATTGAACATGCTGCTATCATTGACATTTTTAGAGCCAAAGGTTTTGGAGAGAAATGGATTTCCTGGATGGATGCTCTGTTTACAACTGCTTCTTCTTCTGTTTTATTGAATGATGTGCCTGGAAAAAGAATTTACATCAAAAGAGGAGTAAGGCAAGGGGATCCTTACTCTCCTTTAATCTTTGTACTGACTGCTGATCTTCTACAATCCATTCTTAATAAAGCCATTAGATTACAACTGATCAATGCTCCTCTCCAAGTCAACACTTGTCCACACTTCCCAATTGTGCAATATGTTGATGATACCCTTGTGATTATGCAAGCTGATTCTAGGCAACTATTTTGTTTAAAGGCTCTTCTCAATACTTTTGCTACAGCAACAAGGGTCAAAGTGAATTATGGGAATTCCATCATGGTCCCTATGAATATTAATGAAGACAGGGTTGAGATTTTCACTAATACATTGTAGTGTGCTAGAGGACAATTCCCATTTATTTACCTTGGTATGCCATTGGGTATATACAAACCAACAGTTGAACAATGCCTCCCCTTGTGAACAGGATGGCAAAAAGATTGGCAGGTATCTCCATCTTCATGACTCAAGCTGGTAAACTATTTTTGGTCAAGTCAGTGATGACATCATTATCAGTTTTCTGCATGTGCTGTCTGGACATTCCCATTACAATAAAAAAACTGATCACCAAATAGTTGAGGCATTATCTTTGGAGAGGACCTGATATGGAGGACAAAAGACCTGCTCTGGTTGCCTGGCGCACTGTGTGTAGACCAAAGGACCAGGGGGATTGGGAGTTTTGGACATCTTCACACATAACAAAACTTTGCTCATGAAAAACATTCAAAAATTCTTCAATAGACACGATATCCCTTGGGTCAACCTGATTTGGGAGACATACTATAGTGATGGTAAGTTACCAGGGGATAACATGATTGGATCATTCTAGTGGAAATCCAACCTAGCTCTCATTGATCAGTACAAAGCTATGGCTAGATGTAATGTGGGAGATGGTGTCTCTGCTTTCTTTTGGGAAGATCTCTAGAGCCAAACAATTCTAAAGCACCAATTCCCACACTTATTCTCCTTTGTTAGAAACCCTCATTTGAATATTCAACAAGTCTTGCAGACAGAGTACCTACAGGATCTCTTCTTTCTACCCTTGACAGCTGAGGCTTATGAGGAAATCTTACAAATGGAAGATATCTGTATTTCCATGAGACAATCAGAATATTTGGACACACTTGACACATGGAGTTACATTTGGGGGACTGAACACTATTCATCCATTAAAGCATACAAAGTGTTGACTGGGCATAAGCAAACACCACCTCATTTCAATTGGATCTGGCAGAGTTCCTGCCAGCCTAAGCATAAAGTTTTTTTCTGGCAACTCCTTCATGATCGAGTCAACACAAGAAATTTGCCGAGAAGGAAATTTTTTTTGTTGGAAGCTTATAACTGTGCTATTGGAGGTTGTCAGCAAGAAGAAACACTGCATCACCTATTTTGGGGCTGTCACTTTGTTCAGCGTTGCTGGGACTTCATCTGTCCAACTAGAACACCAAACCTGTCTATTCTAGAAGCTTTCCAGGATCTGAAAGACAAGCTCAGATATCCATTCTACATGGAGATCATCATTATTGGAGCATGGGCTATTTGGATAACTAGAAACAATAAGATTTTTGAAAACATTACACCATCATTTCAAGGCTGGAAGTACATTTTCATGGAGGAACTGAAACTACTAAAGTTCAGAATGAAGAAAAAGCATGAGAGACAATTTTCTGTTTGGCTAGAAGGCCTCCTGTAATCTTTTAGTTTTTGATTTCTAGGTGTTTTTTTCTCTTCTTTTTCTTCTCTATTCCTTATTTTCTTTTTCAGCTCTTTTTTCTGTTTTGGGCTTATCTCAAGCCCATAAAGAATAATTGGTACCTTGTTCCTTTAATTTTATAAAAATTGCAGTGGGGTCTTACCCTACTATTTATAGTAAAAAAAAGATATTTGGAAGCACAAGTAGTATCTCTACTTGGTGCAAAGAATTTGGCTAGCATGAGGGGGAAAGGCAAGCTTAACATGTTGGATGATCTATGTCACACCCTGAATTTTGTTACATTTCATTTGCATTAATAATGCATAAAAATTTGGACCAACAAAAACTTTTGCATTATTTGGCTTTTTATGTTGGAGTTGGTTTTCTCTCTGTGCTTTTTCAAGTGCTCTTTAAAGTCAACTACTCCACCTTCTGTACTTCATCTCTTTGCCCCAAACATCTGCCCAATGATCATGCCATGTTTATAGTGCAATATAGTATTTTCTTACAAAAATAATTTGGCCAAATAGTATTTTCAAAAAATTAGTTTTCCAAAAACCCCTGAATTGAGGTTTGCACTACAAGTACTTGATTTGGGGTATGAAAAATATTTGAAAGGGTATATTTGAAACCTATTAGATATAGGATTCCCATAAACCACAAAAATATATTTTTAAAAGTTATTTTCCTATTTTATTTAAAAGTTTTTCTCAAGGCCAGAAATGGTCTTTAATAGGGAAAAATTATTTTATTATTTTAAATATATTTGTCAAAAATTAGGGAAACTCAGTGGGCATATATTTCCCATATATAAGAGTTTCAACACATGGTCATGTTCAAAATATTGGAAAAAACCTCCCAAAACCATTTCTGCCCATTTCAAGGATTTGAAATATTTGTACAGGAAATATTTTCATAAAAATCCAAGGAAAATCCAGCAAGTCAAAAGTGCATATTTTGATCACCTAGCCAAGGCTCATGTCAATCAAGGTCATTTTGGTTCACCAAAATGCCCCAAAACCCTCTCTGACCAGAATCAAATTTGAACAACTTTGTACTACCCACTTTCTCTCCTTGACCCCAACTTTTGTGAGCATGTTAACATGACCAAATGAGGCCACTACACTAAGTGGTTCATCAAGGGGAAGTGATTTGCTCAACTAGATCTACATAAGTTCATTTCTGCTAATTTCTAGGGTTTACAAAAGTTGCATTGGCAACTTTGCCCATATAGGCTCCAAATTGGTGGAAGGCCCTAATTATATGTGTCATTTCACCCTGCGGAGTCTCATGGCAGTTGGAAATCATCTGCTGGCCCAAACCATTATCAAACACCTTCTGCCACTTTAAAAAATCACCATTTTGACCACTAACACTATTCTCCTTGAGCTCAACTTTTTACCACAGCCCCTCAGAGTCCCCTTGCACCTCCAGTAACTCTTCCCTGTCCTCAACTCAATGATTGAAGGGTGAAACATCCCCATTTACCCTTCTGGACAACAACATTCTTCTCCTTTCTCACCTCCCTCCTCACTCCAGTGGCCACCCATGGCATCCAATGCCCCTCCCACATTCTTTAATCCCCCCTAGAGCCACCAGACACCTTTGGCCGTGCCCACATTGCATAGAAAATGGCCATGCTGGCCATTTGGGCGCTCTGGAGTGCGCTACAGTGCGCTCCCGCACTGTAGCCTCCCCCTGCCAAGCACCTCCGGCCACCTCGGGCCTCTGCAGCGTGCCCGATGATGCTCCTCGACGTCCGCAACACGCCACAGCCTGGTCCCCCTCCTCCTTCTCCCTCCCGCAGCCCTCCTCGCACGTACACCGGCCGCCCAAGAGCTCCAATGAGCGGCCTCACACGCGCGGCATCTCTGGCCTTACCCCGCTCTCTCCCTTAGCTCCCTTCGGTGTAGTCCACACCCAGCAACATCCCAGACACGGCGCTAGCTCCTCCAGAGCCCTGTGGCGACGAGTAGGAGCCAACCGGCACACGGGTCCACGGCACCCCGCCGTTCACCTATTTAAGGGCCTCCCCGAGCCCTACTCACCTCACCACTCGCTCTCTCACTCCCCTAATCACCCCCTACACCACTCACCCCTCTCCAGACGAGCCCGAGCTCGAGCTCCGCCGCCTCGGGTCGTCGTCGATCTCAGGGTACAGGCCCTCTCCGCCGCTCCTCTTCCTTGATCTGGAACCGCCGCGGCTCGCTAATCATTTCCCCTTTCTCCCCGCTTCTTTTGCAGCTGGAAACGGCCGGAACCGACGACGCCCGAAGCTCCTCCGCCGCGATACCTCGTCGCCGGCGAACCAGGCCACCCCGGCGACCGCAACAACCTCCACCCGAATGGTGACTCGCCGCTGAGTCCAGCCGTACCCTCGCCCGACCTCGCCGTGCCCTGCATCGATGCCGGTGAGCCCGCCGGCCCTCTGTCGCAGGGTTAGGGATGGCAGGCGGGCCCCGCCTGTCAGCCTCTCCTCTCCATCGCCCCTCTCTCTCTCACTGACGCCTGGGCCCCGCCCGTCAGGTTTAAACCTGGCGCGCGCACGTGCACCAGTGCGCTGGGCCGCCTCTCTGGTCGGGCCTGCTGCGTTCCGGCTGTTCTAGCCCAGCAGGCACAGAGCCCTTCTCCTTTTTCTTTTCTGTCAAACTTGCAAAAATTCCTCTAGACTAAATATTAATCCAAATGAAATAATTCCAGTTCCTAAATTCTTGTAAAAATCCCACCTATTTAATGGTATAACTTTGATTCATGACCAACCAACTTTTATGTACTGTTCATATTCAAATTCAAATTTGAATATATTTAAACCCCTCTGAAATCCATTTCTTCTATTCTGCTACTCCAAATCCAAAACTAGGAATTTCCCCTTCTTAGTTTTCACCCTAGTATTTAACAAAAATGAGTTGACATTTTTCTGAGCACTTTGGTTTTTCTGTTTTATTATTGCCTTATTTTTCTCGTTATTATTTTGCGATGATAGATTGTGTTGCTGACGAAGGAGTTGGACCAGAAGACTTTGAAGACCCAGAAGACTTTGTTGAGCCAGGCAAGCAGCCCTTTGACCATGTCTATGAAACCCTTTTTATGCATGTCATATATCACCATATTGTTGTTGCAACAGAATCATGATGAGGTGATAACCACTTTGATGGTTTGCCACCATACTTCCTCGTTGATACTTGCATTGTGCATGACCCTACCTTCTTATGAGGGTTATGCCGGTGGGGGTAGATAGGATGCTAAAGTAGTGCTACGCAAAAAGGGACGGGAATATGCATGGTGATGGAGACAAAGTATTTTCAAAAGACTTCTCGGAAACCCCATCAGGTGCCACTTATGCCCGGGGGAGATGATGAGTTGGGTAGCCATTTGATGACGAAGTGGTGTACCGAGGCAAGTGTGTGTTGTTTTCAAAACCGATTGGTTTAAGTTTCGACCGTTATTCCAACCTTACATGCGCAACCACTCTACCCTTGTATGGGAAATGGCATTATTAATTACCTATGCTGATACTAGCTTGGAGCCCGCATTACTAGTGACGGGTGAGAGTTGGTGCTCTCTCTCGGGACGGGGTCGTGCCAGGTAGGGCGGCCATGACTATTTTCACCTTGCACCGGATACATAGTTGTGTCCCCTCTCGGATGTTATGATCTCAAGTGAGTCTCGTATGATGTACATCGTGAGGATATGGAACAACGAGTGGACTCCTTGTTAGTGTCGTCTAGGGAAAGATAGTGATCGGGTGCTTACCCCGGGTACTTGAGGTATCATGGGTCGTGGATGACACGTAAGTTACCCGGATCTTGTGGGTAAAGTGTGCAACCTCTGCAGAGTGTAAAACTATTCGAATAGCCGTGTCCACGATCAAGCACAGTTGGGTAACCGCTCTTGGGCTACGTCCACATGTTTACAAACCAGTGTGTGTCTGGATAACTGGGGAGAACTACTTGGGTCAAGTCAAGGGACTTGACATGATTGAGTTGGGTAGATGCCCACTCTATTTATGTTGATATCTGTAACGTGTCCTCATGGTTACTTGAATTCTCCTGATGCATGTCTTACAAGTTGTTGAACATGTCATCACACTCAAAATTAGCTTTCTGCAAAAATTTACCTATATCATGCATTGTTGAATCTTGGACCAAAACATGGGTTGCTTGCGAGTACATTCAAAGTACTCATTGGCTTGCCATTGGTTATTTAATTGGCCAGGCATGGAAGAACAGGAGTTCAAAGAAGAGTTCTTTGGAGACGAACATGCGAACTAGGACGTTTCCCAGTTAGAATGCCTATAGCGTTAAGGCAGATGGCATGGGTTCTACTCATCGACAAAGATTTCCGCTGCTTAAGTTTATTTGGTATTCAGCCCTTGTGGCTTTATCTATGTAAGACCTGACCATAATGATCATAATTTGTGTAATACAGTATGTATGGATGTAAGACTCTTGTCATTCAGCTTCTATGTGTTCAGTGAGCATTGATCTCTAGGATCACTGTATACGTGCATTCAGTGATCACGACTTATGGGTTGGGGTCCCCACAGAGCTGGTATCAGAGCCATCCTGACTGTAGGAAGCCTTAGTTAGCATGGGCGTTAGTTAGGATAAAACCCGTTTTGCAAAACCCTTTATACTCCTCTTCTTTTCTAAGCTTACCAAACCCAAGATATATTTCCGTATTGACCTCTCCCATTCAACTTTGTAGATGGCTGCCGTACCCGAAGACTTCCTGACCACTGGATTTCCCATGCTTCTCGAGGATAGCCTCAAGAAGTGCTAGTTTTACCGAGCCCCCATTTTCACCTACCATGAGCATTGGATCAATGACACGGAGACGGAGTATCATGTGGAAGTGATCATGAAGGCTAATGACTCTCCAACAAGCTGGTTCTTCGAGGGACCCCAGATGGCAACACTAGTTCTTGCCGTCGAGACGGCAACCCTCAAGGCACACACCCGCCTCCGAGACCTTCTTCCAGTGATGGAAGACGAGTTGGCAACCCGCTTCTTGCCTTATCGGAAGGAAGGTGAGGATGAGAGCAGTGCACCATCTCCACCATTAGAAGGACTTTCACTCTAATTCCAGACCTACTTCAGCCTTTGTGCCGATAGTTTGGCACAACACTTGGCCTCGGTATCAATGGAGCTCCGAAAGGAACTTCATGAGACCAAGGCGCTTCTTCTCCAAGCACAAGGGAAGACGGATGGGATCAAGAAGGAAGGTGCTCCCCCTGGATAGCCCGCAATTGCACACCTAGGTGGAAGACCCCCAAAGGATGGAGGACCCCCACAGCAATACCGCATGAGTGCAAAGGAATGCCGCAAGCTCTTCGCACCACCGACAAAGCAACGCCGTGTTGAGCTCCTCCACTCCCCCACCCCTTCGAGTGAAGAGGAAAGTCAGGATGCTGATAATGAGGAGGAAGAACCAGAAGAGCCAGACTACGCGACCGAGCACTCCACCACTTAGGCATCATTCGCAACTTGGATATGCTCGTTAGTAACCCCTACGGTAGGATAGGTCGTGGACCCCTATGCGAAGTCGAGTCCTTGTAATGGTTCATATGAAACCATGTAGTGTTGTGTTTGCTTTTGACGTGTTTGATGGACGTCGTGCTTTCCTTCGGGAACTTGTAAGCGACTACATCACCCATTTGGACTTTAATGAATGTGTTTGGCCTTTTGGCCCTTGCATGAAAATGTTTAGTGTCATACCAACCCCCTTACTAGGCGTCCCATCTATATTGCTTTCCCCATCTTTCCCAATCATGAGACCTTGACCGCTCCAACAGGATGCCTGTTGTAACATGTACTGGTACCTCTACCCAGCAGCAAGAAGCCGGAGCAGGAGCAAGTCAGGACCAAACCCAAGGACAAGCTCCACCACCGCCACCACCTCCAAACATGGACATGGCTCAGCTTCTCCAAGCCTTCCGAGAGGAACGCCAAGCCAACACTGCAGCCCTCAAGATGATTGCTCAAGCTGTCAATCACCAGCCGGCGGGAAACGGCAATGGACATTCCACGTTGGTGGAGTTCAAGAAGCATGCACCACCCACCTTCATCGAGACTGCTGAACCCGTGGATGCAGATGACTGGGTCCGCACCATTGAGGATCTGCTGGAAGTAGTCGGATGTATTGAGGACCGTGAGAAGGTGGCGTATGCTGCTGACTGTCTCGGGGGCACTGCTAGAGCTTGGTGGGATGGATTCAAGGCCATGCATGCTGTGGAAAACATCACTTGGAATGACTTCAAGGCAGAATTCTGCAAGGCCCACATTCCTTACAGAATCATGCCCATCAAGAAGAGTGAGTTCCGATCCCTGAAGCAAGGAAGTAGCACTGTCAAGGAGTACATGCAGAAGTTCAGTGTTCTCTCAAGGAATGCTCCTGAGGATGTCAGCACTGATGCTGCCAAAAGGGAGCGCTTCATGGAAGGCCTTAACCATACTCTGTGGTACTCGCTTGTTGTGTGTGACTACCCGACCTTTCCTGATTTGGTGAACAAGGCACTCATGCTTGAGGACAAGTGACATGCTTTGGATGATACCCGTAAGCGTAAGATGACCATCAAGGGTAGCTCCAGCAACTAGAAGCCTCTCTCGTGGCAGCCAGCTCCGGTCAAGCCAACCTATCAGTAGCCAAGACCCTTGCACCCCTCACCAACTATCAGCCTCAGCAGTATGCCAAACCCAGGCCAGCTTACAACAACCCCAATAACAATGCCGACAAGAGCAACAACCCCAACCAAGTCACTTACTTTGGATGTGGTCAGCTAGGACACTACTCCAAGAATTACCCCAACAAGAAGCCCGAGCCCCACGCCCCAATGCGCAAAACCCAGGACAAGGCCGTGGAATGCCACCAAGGAACCAAGCTCCCCGCAACCTGCCCAACAACGGCAAGGGTGGTGTGAATCATGTCACTGTAGAAGAAGCCGAGGAAGACCCGGACGTCGTGCTGGGTATGTTCCTTGTCAACTCAGCACCTGCAACTGTCTTGTTTGATTCTGGAGCCACGCATTCATTTTTCACCCAAAAGTTTGTATTAAAAAGTGGCATGACCCCTACACCCCTGAATAACCCTATGGTGGTACAAACCCCCGGAGTAGAGATGAGAGCCAGGATAGGATGTAAAGGAGTCAGGATTGTCATTAATGGGGTAGACTTCCTAGCAGACCTTATCATCTTAAGATCACAAGGCTTGGATGTGATCTTAGGAATGGATTGGCTCATCAAGCACCAAGGCTTGTTAGATTGTGCCAACCGGACTGTCACTGTGACCAATGACCAAGGAGTTGCAGTTAAATTTGCCTCCAACCCCTCCTCTGCTCAAGCCAACCAAGTCAACTGTCTGACTGAAGTTGGATTGGAGCAAGTGCCGGTAGTATGCGAGTACCCCGATGTCTTTCCTGATGAGCTACCGGGAATGCCTCCTGACCGAGACATTGAGTTCATCATCGAGCTCATACCCGGAGCAGGACCCATCTATAAGAAGCCGTATAGAATGGGATCGAAAGAGTTAGCAGAGTTTAAGAAGCACCTAGAAGAGCAGTTGAGGAATGGATTCATCCACCCTAGTGCCTCCCCTTGGGTATCACCTATTCTGTTTGTGGAAAAGAAGGACGGTACCATCCTCTTGTGCATTAACTACCGCTCCCTCAATGAAGTTACAATCAAGAACAAGTATCCACTTCCCAAGATTGAAGATCTGTTTGATCAACTCAATGGGGCCAAGGTGTTCTCCAAGATCGACCTCAGGTCTGGGAACTACCAGCTGAAAATCAGACCCCATGATATTCCGAAGATGGCATTTGTAACCAGATATGGCCTGTATGAGTGCACGGTCCTGTCCTTTGGATTGACCAATGCCCCAACTTACTTCATGTATCTCATGAATAAGGTCTTCATGGAATATTTGGACAAGTTTGTCGAAGTATTCATTGATGACATTCTTGTCTTCTCGAAGACGGAAGAAGAGCACGAGCAACACTTGAGGATGGTCCAAGACAAGCTTCGAGAGCACCAACTATATGCCAAGTTCAGCAAGTGTGAATTTTGGCTGCGTGAAGTTGGATTCTCGGGTCATGTTTTGACCGCAGAAGGATTGTCGGTCGATCCCGCTAAGATTGAAGCCGTGACTGAATGGCAATCCCCAAGCAATGTGAAGGAAGTCAGAAGCTTCCTCAGACTCACAGGATATTACCGCAAGTTCGTTGAAGGAT
This sequence comes from Triticum dicoccoides, assembly GCF_002162155.2. Lineage (NCBI taxonomy): Eukaryota > Viridiplantae > Streptophyta > Magnoliopsida > Poales > Poaceae > Triticum > Triticum dicoccoides. The sequence continues at coordinate 298,953,073 of NC_041383.1, read as the reverse complement.
TCTCAAACATTGCCCAACCCATGAATCAGCTATTGAAGAAGGACAAGAAGTTTGAATGGACGCCGAAGTGCGAAGAAAGCTTCCAGGAGCTGAAGAAGAGACTGACCACCACCCCAGTTCTGGCAACACCAGATATACACAAGGAATTTGTGATATATTGTGATGCATCAAGAATCGGACTGGGAGGTGTTCTGATGCAAGAGGGCAGAGTCGTAGCTTACCTTTCAAGGCAACTACGGCCTCATGAAGAGAACTATGCTACTCATGACCTTGAGTTGGCAGCTATAGTTCATGCCCTGAAAACATGGCGACATTACCTCCTAGGGAAGCGGTGTGAGATATACACGGATCACAAAAGTCTGAAGTATATTTTCACTCAGAAGGAATTGAACATGAGGCAGAGAAGGTGGCTAGATTGATCAAGGATTATGACCTCAGTGTTCAATACCACCCTGGGATGGATAATGTGGTAGCAGATGCATTAAGCAGGAAGGCTTGTTCCTTGAATGCTATGCTTAAGGAAAGGCTACCCGCCTTGTATGAAGAACTTGAAAGCTTCGGGTTGGAACTGGTTGCACCAGGATTCTTGGCCAACCTCGAAGTTAGGCCTACCTTGAAGGATGATGTTAAGGAAGCTCAGAGGGGACACGAGGATATTGAAGGCATCAAGAAGAAGATCAGGGCAGGCAAGGCCGCAGGATTTTCAGAGGATGAGAAAGGAATTGTGTGGTTTGGAAATTGCCGTACCCAATAAGATTGAGCTCAAGAATTTGATCTTGCAAGAAGCTTGTTGGTGTCAAAACCGGCAGATCTCGGGTAGGGGGTCCCGAACTGTGCGTCTAGGCAGATGGTAACAGGAGACAAGGGACACAATGTTTTACCCAGGTTCGGGCCCTCTTGATGGAGGTAAAACCCTACGTCCTGCTTGATTAATATTGATGATGTGTGTTACAAGAGTGGATCTACCACGAGATCAAGGAGGCTAAACCCTAGAAGCTAGCCTATGGTCTGATTGTTGTTCGTCCTAAGGACTAAAGCCATCCGGTTTATATAGACACCGAAGAAGGCTAGGGTTACACAGAGTCGGTTACAATGGTAGGAGATCTACATATCCGTATCGCCAAGCTTGCCTTCCACGCCAAGGAAAGTCCCATCCAGACACGGGACGAAGTCTTCAATCTTGTATCTTCATAGCCTTGGAGTCCGGCCGATGATGATAGTTCGGCTATCCGGACATCCCCTAGTCCGGAACTCCCTCAGTAGCCCCTGAACCAGGCTTCAATGACGACGAGTGCGGCGCGCATGTTGTCTTCGGCATTGCAAGGCGAGTTCTTCCTCCGAATAACTTATAGAAGATTGTGAACACCAGGATAGTGTCTGGCTCTGCAAAATAAATTCCACATACCACCGTAGAGAGAATAATATCACACAAGTTCAATCTGCTGACATATTTTGTGGCGTGATGTCACACCATTACCAAGCCTTTACTCGAATTGTTTTTATTGTTCCACCTCCGCGCGTTTGCGAGGCGGTTTCCTTGGCACGTCTTGTCGAAGCAGAGATCGTGTTCCCCTTATTCCGGGATTCCCATCAATACGGACGTGGGTAACCCAACTGCGCCATTGATTGTGACGCTTGGGAGATAAGCGAGTTTTACCAGGCCGGTGGGGACACATGTTTTTGTCCGCCCATATAAGGGGATAAAGATCCACTCCTTTTACCTGCGCCTTCATCCTCCTTGGCTTATTCATCTCCGCAAACTCGAGCTCCAGCGCCCAAGTCCGCACTTCTCACCTCAACCTTCTCCAACTATGTCCGGAGTGGGAGGCAAGTGGATGGCCTCCTCCGTCACGGAGGGGCAGATCCAGAAGCTGCGCGACATCGGATACTTGTCCAGCGACATCGCGCATCGGCTCCCCGACGAGGGAGAGCTCATCCCCACCCCCCGGCCCCATGAGAGGGTAGTATTTCTCCCCCATTTCCTCCGCGGACTGGGCTTCCCACTTCATCCCTTTGTCCGAGGGCTCATGTTCTACTACGGCCTAGATTTCCATGATCTGGCCCCGAATTTCATCCTCAACATCTCGGCGTTTATCGTCGTGTGCGAGGCCTTCCTCTGCATCCAGCCCCACTTCGGCTTGTGGTTCAAGACCTTCAGTGTCAAGCCTTAGGTTGTGAAGGGCAGCCAAGCGGAGTGCCGAGGCGCCATGGTGGGCAGGATGTCCCACGTTACGTGGCTGGAGGGCACTTTCGTAGAAACCATCAAGGGGTGGCAATCGGGGTGGTTCTACATCACCGAGCCGCGTGACCCTGATGGGGCAGCATCCCCCGAATTCAGATCCGGCATCCCTACACGGCTCACCTCCTGGAAAGAGAGCGGCCAGATCTAGGGTGATTCGGAGGAGTTGACCGGACTCCAAGCCTGTATCCAGAAGCTGGGGGACAAGAAGCTCAAGCTTGTCAACGTAGTCCAGGTCATGCTCATCCGCCGGATTCTCCCGTGCCAACGACGGGGCTTCAACATGTGGGAGTTTGATCCGGCGCAGCACCAGACCCTGAGCGGGCTCTTCGACACTACATACGAAGATGTCTGGAAGGTGCTGTTCAAGGGCGCCGAAGCTCCCGCATCCGCTACCGAAGATCGCGGATTCCGCTCGTAGCGTCCAGCTGATGAGGTAGGTGATTTCACCGCTTGTTTTCCATAGTTTGACCCTATGCGGGATCTAAACTCCCTTTACCTTTGACAGGAATGGCTGGCGACGGCCGAACGGACTATCTGTCTGGCCCCATTGCCAGAGGACCCAACGGACGCCCGCCTAACGGGGCTGCTGGCTCCGGCACCCCATGTGGTGCCGGAGAAGAAGGCCAAGAAGAAGGCCACGGGGACTCGGAAGAGTTCCCGTTTTCAGGTGCTATCGGATGATGAATCCGAGGCCGACTCCTCCCACCAAGGCGAGGAGGAGAAGAAGAAAGCCTCTCCCCCAGCGGGGGGAGGAAAGAAAAGGAAGGCCTCCCCAACAAGGGAGGCCGAGGGGTCTAAGAAGGGAAAAACTCTTCCCCCGGACTGCTCCGCCAACGCCAGCGATGACGACGAGGACTGGCCTCCAAGGGCCAAGCCCCTGGCGAGATCGTAAGCATCTGGACTCCCGAATAACTTCAAGGTTTTTCCTTTTCGCCACATAATGTCTTTTTAATGCCGCATACAACCCTGCAGTCCGCCCAAGGATGATCTTCCCGCTTCGTCGAGCGGGTCCTTAGGTGCGTCGGATATGGATTCCCTTCCAGCTGCCTCCACACCCCGCGCCGCGTATGATGCCGAGGTGGGATCCCAGGAAGGGACCCACCAGGAGGCGGAGGCCCCGGAGGTGTCAGAGGACAACCTCCCGGACTTTGCACCGGACTCAGCCCCGGAACCCACAGTGGCTCCGGAGTCCGGCGGGCGACCCCTTCGTAAGAAGGGCAAGACCGTGACGCCGGCTGCCTCCGTCCAACCGGAGGTGCCGGATAATTTGCTGGAGGCGCTCAACGGCGCCTCCATCGAAGAGGAACACCGCACTATTATGAGTGCGGTGATTCAGAAGGTACAACTCACCAAGAGCGGGCTGACCGAAGCCTGCAGGAGCCTTCTAACAGGCTTTGAGGTAAGAATTTCAATATGTATAAAATGGTACCGCATAGACAGTAGCCCCTGATGCTCGGTTCGGTGTTCGGAAAGAAAAGCCGGACTGAGGATCTAAAAAGATATACGCAGGAGTCCTAAAAAATATGTCAATATGGGATTGCAGGCTGTGCTGCTGGCCTCTGCCGCACTGACTGCGGAGGTCAATACTTTAAAGGAAAAACTCGAGCGGTCCGAGAACGAGCTCGGCCGTGCCAAGAAGCACCTCGAGGATAAGGAAGGTGAGTAACACCTTATTAAAATTGTACCTTACAGAAATGGATTTTGGTTGCAAAAAGAATGACAAGGATAATGCAGGTATTGCAGGGGCCACTAACGAGGTGGCGACCCTGAAAGAGGCGGTGGCCGCGGCTGAACGAAATGCGGCCGCAGAGTGCACCGAGCGAGAGAAACATGAGGCGCGGGTGGCGGAGGTACAACAAGAGCTCCAGGATCTCGTGAAAAAACATGAGAGCCTGGAGCATGACTCGAAGACTCGAGAGTCCGAGCTTGCAACGGCTCTTGAGAACAAGCTCGGCCGTGCCAAGAAGCACCTCGAGGATAAGGAAGGTGAGTAACACCTTATTAAAATTGTACCTTACAGAAATGGATTTTGGTTGCAAAAAGAATGACAAGGATAATGCGGGTATTGCAGGGGCCACTAACGAGGTGGCGACCCTGAAAGAGGCGGTGGCCGCGGCTGAACGAAATGCGGCCGCAGAGCGCACCGAGCGAGAGAAACATGAGGCGCGGGTGGCGGAGGTACAACAAGAGCTCTAGGATCTCGTGAAAAAACATGAGAGCCTGGAGCATGACTCGAAGACTCGAGAGTCCGAGCTTGCAATGGCTCTTGAGAGTGCCAAAGCCGCTAAGGCCGAAGCCTACAAGGCCCTCAAGGAGATTGAGGCAGTGAAGAAAATAGCAGCGGGTAAGGCATTTTTCATGCACAGTAAGCATGTGAGTGTTAATTACCTGTTGCTTACCCGAATTCGGAGCTCCCCAGGAGCGTTCGCAGATCTTCCTTGCAGCGTGTCCGATGCTGCCGCATTCTAGCGGGCCGAGGAGGGGAGCTCGACGGAGAAGGTCTTCTGGTCTCAGTATGCTGAGGCCGGACATCCGGTGCCCCTTAGCGACCAGCTGAAGCAGCTGGTCAAGCTCCACAAGGCGGCCGAACAGGCCATGAAGGGCCTCATAGTTCGGCTGTGGCCTAAGGAGGCCATGCCTGGGAGCTACTTCGGCCTGGTGCGGCGGCTGGTGGATGCGTGCTCGTGGGTTGAAGTCATCAAGCACTCACCTGTATTGAGGGTGCCCGTCGAGCCCTTGCCCGCGCAAAGGTGCACTGGGGCAAGATGGATGCCCAGAAGCTTGTGACGGACCCGCCACCAGAGGGCAAGGAGCATCGCACGCCCGAGATGTATTATAAGAGTGTGCTAAAGGGCGCCCGCACTATTGCGGGGGAGTGCTCCAAAGATGTAATTTTTGAGTACAATCGCATTTTGTTATCCTGTGCACTGAAAACTAAGTTCATATGCGCTAAGCAACGCTTGTTAATTTAAAATATTACCTTCTGTGCGGCTGTTTATCAAATCTGAGAGATGGCAAGTCATTGGCTTCAGCCCCCATGCCACGAGTGCTTGGGTGTTCGGGATAAACTTGAGCACTCTTGTTCCCATTTTTGGGTCCATCTAGGGAGGCGCTCAATGCAGCGAACAAGGCAACCGGACATATAATGCTTGAACACTCTCACTTAGCCATAGAATTCTATAATTTTAAATTTCGGCGAAGCCCCTAGTCTTCGGAAGGCCGAATTTGGGGCGCTATCCACGCCTGGGCTGGACAAGATCCGGCTCCTCGCTCTAAGCGGCATAAGTCTTTAAGGACTCGCAAAAACCTCTTGAACAGCGACCGGCTCTCGCCTCATCATGACGGTCAGTTTTAGCTTTCTCCACTGAGGCGTTAACCCAGCTCAACTGGGGCGCAATCGCAGTGGTTCTCCCAGTGCTACCTTAGCCTATACAACGGAACGTAAGGTACAAAAACATGGGAGCCGGGCAAACCCAACTATTGACCCAAGACATGATTCGGAGCCAATGCATATAAGGCTATAAGTTTGGGGTGCCGCACTTGTGAAAGTGTTCGGACTTATCACACCATGATGCGGGAAACATAAGCCGCTGGTGTGCGTTAACCGTGCCAAAGTGTACGGACGCAACATGTCGTAAATGAACATATGTATGAAAAGGAAATGCAATTATAAGCAAAAAAGGTGCTGCATTGTTTTATTCAATGAGTGCTGCTATGAATGCAGAACGATACAGATAGTGCGATAAGCAAGGGATGGGACTGTTAAACATATCCCCCTCCAGGGGTAGGCTGCAGATTGGCGTATAAAAATGCTCGTAATGGAGACCACCTGTATATTCGTTGTAGCTTGTATCCTTCCCTGGCTGTTGCATCGTGAGTTCGGCAGGTCCGCTGCCGGACAGGGCCTCTGAAGAACGAAGTCCTGTGGGTAAGAAATAAAAGGTAAAAAGAAAAAAGAATGACACACTTGAGAGCCCCTGGTGTGGTTGAGCCGCAGTCTGGGCTTATTGTGGTCGTGCCCCTCTGCCCATGCCTATGGTATCTTCAGAGTGTAATGGTGTATGCGAAGGACCTGTTTGGACGTTTTGCAGGGGCTGGGGTTGGGGCCGCACTGCTACGCGTGCTCGGAACGTGCCAGGTGGTCTTGTTGTAGGTTACTCTGGGCGCGCTTAGCTATGTCCGGCCGCTTAACGGCCGGACTCGAGAATTGCCTTAAGATGCTGCATTGTACTTCTGCCGCGAGAGCCACTGTATGTTCCTCCGTTCAGAGAGAACGTTCAGTGTTTCCGTTGACCGTGATGACTCCTCTAGGGCCTGGCTGTCAGGACCCCGATCCTAAGTCACACCGATCTAGCATGTAACACATCATATCACTTTGCGGCCTCACGCACGGTATTCCCACGGGTGCCACCTTACCTGGCCCGGGACCGTTTGCGCCTTTTGGCTCACGTATATGATAGTGCCGCTAGCATCCATATGACAAAGAACCTGGGCTGACATGGCTAGTCATGAACCCAAAGTGGCACTAACTTACAGGGACAAGCATACATGACCCAACAACGAACGTGTCGGTCATCAGCGAGTGAATCCAGGCTGTAGCACTGGGCTAACAGGACTCCGGAATTCATCGCGTGACATTTCCTCGAGGGGACAGACACAGGAACGAAGAAGGACACATGCCGGCCAGCCTAAGTGTTCCAGAGCAGTAGCAAGCTACCATGGATCAGTGGAAACACTAGGAGACATTTCCCGGTAAGAGAGGCTACTAAGGATAAACAACTAGATAGTCAGATCCCACACATACCAAGCATTTCAATAACATACACACAATATGCTCGATATGTGCAAATACAACATGGCATCACAACATGACTCTACGACTCAAGTATTTATTCAATAGGGTCCGAGGAGTGAGATATTACAAACATGGGTCTCATGACCCAACAATCAGAGCATACAAGTCAAAGCACATGCAGAAGCTTAACATGTCTGGGTACAGACATCTACAAATGAAAAAGGCTGAGAAGCCTGACTATCTACCAGATCCTGCCGAGGGCACAAGATCGTAGCTGAGGTAACAAGCTAAACGTCGAAGTCCACGCGGTACTACTAGCGAGACTGAAGTCTCTCTGCAAAAACATAAATTAAGCAACGTGAGTACAAATGTACCAAGCAAGACTTACATCAGAACTAACTACATATGCATCATTATCAACAAAGGGGATGGTGGGGTTTAATTGTAGCAAGCCAGCTTTGACTAGTGGCTAACCTGAACTACAACTGCAAGTAACTCTTTTGAGGTGGCGCACTCGAGTCCACATATTCCCCATATCAATACACCACTATGGATCCGCTCCCGTCTCCCTACGAGAATGCCATCCATAGCACTCATGCTTATCTTGCGTATTTTAGAGTATCCACTTTCACTTGTCTATGAACTGTACAGGCAACCCAGAAGTCCTTTACAACGGACACGGCTATTCGAATAGATCATATTAACCCTGCAGGGGTGTACTTCTTCACACACGCTCTCACCACTTACCGCCGTTTACACGACATGTACTCGGCAACCTTCAAGCGGAAGCCCAGCGAGGGTGTCGGCCACGACCTGACTAACCACACAAGTCTCTCGTCCAGTTTTATCGCCTATTCGGGTTCCATCCGCAAGGAGATCCGGCCGGGGTGTCGCTCACGGCCCCAAACGATGTGTGCAGGGTTCCCAAGTCCACCATCCGGGTGCTACTTGGTACACCAGGCCACTGTGCCTAGTCTGTCCCAAGCCCACCTGTACCGGGTGCCACTTGGTAGACTACTAACACTACCTACAAACACCAGAAACTAGTTGCAACTCCTGGACAGAGATCAAGTTGATTAATAAGTCGAGAGGGGCACTTAAGCATTCCAATGCGTGGTAGTAGCTGGTCATGGATCAAAAAGACAGAACTCAGTTCCTGAGGACGGCTGCAATGAGACAACCCACCATGTACTCCTACATGGCCTCTCACCGCTACCTTTACCAAATCGTGTTCACACACTTAGCTCTCAACAGTAGGACATGTTCACACACCTCTGATTCATCCCCGATGAATCAGACCTGACACAACTCTAAGCAATAGCAGGCATGTCAACAAGCATGAATGAGTAGGCACATCAGGGCTCAAACAACTCCTACTCATGCTAGTGGGTTTCATCTATTTACTGTGGCAATGACAGGTCTTGCAAAGGATAAAGGGGTTCAGCTACCGCAGCAAGTACAGATGAATCGGTGTTGTCCTAATGCAGTAAAAGAGAGCAGGAGCGAGAGAGTGGGATTGTATCGGAATGAACAAGGGGGTTTTGCTTGCCTGGCCCTTTCGAAGATAGTATAGCTCTTCATCAGTGTCATCGAACTCATCGTCGGTACATCGTCTACTGAGAGGGGACAAACACCGGCAATAGAGAAGGAACACAATCAATGCAATGCAACAATATGATGCATGAGTGTGACATGGCAATATGCTGTGGTTTGAGCTAATGCAACTAGCAACCAGATTAAATGAAGTTGGTTTGAATCCAAGATTCAAATTCAAACTCCATATGTGGATATTTAAATGCCTTTAATATGATTTGTGCTAAACAGCAACTATAAGTTGTTCTAACATGCATGAAAATTATACAGATGGATAGATTGGATTTTTCTGATAATTTTTCATATATAATTTATTTGATTTGGAGCTACGGTTGAATTTCTATGAATTTTAGAAGTTTAGGACATTTTCTGGAATTTCCTGGATTATTTTTATTCCAGAAAATGATTAACTGCGTCAGCATGACAGCAGCATGATGTCAGCAGGTCAACTGGGTCGGTCCAGGTCAAACCTGACCAGTGGGGTCCACTGGTCAGTGACAGGGGCTGATTAGTGTCGCTGACATGTGGGCCCAGTCAACAGCCACGTCAGCTTGGTCAAAGCTGACGCGTGGGTCCCGTTGGGTTATAACTAATCTAAGCAGAAATAAAGCTAGAGTTAATTAGGGCGTGGGACCCATCTGTCATTGGCTCAGGGGGTTGTTTAGTGGGGGATTAGCTGCTAATTGCGTGGCCACGTCAGCTCGCCGGAGTTCAGCCGGCGGCGACCCCAAAACACGGCGGAGGGTTGCCGAAGTGGCACTACGTGCGGTGTTGGGCCAAGCCAAGGGCACCAGAGGGTTGCCCTTGATCGCGCGCATCTAGGGGAGGCACGCGGGAGGGCGAGGGATGGCCGGAGCTCGCCGGAACGAGCTCGCGGCGGCGGCCGGTGTTCGGGCTGGGGCAGGGACGCGGGTGCAGCGCTCGAGCGAGCAAGCGGAGTGGAGAGGCATCCTCCTGGAGACGCCAGGAGCGTGTCAGTGCCCCTGGAGCGAGCAGGAGAGGCTCGGGAGCGCGGGCTCGCCGTCCATGGCGGACGGCGGCCTCGGGTGACCTCGGGGCTACGGCTAGAGGGCGGGAGCAAGCAGGGGGGCATAGGGGAAACGCTTAGTAGCTCACCGCGGTTTTAATGAGACAGGCGTCGAGCTCGGGGAGGCAGGGACGACGGAGAATCGACGGCGATGAGGTCCGATGGCCGAGGAGGAAGAAGGCGAGGTTGCGGACGGCTGTGGCCTTTTCCGGTCGTGTGTGTCAGCGTGGAGATGGAGAGGAGTCCTGCGGTTCTTCTGGAAGCGTCGGCGAGGCGAGTGTTAGCCAGTGGCCGCGGTGGACGGCGTCGGTGGCGACGACGCGCTCGGTTGCATGGGAGGGAGAGAGCCAGAGGTAGGGGAGAGAGAGCGGCGAGTGAGGGAGAGGGGACGAGGCTTCCGGGCGTCGTCGTGGCGATGCTAGGAGGGGCCGGGGAAGCAGGAGGTGGCCAGGGCAGCGTCGGCACTCGCCACGCACCTGGTTGTCCTCCTGGCAGAAGGAGGAAGACGACAGGGGGAGCCCCTGGTGGGCTGGGCCAGAACAGGAGCTGGGCTGGCTCTGCTGCAGGTGAGAAGCCTAGGTGAGTCCTTCTCTCTCTCTCTCTTATTAATTGTTTCTGTTTTCTATTTTGCTTTCTGTTTTTGATTTAGTAATAATACTAAACCATTTTTAAAACTCCTGAGAAAATTTGTGGGCACTTTTAAAATGTTTACTAACAGCCCTCAAATCTTTTCAGAATTATTGAAGCATTTAAAATATTTATAGCCATTAAATGCTCCAATTCAAATACTTATGATTTAATCCAAAACCCTGAAATGACCTAGGGAAAATATGCACCAATTTTTGACAGAGGTTTTCACCAGTTTCAAAAATTATGGACTTTTCCTGAAGTCACTTCACGTTTATTGGAAGTGATTTTATTTGAGCCTATTTGAATTCATTTGGTGTTAGGGTTTGGTCACTCCCCTATTTCAAGTTTCTGAGAAATTTAAACATGATGCAAGATGATGATGCAGTGACAAGCAAGGCCAAGGCTAGGGCTGTGACACTGGCATCTTGAGCTTGAGGTATACATAGTGCGGCACCGCGTTGAACTTTGCAAACGCGGTACGTCCGAGCAACGCATGATAGCCGCTGCGGAACGGGACTATGTCGAAGATTAACTCTTCGCTGCGGAAGTTATCCGGGGATCCGAAGACCACTTCCAGTGTAACTGAGCCTGTTAAATTGGCTTCTACACCTGGTATGACACCTTTAAAGGTCATCTTGGTAGGTTTAATCCTTGAGGGGTCTATGCCCATTTTGCGCACTGTATCCTGATAAAGCAGGTTCAGGCTGCTGCCGCCGTCCATCAGGACTCTGGTGAGGTGAAATCCATTGACGATTGGGTCTAGGACCAATGCGGCGAATCCGCCGTGGCGGATGCTGGTGGGGTGGTCCCTTCGGTCAAAAGTGATTGGGCAGGAGGACCATGGATTGAACTTCGGGGTGACTGGCTCCATCGCATATACATCCCTGAGTGCACGCTTCCGCTCCCTTTTGGGTATGTGCGTTGCATATATCATGTTCGCCGTCCGCACCTGCGGGGGGAAACCCTTCTGTCCTCTATTGTTCGGCGGTCGGGTCTCTTCCCCGTCATCGCTATGCAGCCCCTTGTCATTGTTTTCGGCAATTAACTTGCCTGCCTGCTTGAATACCCAACAGTCCCTACTGGTGTGGTTAGCTGGCTTTTCGGGGGTGCCGTGTATCTGGCACAAGCGGTCGAGTATTCGGTCCAAATTGGACGGACCCGGAGCAGTTCTTTTGAATGGGTTTTTCCGCTGACCGGGTTTAGAGCCTCTGAATCCAGCATTGACTGCCATATCTTCACTATTGTCGCGGTTTATGAGGCGTTTGCTTTTGTTACGACGTGACCTGCCATTCCAGTCCTTGAAATCCGGGCTGCTAGAATTTTTGCTGAGGTTGTTGCTGCGTGCTAGCCAGCTGTCCTCACCCGTGCAAAAGCGGGTCATGAGTGATGTAAGGGCTACCATGGATTTCGGCTTTTCCTGTCCTAGGTGCCGGGCAAGCCACTCGTCGCGGATGTTATGCTTGAAGGCTGCGAGAGCCTCCGCATCCGGACAGTGGACGATTTGGTTTTTCTTGGTTAAGAACCGTGTCCAGAATTGTCTGGCCGATTCGTCTGGCTGCTGAATTATGTGGCTTAGGTCATCAGCGTCTGGTGGTCGCACATACGTGCCTTGGAAGTTATCGAGGAATGCGACTTCTAGGTCTTCCCAACTCCCAATTGACTCTGCTGGCAGGCTGATAAGCCAATGCCGGGCTGGTCCTTTAAGCTTGAGGGGGAAATATTTGATGGCGTGAAGATCGTCACCGCGGGCCATGTGGATGTGATGAAGATAGTCTTCAATCCAAACCGCGGGGTCTATTGTGCCATCGTAAGATTCAATATTCACGGGTTTAAACCCTTCGGGGATTTGATGATCCATTACTTCATCTGTGAAGCATAGTGGGTGTGCGGCACCTCTGTACTGGGCGATATCACGACGGAGCTCAGAAGAGCTTTGTCTGTTCTGTTCGGCCCGGCCGGACTTACTGTGTCCGGTGCAACGGTTGTCGTCACGTACCATGGGGCGCCCACGCGATCCCTAGATCGATCTAGATTGTCTTGCCTTATCCTCCAATATATCTCGCAAGTCCGGAGCATTCCCCTGTGGCCTTGTGCTTTTCGAGCGATGCCGGGGTACGGGTCTATTGAAGGGCCTAGAGGCCTCTCTGTCACGACCATGGGGTGGTCGGTCAGCCGTATTGTCTCCTGGTGATGCGGGTTCATACGCTTCCTCCTCTAAGCGGGGGAGCAGCTTGCGTTTAGGGTAGCTTTTGGAGGGGCGTTCGAGCTCATGCTCTTCAGCCGCGAGTACTTCAGTCATCTGTCGGCTAGCAGATCTTGATCAGCTCTAAGCTGTTGCTACTTTTTCTTGAGGCTGTTTGCCGTGGCCATAAGCCTGCGTTTAAAACGCTCTTATTCGACGGGATCCTCAGGCACGACGAATTCATCGTCGTCGAGGCTTGCTTCGTCTCTGGAGGGAGGCATATAATCCTCTACCTCTTCTTCTGCCGCTCTCTCATGAGGGATGGCGTCTCCATCCTCCTGTGCTGGATCTTGCTGGAGTGGGTTGTCTTCGGCACTGTCCGGTGTATTGTTATCTCCGGTGCCGGAATCTTCATTCTTGCTGTGGCGGGATTTAGAGCGGCGCCGCTGACACCGGCGCTTGGGCTGTTTCTTGGAGGGGTCATCCTCCTCTGTTCCTTCACCATTCCCATCCTTTGGGATATCCACCATGTATATGTCATATGATGAGGTGGCTTTCCAGTGCCCGGTAGGCGCTGGTTCTTGTTCGTCTCCGGCATCGTCGTCCATACCGTCGATGTCTTCGGAGTCGTAGTGTAGCATGTCGATTAGATCGTCGACAATGGCTACCAAGTGGGTGGTGGGTGGGCTTTGAATTTCTTCGTCGTCCGCATCCCAACCGTCCTGACCGCAGTCCGGCAAGGGCTCTCCTGATAACGAGAGACGTTTTAGCGAACTCAAGATGTCGCCAAAAGGTGAGTGTTGAAAGATGTCCACTGCGGTGAACTCCATGATCGGCGCCCAATCGGATTCCATCGGAGGGGGCGCGGGAGGTTCGGAGTCTGGCAAGGAGTCCGGCGCCTCGGAGTCACGAGCTTTATGAGGGACAACGTCAGTGTTTGGCTCTATCGCCGTAGAGGTTGCAGCCCTCGAGGCGGTGTCTAGCCATCTGTCCTCGATCTGCGCAGCCGGCTCCGAATTGAAGATCGGAGCGAGTTCGAGTGCAGCCTCCAGGGCACTCTCCGGCTGCAGAGCTAAATCATGCTCGCCGTGACAGTGCGGCGCGCTCGGCTGTGGCTCGAATCCATCGAGGATCAAGTCCCTGAGGATGTCAGCCGTGAAGTTCAAACTTCCAAATCTGACCTGACGGCCAGGGGCGTAGCTTTCGATCTGCTCCAGATGGCCAAGCGAATTGGCCCGCAGTGCAAAGCCGCCAAATATGAAGATCTGTCCAGGGAGAAAGGTCTCACCCTGGACTGCGTCATTGATGACGGTCGAAGAAGACATCGAGCCTATCGGTGACGACACAGAGGAACTCTCAATGAAAGCACCAATGTCGGTGTCAAAACCGGCGGATCTCGGGTAGGGGGTCCCGAACTGTGCGTCTAGGCGGATGGTAACAGGAGACAAGGGACACGATGTTTTACCCAGGTTCGGGCCCTCTTGATGGAGGTAAAAACCTACGTCCTGCTTGATTAATATTGATGATGTGTGTTACAAGAGTGGACGTACCACGAGATTAAGGAGGCTAAACCCTAGAAGCTAGCCTATGGTATGATTGTTGCTCGTCCCAAGGACTAAAGCCATCCGGTTTATATAGACACCGGAGAGGGCTAGGGTTACACAGAGTCGGTTACAATGGTACGAGATCTACATATCCGTATCGCCAAGCTTGCCTTCCACGCCAAGGAAAGTCCCATCCGGACACGGGACGAAGTCTTTAATCTTGTATCTTCATAGTCTTGGAGTCCGGCCGATGATGATAGTTCGGCTATCCGGACACCCCCTAGTCCGGAACTCCCTCAAAGCTCATGACACCCCATATTCCATCCACCCCGGAGGAATCAAGATTTATCAAGACCTAAAGGAAAGATTCTGGTGGCGTGGCATGAAGAGGGAGATAGCCACTTTCGTCGCTAATTGTGACATATGCCAAAGGGTCAAAGCTGAACATCAGCAACCTGCTGGATTGTTACAGCCTCTCAAGGTGCCTGAATGGAAATAGGATAAAGTCGGAATGGACTTCATCACTGGATTACCCAGGTGAAATAAGGGACATGAATCCATCTGGTTCATAGTCGACCATTTGACCAAAGTAGCCCATTTCATTCCTGTCAAAACGACTTACAAGGGAAACCAGCTAGCCAGCCTCTACATCAACAGAATCGTAAGCCTTCATGGTGTTCCCAAGGAGATTGTGTCAGATCGAGTAACCCAGTTTACCTCAAGGTTCTGGAAGAAGTTCCAAGAGGCCATGGGGACCAAGTTGTCCTTCAGCACTACTTTCCACCCACAGATCAAAGGTCAGACAGAACGAGTGAATCAGATACTCGAAGACATGCTCCGAGCCTGTGTCTTAGCATATGGATCTAGGTGGGAAGATTGCCTCCCTTTCATCGAGTTCTCCTACAACAACAGTTATCAGTCAAGCCTTCAGATGGCACCAATTGAGGTGTTATATGGACGGAAGTGCCGCACACCCCTCAATTGGTCAGAGACCAGAGAAGGACTAGTCTTTGGGCCCAATATCCTCCGTGAAGCAGAAGAGCAAGTCCAGCTTGTCAGAGAGCGTTTCAAGACTGCCAAGTCAAGGCAGAAGAGCTACGCTGACTCACATCATAGAGACATGAACTTCCGAGTTGGAGACCATGTCTATCTCCGGATCACACCTCTCAAGGGAACCCAGCGCTTCCATGTCAAAGGAAAGCTCGTGCTAAGATACATCGGCCCCTTCAAGATCACTGAACGACGAGGAGAAGTGGCTTACCAGTTGGAACTACCACCTGAACTATCCGATGTGCACAACGTATTCCACGTGTCACAACTCCGGAAGTGTCTCCAAGTTCCAGACGAGCCTGATCTTTACAAGGACGTCAGTCACCAAGCCATTGACCTTCATCCTGATTTGACTTACCGCGAGAGGCCCATCTGCATTTTGGATGAGGCTGAGCGACACACTCGAAGCCGCACCATCAACTACTTCAAGGTCCAGTGGAGCAACCACACGGAAGCAGAAGCAACTTGGGAACGTGAAGACTAACTTAGATCCGAGTTTCTGTATCTCTTTAAAGCCTACTTTGGGAATCTCGGGGACGAGATTCTTGTAAGGGGGGTAGGTTTGTCACACCATGCATTTTGTAACATTTCATTTGCATTAATAAAGCATAAAAATTAGGACCAACCAAAACTTTTGCATTATTTGGCTTTTTATGTTGGAGTTGGTTTTCTCTCTCTGATTTTCAAGTGCTCTTTAAAGTCAACTACTCCACCTTCTGTACTTCATCTCTTTGCCCCACACTTCTGCCCAATGATCATGCCATGTGTATAGTGCAAAATAGTATTTTCTAACAAAAATAATTTGGCCAAATAGTATTTTCAAAAAATTAGTTATCCAAAAACCCCTGAATTGAGGTTTGCACAACAAGTACTTGATTTGGGGTATGAATTTTTTTTCAAAGGGTATATTTGAAACCTATTAGATATAGGATACCCATAAACCACAAAAATATAATTTTAAAAGTTATTTTCCTATTTTATTTAAAAGCTTTTTCTTAAGGCTAGAAATGATCTTTAATAGGGAAAAATTATTTTATTGTTTTAAAAATATTTGGCAAAAATCAGGGAAACTCAGTGGGCATATATTTCCCATATATAAGATTTTCAACACATGGTCATGTTCAAAATATTGGACAAAACCTCCCAAAACCATTTCTGCCCATTTCAAGGATTTGAAATATTTGTACAGGAAATATTTTCATAAAAATCCAAGGAAAATCCATCAAGTCACAAATGCATATTGTAATCACCTTGCAAAGCCTCATGTCAATCAAGGTCATTTTGGTTCACCAAAATGCCCCAAAAACCTCTCTGACCAGAATCAAATTTGAACAACTTTGTACTACCAACTTTCTCTCCTTGACCCCAACTTTTGTGAGCATGTTCACATGACCAAATGAGGCCACTACACCAAGTGGTTCATCAAGAGGAAGTGATTTGCTCAACTAGATATACACAAGTTCATTTCTGCTAATTTCTAGGGTTTACAAAAGTTGCATTGGCAACTTTGCCCAGATAAGCTCCAAATTGGTGGAAGGCCCTAATTATATGTGTCATTTCACCCTGTTGCGTCTTATGGCAGTTGGATATCATCTGGTGGCCCAAACCATTATCAAACACCTTCTGCCACTTTTCAAAAATCACCATTTTGACCACTAACACCATTCTCCTTGAGCTCTACTTTTTACCACAGCCCCTGAGAGTCCCCTTGCACCTCTAGTAACTCTTCCCTGGCGTCAACTCAATGAATGAAGGGTGAAACATCCCCATTTACCCTTCTGGACAACATCATTCTTCTCCTTCCTCACCTCCCTCCTCACTCCAATGGCCACCAAGGGCATCTAATGCCCCTCCCCCATTCTTTACTCCCGCCCAGAGCCACCAGACACCTTTGGCCGTGCCCACATTGCATAGAAAATGGCCATGCCGGCCATTTGGGTGCTCTAGCGCGTGCTACAGTGCGCTCCCGCACTGTAGCCGCCCCCTGCCATGCACCTCCGGCCATCTCGGACCTCCCCAGCGCGCCCGACGATGCTCCTCGACGTCCCGCAACATGCCACAGCCTGGTCCCCCTCCTCCTTCTCCCTCCTGCTGCCGTCCTCGCACACGCACCGGCCGCCCGAGAGCTCCAATGAGTGGCTTCACATGCGCTGCATCTCTGGCCTTACCCCGCTCTCTCCCTTAGCTCCCCTCGGTGTAGTCCACGCCCAGCAACACCCCAGACACGGTGCCAGCTCCTCCCGAGCCCTATGGCGACGAGCAGGAGCCCACCGGTGCACGGGTCCACGGCACCACGCCGTTCACCTATCTAAGGGCCTCTCCGAGCCCTACTCTCCTCACCACTCGCTCTATCACTCCCCTAATCACCCCCTACACCACTCACCCCTCTCCAGACGAGCCCGAGCTCGAGCTCCGCCGCCTCGGGTCGCCGTCGATTTCAGGGTACATGCCCTTTCCGCCGCTCCTCTTCCTCGATCTGGAACCGCCACGGCTCACTAATCATTTCCCCTTTCGCCCCCGCTTCTTTTGCAGCCGGAAACAGCCGGAACCGACGACGCCCAAAGCTCCTCTGCCGCGAGACCTCGTCGCCGGTGAACCAGGCCACCTAGGCGACCGCAACCACCTCCACCCGAACGGCGACTCGACGCTGGGTCCAGCTGTACCCTCGCCCGACCTCGCCATGCCCTGCATCAACGCCGGTGAGCCCGCCGGCCCTCTGTCACAGGTTAGGGATGGCAGGCGGGCCCCGCCTGTCAGCCTCTCCTCTCCATCGCCGCTCTCTCTCGCTTGCTGACGCCTGGGCCCGGCCGTCAGGTTTAAACCTGGCACACGCGTGTGCACCAGTGTGCTGGGCCGCCTCTCTGGCTGGGCCTGGTGCGCTGCGGCTGTTCTGGCCCAGTAGGCACAGAGCCCTTCTCCTTTTTATTTTCTGTCAAACTTGCAAAAATTCCTCTAGACTAAATATTAATCCAAATGAAATAATTCTAGTTCCTAAATTCTTTTAAAAAGCCGACCTATTTAATGGTATAACTTTCATTCATGACCAACCAACTTTTATGTACTGTTCATATTCAAATTCAAATTTGAATATATTTAAATCCCTCTAAAAATCCATTTCTTCTATTCTGCTACACCAAATCCAAAACTAGGAATTCCTCCTTCTTAGTTTTCACCCTAGTATTTAACAAAAATGAGTTGACATTTTTCTGAGCACTTTGGTTTTTCTGTTTTATTATTGCCTTATTTTTCTCGTTACTATTTTGCGACGATAGATTGCATTGCTGACAAAGGAGTTGGACCAGAAGACTTTGAAGACCCAGAAGACTTTGTTGAGCCAGGCAAGCAGCCCTTTGACCATTTCTATGAAACCCTTTTTATGCATGTCATATAGCACCATATTGTTGTTGCAACGGAATCATGATGAGGTGGTAACCACTTTGATGGTTTGCCACCGTACTTCCTCGTTGATACTTGCATTGTGCATGACCCTACCTTCTTATGAGGGTTATGCCGGTGGGGGTAGATAGGATGCTAAAGTATTGATACGCAAAAAGGGAGGGGAATATGCATGGTGATGGAGACAAAGTATTTTCAAACAAATTTTCGGAAACCCCATTGGGTGCCACTTATGCCCGGGGGAGATGATGAGTTGGGTAGCCACTTGATGACGAAGTAGTGTACCGAGGAAAGTGTGTGTTGTATTCAAAACGGATTGGTTTAAGTTGCGACCGTTATTCCAACCTTACATGCGCAACCACTCTACCCTTGTATGGGAAAGGGCATTATTGATTACCTAGGCCGATACTAGCTTGGAGCCTGGACTACTAGTGACGGGGAAGAGTTGGTGCTCTCTCTCGGGACGGGGTCATGCCAGGTAGGGCGTCCATGACTGTTTTCACAGGGCACCGGATACACCGTTGTGTCCCCTCTCGGATGTTACAATCTCGAGTGAGTCTCGTATGATGTACATCGTGAGGATATGGAACAACGAGTGGACTCCTTGTTAGTTTCGTCTAGGGAAAGATAGTGATCGGGTGCTTACCCCGGGTACTTGAGGTATCGCAGGCCGTGGATGACACGGAAGTTCCCCGGATCTTGTGGGTAAAGTGTGCAACCTTTGCAGAGTGTAAAACTATTCGAATAGCCGTGTCCATGGTCAAGGATAGTTGGGTAACTGCTCTTGGGCTACGTCCACATGTCTACAAACCAGTGTGTGTTAGGATAATTGGGGAGAACTACTTGGGTCAAGTCAAGGGACTTGACATGATTGAGTTGGGTTGATGCCCACTCTATTTATGTTGATATCTGTAACCTGTCCTCATGGTTACTTGAATTCTCCTGATGCATGTCTTACAAGTTGTTGAACATGTCATCGCACTCAAAACTAGCTTTCTGCAAAAATTTACCTATCATGCATTGTTGCATCTTGGACCAAAACATGGGTTGCTTGCGAGTACATTCAAAGTACTCATTGGCTTGCCACTGGTTATTTAATTGGCCAGGAATGGAAGAACAGGAGTTTGAAGAAGAGTTCTTTGGAGACGAACATGCGAACTAGGACGTTTCCCAGTTACAATGCCAGTAGGGTTAAGGCAGATGGCATGGGTTCTAATTATCGATGAAGATTTCCGCTGCTTAAGTTTATTTGGTATTCAGCCCTTGTGGCTTTATCTATGTAAGACTTGACCACAATGGTCATAATTTGTGTAAGATGGTATGTATGGATGTAAGACTCTTGTCATTCAGCTTCTGTGTGTTTAGTGAGCAATAATCTTTGGGATCACTGTACACGTGCATTCGGTGATCACGACTTATGGGTCGGGGTCCCCACAATCTATGAAAATATTCTTTATTTCGGATATAATAAAACATAACACATTACGTTGTCTTCCTTGTCCAACATCAACTTTTTAACATGTCATATTTTAATGAGTGCTCACAATCATAAAAGATGTCCAAGATAGTATATCTATATTTATTACTTTCTATTAATTGCAACGATGACCAAGACTATGTTTGCCAACTCTCAACAACTTTTATTCATCATAATTTTTATATGTGAAGTCATTACTCCCCATATGATCAATATGATCTTTTTATTTCTTTTCATTCTTTCTTTTTCTTTAACTCCCTCAAGATCATACCAACATAGCAAAGCACTCGACTAAAAACTAATCTTTATTATATATAGCTCAAGGACTCGATTACATAGATATGGATAGACACAAAAACTCAAAGCTAGATCATACTAAACTTTATTCTACTAGATCAAGATATAACCAAAAGGATCAAACTAAGAAAAATGGTAAAGATGGAAGTGTGATGGTGATACGATACCGGGGCACCTCCCACAAGCTTGGCAGTTGCCAAGGGGAGTGCCCATACCCATGTGATTATGTCTCTTTCTTCGGAGGCGGTGATGATGGAGTTGTTGATGATGTAGGCTTGTCATCCATCTTCCAAGGCATAGGCTCACCATCATAGGAGGATGATCGAGTCTCCAGGATCCTCAAATCTGCAGCCAAACTCATCCTCTTGAATCTATATTCATACTCACAATTTTGGTTTTGCAGGCCACAGATCTAGGCTTGGACTCGATCTTCTCGTGAAGCTTGAAGATGGTCTCCCCAATGTTCTTGGCATCCAGCATGTGGTTGTTGGTGAACTCTGTGATCGCCAGGTGGTTCACACCGAGTCCACGTTCCACCATCCCTTGGCACTGGAAAACTTGTTGCTCATTTCTTCGAGTCTTGTCTCCACGCTTCCGGTCCTCCTTGGTCCTTCAACATCGTGGATGTGCAACATCCCCTCGCGCATCTCAATGGTTTGAGGGTGTTGGAGCACCTCCGCGAGCTAGGGGTTGATGACCTTCTCAAAAAACTTGTCCTTGGGGGCGCTTGAAGACATCATGGTGATCTAGATCTGTCAAGAAAACAGCTCGAAACAAAAGTAGAGGATTTTGTCGTGGTACGGTGGTCAAAACCTTCGGGAGATTATATAATGAATTTTTACTGACCAAAAGAAGTATCGTGCAAGAAAACAGAGTCCGGGTGGCACACGAGGTGCCCACGAGGCAGGGGTGCGCGCCCTCCACCCTCGTGGGTGCCTCGTGTCCTTTCCAGACTACTTCTTATTTTCCTATTTTCTTAAATAGTCCAAAATGGAGAAAAATTGCTATTAGAACTGTTTCAGAGTCGGTTTAGTTACTGTACCACATACCTATTCCTTTTCAAAGGCTGAAACTCTCTGGAAAGTGTCCCTTATGTACTCCTTCGGGGTTACGGTGCCAATAATCACCTTCGGATTTGTGCCTTCAAAGTTGTTGGTTTTTATGGCACCGGAACAATAGACTTCCTCGATAATGTAAGGACCTTCCCATTTAGAAAGAAGTTTTCCTGCAAAAAATCTTAAACGATAGTTGTATAGCAAAATATAATCACCTACATTCAACTCAGCTTTTGTATCCTTTTGTCATGCCATCTTTTAACTTTTTCTTTAAACAGTTTGGCATTCTCATAGGCCTGGGTTCTCCATTCATCAAGTGAGCTAATGTCAAATAACCTCTTCTCACCGGCAAGTTTAAAATCATAATTGAGCTCTTTAATAGCCCAATATGCCTTATGTTCTTGTTCGAGAGGTAAGTGACATGCTTTTCCATAAACCATTTTATACGGAGACATATCCATAGGTTTTTTATATGCAGCTCTATAGGCCCATAATGCATCATCAAGTTTCTTGGACCAATTCTTTCTAGATCTATTAACAGTGTTTTGCAAAATTAATTTAAGTTCTCTATTACTCAGTTCTACTTGACCACTAGACTGTGGGTGGTACAGTGATGCAATTCTATGATAAACATCATACTTAGCAAGCATTTTATTAGAAGCACCATGAATAAAATGTGAACCACCATCAGTCATTAACTATCTAGGGACTCCAAACCTCCAAAAAATAACTTCTTTAAGCATCTTAATAGAAGTGTTATGATCAGCACTACCCACTTAGTAATGTAATCAACGGCAACTAAAATATGTGTATTCCCATTAGAGGAAGGAAAAGGTCCCATATAATCAAAGCCCCAAACATCAAATTGTTCAATAACAAGTGAATAGTTCATAAGCATTTCTTGATGTCTACTAACATTACCAATTCTTTGATATTCATGACAAGACAAGACAAACTTATGGGCACCTTTGAAGAGAGTAGGCCAATATAAACCGGATTGCATTACCTTACGTGCAGTTCTATCTCCAGCGTGGTGTCCTCCATATGCCTCGGAGTGACACTTGCGTAGGATCGGTTCCTGTTCACGCTCAGGTACACAACGACTAAGAACACCATCTACTCCTTTATAAATGTGTGGGTCATCCTAGAAGTAATGTCTTAAATCATAGACTTTTTTTCTTTTGTTGGTATGTGAAACTTGGTGGTATAAATTTAGCAAGAATGTAATTAGCATAATCAGCATACCATGCAGCAGTGCGAGAAGCATTTATGACAGCTAATTGTTCATCAGGAAAGCTATCATCAATAGGTAGTCGGACATCAAGAACATTCTCTAATCTAGACAAGTTGTCTGCAACGGGGTTCCCAGCTCCCTTTCTATCAATAATATGCAAATCAAATTCTTGTAGCAAGAGAACCCATCTTATAAGTCTAGGTTTAGCATCTTTCTTTTCCATAAGGTATTTAATAGCAATGTCATCAGTGTGAACAGTTACTTTGGAATCAACAATATAAGGTCTGAACTTACCGCAAGCAAATACAACTGCTAAAAATTCTTTTTTAGTAGTAGCATAATTTCTCTAGGCACCGTCTAGAGTTTTACTAGCATATTGGATAACATTTAATTTCTTATCAACTCTTTGTCCTAGAATAGCACCTACAGCATAATCACTAGCATCACACATGATTTCAAAGGGTAAAGTCCAATCAGGAGGCTGAACAATAGGTGTATAAATCAAGGCTTTATTAAGTATTTCAAATGCTTCTACGCAATCATCATCAAAGACAAAAGGAACATATTTTTGTAATAGATTAGTCAGAGGCCTAAATTTTTTCAGAAGTCTTTAATGAACCTCCTATAAAAACCGGCATGACCAAGGAAACTTCTTATACCTTTGATTTCCTTGGGACAAGGCATCATTTCAATAGCAACAACCTTAGCTTTATCAACTTCAATACCTATTTCAGAAATTTTATGCCCCAAGACAATACCTTCATTAACCATAAAGTGGCACTTCTCCATTTTCAAGAAAAGACTAGTTTTTTCACATCTCTGCAAGACTCGATCAAGGTTGCTTAAACAATCATCAAAAGAAGTTCCATACACGGAGAAATCATCCATGAAAACCTCAACAAACTTTTCACAGAAGTCAGAGAATATAGCAGTCATACATCTTTGAAAGGTAGTAGTTGCATTACATAAACCAAAAGGCATATGTCTATAAGCAAAGGTACCGAAAGGGCAAGTAAAAGTGGTCTTATCCTGATCCTCTTTTGACACAGGTATTTGAGAGAAACCAGAATAACCACCTAGAAAGAAAAAATGTGTATGTTTGGATAATCTTTCTAGCATTTAATCAATAAAAGGTCAAGGGTAATGATCTTTTCTAGTAGCTTTATTTAATTTGCAGAAATCAATTACCATTCTATAACTTGTAATAATTCTTTGTGGGATCAATTCGTCTTTATCATTAGAAACAACAATAATACCTCCATTCTTAGGGACACAATGGATGGGACTTACCCACTGACTATCAACAACAGGATATATTATACCTACCTCCAGAAGCTTTAGTATTTCATTTCATACCACTTCTTTCATCTTAATTAGGGTTTAACCGTCATTGGTGATCAGCAACTGGTTTAGCGTCTTTCTCCAATTTTATTTTGTGTTGGCATAGACTGGGGCTAACGCCCTTAAGACCATCAAGAGTATACCCAATAGCAGCACGGTGCTTATTTAGAGTTTTCAACAATTTATCCTCTTCCTGCTCTGAAAGGTCAGCACTAATAATAACAAGGTATATCTTCTTTTCATCAAGATAAAGCATATTTAAGAGTATCAGGTAATGGTTTAAGCTCAAACACAGGATC
Source organism: Triticum dicoccoides (assembly GCF_002162155.2). Taxonomy (NCBI): domain Eukaryota; kingdom Viridiplantae; phylum Streptophyta; class Magnoliopsida; order Poales; family Poaceae; genus Triticum; species Triticum dicoccoides. The sequence goes on along the minus strand of NC_041383.1, from coordinate 298,928,911 downwards.
ATCCATGGGTGGAGGGGGGTCCCCTAAGATTTCAATAGGCAAGTAGCGTTTCAAAATGGGTCCCTATTTAAAGAATACTTCATCTATTTCCCTTCTTTCATTCATAAACATATCATTTCCACGGTCTAGCAAATATTGTTCTAAAGGATCATTAGGAGGCACGACAATAGAAGCAAGACCAGTTATTTCGTCTTTACTAGGCAATTCTTTATCATGGGGTTGTCTACGAAATTTAGCAAAATTAAAATCAGGAGACATATGTCACATCCCTAGATCTGGTATGACTTAGACTAGCCAGTCATGTGAGCATCATGTTTAATTTTCATGGAAAATTGAAATGGGGATGTTTCAAACCCTAGCACCAAATGAATTCAACTAGGTTCAAAATAAAATCATTATCAATGAACCCAAATATGCCTTTGAAAATGTTCATAATTTCCGATAAAGGTGAAAACCTCTGCCAAAAATGTTGAAGATATTTTTAGGTCATTTTGAATTAATCCAATACATATTTGAATTGGAGCAATTTAAATACTATATATAAACTGCTCCAAAAATGCTGGAAATGTTTAAGGGTCACTAGAATAATCTAGAAAGCATCCATAATTCTTTCTAGGATTTTATGAAACGGGTTAGTATTTTTACTAATTCAAAAAAAGAGAAGAAGAAATAGAAAAACAAAAAGATTTAGAAAAGAGAGAGAGAAGGACTTCCCTGGCGCCCACCAACCAGCCCAGCACTGTAGCTGGCTGGCCTAGCCCACTTACATCCTCGCTCATCATCTTCCTCCTGCCAATAGGTAGGTCCGAACACATGCGCGCACCCGTGGATCCCTCCACCTCATGCTTCGCGCTGGAGGCCACCCTTTCGTCCTAATCCGCGTCTGGACATGCCCGAGCCCCCCTCTCACTTTCCCCTCACTCCCTACTCTCTCCCTCTCCCTCTAGACCCTCCTCTGAGCGTCACCGAGAGGATCCGCCGGCTGCCGTGCCTCGCCCGCGTGGCCACCGACGAAGAAACGATGTGCCACCGTGCTTCCGAGATTGTCCGTATCACGCTGCACCTCCTCATCGAAACAAGCAAGGCCGGAGGCGCTCCAGCACCGCCATCCTCATCTTCCTCGCCGCCTCGGCCACCGGACATCATCGTCGAATTCGCTGCCGCAGATGCATCATTGAACCTGATGAGACCTCCGCCGACCTCTATTTGAGCTCCACTCAGTTTCCCCTCCTTTGTTTTGCCTGGTCCCGTGCCGTTGCACCCTCACCCACATGCCCGAGCACTGCCGTCCGCCATGGCCGCATAGCTTTCTTGACCCGAGCCCCTTCGCTCGAACCTGTGGCACCAGCATGCATCTGGTGGCTCGCGGATGCCACCTAGCCCATCAGCTCCTCCCCAAGCGCACCGCAGGCGCATCCCCGCTTGTGTCCGAACTCCGGCCGCCACCACGAGCTCGCTTCCGGCGAACTCTGGCCACCCCACGCCCTACCGTTGGTTCCCCTGGATGCGGGCAAGCATGAGCTTTCCTCTCGTGCCCTTCACTCACCCAGCCACCCCCTGTAGCACCATCCCGAGCGGACTCCGCCGTGCGGGAAGGCCGGCGGCGGCTAACTCTGGCTGTGCCGACGTGGCACAGCCATTAGCGGCTAATCACCCCACTAACCAACCCCCTATGCCACTGACAATTGGGCCCTACTGCCTAATTAACCCTGGGTTTTATTCCATGCTTAGCTTAGACTAATCCAGTGGAACCACTCAGCAGTTTGACCATGCTGACGTTGCCGTTGACTAGGCCCACCTGTCAACGACACAAACGACACTGGGTCACCGACCGGTGGGCCCCACTGGTTAGGTTTGACCTAGACTGGGTCAGTTGACCTGCCCACAGTCACGTAGTGCTGATGCAGCAATACATTTTCTCGATTCATTTTTATTCAGGAAAATTCCATAAATTAGTTTGAACTACAAAGAATAATAGAAAGTAATATGTAACTCCAAATGCAAAGATTTATATATGAAAAATGATCAGAAAAACCCAATCTATCCATATCTAATGCTTTCATGCATGTTTAAATAATTTAACCCTGCTGTTTGGTGCAAAACATGATAAGGCACCATTTAAATTCATAATTTTAGTTTGAGGTTGAACCTTTGGTTCAAAATGGCTCAAACCCATCTGGTTGTAGTTGCCTTAGCCCAACAAACTCATTTTGCCATATCATAATCATGCATCAGGTTGTGCATTGGATTGATTGTGTTCTTTCTTGTTTGCCGGTATTTGTTCTCTCTCGTTAGATGTGGTTCTGACGATGAGATTGATGACACCGATGAACAGCTATACTATCTTCAGAAGTGTCAGGCAAGCAAAACCCCCTTGATCATTCCGATACAATCCCACTCTCTCGCGTCTGCTCTCTTTTACTTCATTAGGACAAGAATTATTCAACTGTTACATGCTATGATAGTTGAACCCCTTTCCTCTGAATGACCTCCCATTTCCACAGTAAATAGATGAAACCCACTAGCATGAGTAGGAGTTTTTTGAGCCCTAGTGTGCCTACTCATTCATGCTTGTTTGTCATGCCTGCTACTACTTAGAGATGCGTCAGGTCTGACTCGTCGGGGATGAATTGGAATAGTGATGAACATGTCCTACTGTGTGTGAGCTAACTGTGTGAACATGATTTGGTAAAGGTAGTGGTGATAGGCCATGTAGGAGTACATAGTGGGTTGTCTCATTGAAACCATCCTGAGGAACTGAGTTCTATGTTTGTGATCCATGAAAAGCTACTACCACGCGTTGGGCTCGAAACCAATGGACACTCTGTCCAGGAGTTGCAAGTAGTTTCTAGTGTTTGTAGTATGTTGGAGGCCATGCGCAGCGCTGACCCGAGGGGTGGACTGTGATGCGGTAGGCACGTGGCCAGGTATGCCGGGCACCTGTTTGGTGTCACGGAACCCTGTGCACATCGTTTGGGGCTATATGTGGAAACCTCGGCCGGACTCCCTATGCATGGAACCTGAATAGGTGATAAACCTGGACTAGGGACTTGTGTGGTTAGTCAGGTCGTGGCCGACACCCTCGCTGGGCTTCCGCTTGAAGGTTGTCGAGTACATGTTGTGTAAATGGCGATAAGTGGTGAGAGCGTGTGTGAAGAAGTACACCCCTGCAGGGTTAACATCATCTATTCGAATAGCCATGTCCGCGGTAAAGGACCTCTGGGTTGCCTATACAGTTCATAGACAAGTGAAAGTGGATACTCTAAAATACACAAGATAAGTATGAGTGCTATGGATGGCCTCTCGTAAGAAGACGTGAGCGGATCCATAGTGTTTTATTGATATGGTGAATATGTAGACTCGTGTGCGCCACCTCAAAAGAGTTGCTTGCACTCGTAGTTTAGGATAGCCATTGAGTCAAAGCTGGCTTGCTGCAGTTAAACCCCACCATCCCTTTGTTGATAATGATGCATATGTAGCTAGTTCTGATGTATGTCTTGCTGGGTACATTTGTACTCATGTTTGCCTAATTTATGTTTTTGTAGAAAGACTTCAGTCTCACTAGTAGTTCTGTGTGGACTTCGACATTTAGCTTGTTACCTCAGCTACGATCTTGTGCCCTCGGTAGGATCTTGTAGATAGTCAGGCTTCTCAGCCCTTTTCTTTTAGTGTTGTCTGTACTCATACATGTTAAGCTTCCGCATGTGCTTCTCACTTGTATGCTCTGAATGTTGGGTCATGAGACCCTTGTTTGTAATACTTGGCTCCTCGGAGCCTAATGAATAAATACTCTGAGTTGTAGAGTCTTGTTGTGATGCCATGTTGTATTTGCACATATCGAGCATATTGTGTGTATGTTTTGAAATGCTTGGTTTGTGTGGGATCCAACAACCTAGTTGTTCATTCTTGGTAGCCTCTCTTACCGAGAAATGTCTCCTAGTGCTTCCACTGAGCCATGGTAGCTCGCTACTGCTCCAGAACACTTAGGCTGGCCGGCATGTGTCCTTCCTTGTTCATGTGTTTGTCCCTTCGAGGAAATGTCACACGTTGTTCCTTTAAGTCCGTGCAACTTGCTACGACTTGGGTTCATATGTTGTTGATCGACACGTTCGTTACTGGGTCATGTATGCCTGTCCCTATAAGTTAGCGCCACCTTGGGTTTATGACTAGTCATGTTTGCCCGGGTTCTTTGTCATATGGATGCTAGTGGTACTATCATATGCGTGAGCCAAAAGGCACAAACGGTCCCGGGCCAGGTAAGGTGGCACCCGTGGGGATACCGTGCGTGAGGCCACAAAGAGATATGATGTGTTACATGCTAGATCGGCGTGACTTAGGATCGGGATCCTAACGGCTTTGGTATCGGAGCCTGACTGCCTGTTGGATTACCAAGCCAAACTGGTCGAAGTTGAGTCTAGAAATTCTTTAGTTATATAAGGGAATTGATTGTGGATGGGGACATAAGGCTCTTTTCACTTCTTATACCTCATGCCCTTCTGATCCGAGTCATACTACCTTCCTATGGGGTTAAGGAACTAGGCTTTCTCTTCTTTCTATCAGGATCACGTGTTACTAATCTATAGACTTATATGATTGATGGATTGAAGACTCAGTTCAGTTCCTACTACTTCCGTGTGTTCATAGTTGGTCTCGGAACCTTGATATTATGATGATCGAGTTGTTATGCCACCACTTTGCAAGATGTCTCAAATCCTTTTGAGCACTAGGTTAGAGCCGTTATGCTGTCTGAGTCATCCCAAGTTTCTAAATAGTCCGATGCATTTGCAAATCCCTTCCTTCTGCTTCCGATGTCCCTTTGGGCCAGTTTAAGAACACTAATCGGTGAGTTGAGGTATTCTATTGCCTCGATGTATATGTTGGATCTATTATGACCCTAGGTGTCTTAGGGGATCATCTAGTCATCTAGCCCTGTTTCGTGTTTCTAGTGTGATGATTCTGGTCATTATTCTCGAAAGCATGCCATGATGTCATTTAGTTAGTAGGCATTCTATTCCTGGGTTCTTAAACCCAAGATTCACCCGACCTACTTCGTGTAGATAGTGTTTGCTCATTACTTTAGGTTATTAGTAACTTTTGCGATAGTCCTCGAGGTTCATGGTATATCATTCTTCCAAATACCATGATCTGCTTATGGCGGAAGTTCCTTGCTGAACCAAGATCACAACCAGAGTGCTCTTGACAAGTTCTCCATTCCATGTTGTGACTCTGCCAATCCTACCTTTCTGCATGGGTTATCTGGACGAAATGTGAGCTTTGCTCGACATACAAATCTATGCATCCACAACTCAGAAAAATCATATGTTCCTTGAGTTGTCCCTCTTTAGTTGTATTCTGACCTCCGACTATGAATTGATAGTAAGGAGTAGTTGTGCATTCGTGTTCATCGATGCCTATTACTCTTGTCGTCCGTCAACCAATTCTATTTCGGAATGACTAGGAGAAACGAACTCCAGTACCTTATCCATATCTAGGATTGGGTCAAAGCAGTCATACTCCATAGATCAAAATGCTAATCCAACTTTTGTTCTGTTCTACCTCGGGGTATTACCCTCTTTACATCAGGATCGTTATGAGAATAGCACCATCTCTTATGAATTCTTGACGCAGTGATACTTCTTGCCATCATTGTTCATCCCTCAGTTTTCATGTTATTGTAACCGGAATGCCGACAAGTGAATCGTGGTGTGTGAAATCAATACTCCTAGCAACCCTGTTGTTTGGTAGTAAATGAACAACATTTTTATTCCTAGCCTGTTGGTTATCAAATCATCATCCTAAGATTGATTGTGCTACCTAGTCCTTATTTAGGTGCACTCTTCGATCAGTGAGTTAGGATTGTGTCAATCCCTCGCTCTTTTGATCATATCGTCTTGCCCTGAAAAGCAAGATTGTTCTCGAGCGTAGTAACTTACTGGTGGTTCGTGATTTTCCGAATATCTTAACGGAAGTATCACTAGGTTGTCCCCTGACTGTTATGTTGAGCTCGTGATCAAGATTGGTTTCTTGTAACCACCCCTTCTCCAAGAATCTATGTTGCATACCCCCGAGCTGGTTGCTTAAGCTAAACAACAACTTGGAGAGTTGGAAGATAAAAGCTTGTCCGACTCAGTTCATTCCAAAGGGATATCCTTGTGCGTGTGTGTAGAGGAAAGATGATATTATCGTTGATTGATCCTCATGGTCAATTGTTGGATCTATTGTCTTACCCAAATCTTTGATTTGCGTACGTGCTATCATCAAATCAAGTCAGAACCAACAATATTTGTAATGATGTCCTACTCGTGGTTGTTTCCTCGAGCATAGGCCATTATATCCTTTGGGTCTGACCAATTCTATCACCTTGTTCACATAGTTGTGGGATTCCATCTCCATGGGAATCTTGATGACTTGTTGTTGAGCTCATCAGCAGCATTTTATTCTCTTCATGATTCATGTTGAACATCTAAGTTAGTATTCGAAACTTATGCAAGCATTTTCCTCATGACCCGTTCGTGAAGCATATGTTGGACGAAAGAAGTGAGTCCCTCTAATTCATGTGCATCTGATGCAAGTTGCCGCCATGAATTTGAGAAGGCTTGTTTTACCTCCTCTGGAATCATTCCAAGTCAGCCATGCATGTGCGAAGTATTCTGTGGTCTGTTAGACTGATCATCTTCATTCCATATGAATTCTGTAGCACACTAAGCCACTGACTGATTAGGTCAAGGAAAAGGAGTTCCTTCTTAAGAGCTAATCGGGGCTTAATCAAGGACTTCGTTATCTTCAATGTGGTTCCCCTCCTGAACTTGGTAGTGTTTTGTTGTAAGACTATGTGGCCATGCTTGTCTGCGGCAGTGTGTCCACATGTGTGTAGCAGTACCAGATCATGTTTTGGAGCTTACTATCGTAGTTCATTCCCCGAGAATCTCACAACTCCATCTCATCGATTTGTGTTGCAAACTTTCATTTTTCTTTCTAGACTCAATGAGTCTGGATTATCCTGACACCAGTCAGATCTGAATCTCAGGTAGATATGATGTGTACAGGATAAACCTTATGTGCAAACCTCGGCCGGACTCCCTACGGGTGGAACCTGAATAGGCGATAAACCTTGACTAGGGAATTGTGTGGTTAGTCAGGTCGTGGCCGACACCCTCGCTGGACCTCCGCTTGAAGGTTGTCGATTACATGTCATGTAAACGATGATAAGGGGTGAGAGCATGTGTGAAGAAGTACACCCCCGCAGGGTTAACTTCATCTATTCGAATAGCCGCTTCCACGGTAAAGGACCTCTGGGTTGCCTATACAGCTCATAGACAAGTGAAAGTCGATACTCTAAAATACGCAAGATAAGCATGAGTGCTATGGATGGCGTTCTGTAGGGAGACAGGAGCGGATCCATAGTGGTGTATTTATATGGTGAATATGTGGACTCGTGTGCGCCACCTAAAAAGAGTTGCTTGCAGTCGTAGTTTAGGATAGCCACCGAGTCAAAGCTGGCTTGCTGTAGTTAAACCCCGCCATCCCTTTGTTGATAATGATGCATATGTAGCTAGTTCTGATGTAAGTCTTGCTGGGTACATTTGTACTCACGTTTGCTTAATTTATGTTTTTGTTGAGAGACTTCGACTTTTAGCTTGTTACCTAAGCTATAATCTTGTGCCCTCGGCAGGATCTTGTAGATAGTCAGGCTTCTCTGCCCTTTTCTTTTGTAGTTGTCTGTACTCAGACATGTTAAGCTTCCTCATGTGCTTTTGACTTTTATGCTTTGGATGTTGGGTCATGAGACCCTTGTTTGTAATACTTGGCTCCTCGGAGCCTAATGAATAAATACTATGAGTTATAGAGTCTTGTTCTGATGCCATGTTGTATTTGCACGTATCGAGTATATTGTGTGTATGTTTTGAAATGCTTGGTATGTGTGGGATCCAACAACCTAGTTGTTTATTATTGGTAGCCTCTCTTACCGGGAAATGTCTCCTAGTGCTTCCACTGAGCCATGGTAGCTTGCTACTGCTCCGGAACACTTAGGCTGGAAGGCATGTGTCTTTTTTCATTTCCTGTGTCTGTCCCTTCGGGAAAACGACACACGTTGTTCCTTTAAGTCCATGTAGCTTGCTACGACTTGAGTTCATACGTTGTTTATCGACACGTTAATTGATATGCCTGTCCCTGTAGGTTAGCGCCACCTTGGGTTTACGACTAGTCATGTAGGCCCGGGTTCTTTGTCATATGGATGCTAGGGGCACTATCACATACGTGAGCCAAAAGGCACAAACGGTCCCGGGCCAGGTAAGGTGGCACGCATGGGGATACCGTGCGTGAGGCTGCAAAGTGATATGATGTGTTACATGCTAGATCGGTGTGACTTAGGATCGGGGTCCTGACAACATATCCCCTAAACCAACAGTAACAATATCATTTTCACAGTCTATCTTAGCGTTAATAGAATTCAAGAAGGGTCTACCAAATATAATGGAACAAAAGTCATCTTGTGGGGAACCGACAACAAGAAAATCAGTAGGATATTTAACTTTCCCACACAAGACTTCAACATCTCTAACAATCCCAATTGGTGAAATAGTATCTATATTGGCAAACTTAATTGTAACATCAATACCTTCTATCTCAGCAGGTGCATATCATGCATAATTTCTTTGTATAAATAATGAGGTATTGCACATGCACTAGAACCCATATCACATAAGCCATGATAACAATAATCTCCTATTTTAACATAAACAACAGGTCTATGTTTATGTTTAGTATCGGGTCTAGCAATTCTAGCAGCTTCATCACAGAAGTAAATAACATGCGCATCAATATTATCGACCAAGAAATCTTTAACCATAGAAATACTAGGTTCAACTTTAATTTGCTCGGGGGGCTGTAAGTGCATTACTCTTACGAACCACAGTTGAAGCTTTAGCATGATCCTTTATTCTAACAGGGAAAGGTGGTTTCTCAATATAAGTAGTAGGAACAATAGGATCAACATTATAAGTGAGAGTCTTTCTTCAACTTTAATAGGTTTAACTACTTTTGCTTCAATGGGAGGATGATATTTAAAACACTTCTCTTTAGGGAGATCAACATGAGTAGAAAATGATTCACAAAAACAAGCTACTATCTCAGTGTCAAGTCCATATTTAGTGCTAAATTCATGAAAAACATCGGTATCCATAAAAGATTTAACACAATCAAACTTAGGTGTTATACCTGACTCCTTACCTTCGTCCAGTTCCCAATCTTCAGAGTTGCGTTTAATTCTTTCCAATAAATCCCATCTTAATTAAATAGTCATCATCATAAAAGAACCAATACAAGGAGTATCGAGCATGGAGTGATTATTGAGAGAAAGCCAAGCATAAATTTTTTGAATAATAATTTCTCTTGAGAGCTCATGATTGGGGCATGAATATAAGATTGACTTAAGCCTCCCCAAGCTTGAGCGGTACTTTCTCCCTCGCTAGGCCAAAAATTATATATATAATTGCGATCACAATGAACCAGATGCATAGGATACAACTTCTGATTAAATTCCAATTTCAATCGATTGTAGTTCCATGATCCAATATCATCACATAGCCTAAACCATGTGAATGTCTTTCCCTTCAAAGATAAAGGGAAGACCTTCTTCTTGATGACAACCTCGGGCATACCTGCAAGCTTAAATAATCCATAAACTTCATCCACATAGATTAGGTGCATATCGGAATGTAATGTTCCATCTCCTGTAAAAGGATTAGCTAGCAGTTTCTCTATCATACCTGAAGGAATTTCAAAGTAAACATTATCAGTAGGTTCAGTAGGTTGAGAAGCAACTTTTTTCTCTACTCGTAGGGGTGAAGATACCCCAAACAAGACCCTCAAAGGATTATTTTCCATAGTAATAAGTGACAGTAAATTTCAGCGCACTATATAAATTTTTCCTTACCAAATTCCACCTACCAAAGGTGCTTCACTCCTCGGAAACGGCGCCACAAAGGAGTCTTAATGACACACAAGTATAGGGGATCTATCATAGTCCTTTTCATAAGTAAGAGTATCGAACCCAACGAGGAGCGGAAGGAAATGACAAGCGGTTTTCAATAAGGTATTCTCTGCAAGCACTGAAATTATCGGTAACAGATAGTTGTGTGATAAGGTAATTTGTAATGGGTAACAAGTAACAAAAGTAAACAAGGTGCAGCAAGGTGGCCCAATCCTTTTTGTAGCAAAGGACAAGCCTGTACAAACTCTTATATAAAGGAAAGCGCTCCCGAGGACACATTGGAATTATCGTCTAGCTAGTTTTAATCATGCTCATATGATTCGCATTCGGTACATTGATAATTTGATATGTGGGTCGACCGATGCTTGGGTACTGCCCTTCCTTGGACAAGCATCCCACTTATGATTAATGTCACAGCCCTAGCTTTAGCTTTGCTTGTGGGATAGTCTTGGTTGTTGCATCATGTTTAAATTTTGCTTAAACTTGAAATGGGGATATTCAAACCCTAGCACCAAATAAAATGCAACTAGGATCAAAATAAAAATATTATCAATGAACCCAAAATGCCCTTCAGAAAATTTCCTCATTTTTGAATTGGTAAAGAACCACTGCCAAAAATGGTGCACAATTTTCTAGGTCATTAATGGATTTTTGAATTAACTCATATTGTATTTGGATTGGAGCTATTAATACCTATAAAATATTTGGTAGCTCCAAATATCCCGAAACTTACTGAGGGGCTCTGAAACAATTCAGTTACTACCCACAAATATTTTCAGGATTTGTAAAAATGATTTGGTTTATAAACAAAATCAAAATAGAGCAAATAAATAGAAAAACAGAAATAAAAGAGAGAGAGAGAGAGGAATTACATGGCTTACCTGCAGCCCACCTATGCGGCCCGGCACTGTAGCCAGCCCAGCCCAACTCCTCCCACGTCTTCAACCTCGTGCCAGTAGGCACGAGGGCGTGTGCCCGCGGCGCGCACGCATGCGCCCGACCACCTCCTCAATGCCTGCTAGCCAGGACGTCTCTGGAAGACGCCACGCCAGCCTCGTACCCCCTCACTCTCCTCCCGTGCCTTCCCTCTCCTCTGCTCTCTCTCCCGCCCAGACCCAAATGCGCCAGAGAGTGCCGCCGTGCACTGTCGTGTCCACAGCCACTCCCTCCCTCCCTCTCCGTCCCAGGTATCTCCGCCTCGCCGTACTAATCCTCTCCACCGAGTCACGCAGCGCCAGAAGCTCTGTTGCGCTGCCACCTCCACCGTTTCCCTCGTCGGCCATCAAAGATCGTCATCGTCGATTCGCAGCCCGAGCGCCTCACCGAGCCCACGGAGCTGCTCTTCGACCTCCTAGTGAGCTCCTTCACCATATAGCCTTATCCCCGTGGCATGTAGCTCGCCGTAGCATCTCTCTCCCCCGTGCCCATGAGCTTCACGCCGCCGGCAAAGTCGTCATTGTGGCTAGAGCAAGCTCAACTTGCCCTTAGCACGTCATCGCGCTCGTGCTGCTCCCAGGAGCCGATCTAGCCCACCATTTCGTCCAACCGTGCACCACAACACCGAATCCAAGCACTCCCAAACTCCGGCCGCCGTGCAAGTCACTGTCGCCGTCGACTTAGGCCACCGGAGCCGCTGATGCATGCACCACTCGATGCGGACGAGCCTCCCCATCACGTAGATGCCCTCCGCCGGCCATTTGGTGGCTGGAGGAGGAATCCCGAGCCGCTCCGCCATCTCTGGCATTGCCGGCGACGAGCCGCGGGTCAACTCCGGCATGTTTGACCCAAGTTTGACCCCTGTTTGACCCCCAAGGTCACTGATGCGTGGGCCCGCCCCTGTTAATTATTAGTTAGGTCTAGTTTAGTGCTAATTAACCGAGATTAGTGCATAACCTAACACTAACTAACTTTGTTAGTTAGTTGTGTCACTGACCAGTGGGCCCCACTGGTCAGGTTTGACCTAGACGGCGCCTGCTGGCCTGCTGAGGTCAGCATGACGCAATGCTGACGCAGTAATCGGTTTTATCTGGATTTATTCTTACATAGGAAATTCCAAAAAATAGTGCTAACTTCTAAAAATCATAGAAATTAATCTGTAACTCCAAATGGAAAGATTTATATATGAAAAATGATCAGAAAAATCCAATAAATCCATCTATACTGGTTTCATGCATGTTTACTAAAGTTAACCTTGCTGTTTAGTGTAAAACTATTTAAATTCATAAGATGAGTTTGGGGTTGAACCTTTGGTTCAAAATGGCTCAAACCCATCTGGTTGTAGTTGCATTAGCCCAACACACTCATTTTTCCATGTCATGTGCATGCATCATATTGTTGCATATCGCCATGTATTGATTGTGTTATCGATGTAATCTCCATGGTAGGTTCTGCTCCCGAGGATATTCACGAGTATCCAGTTTAAGGGCAGCACTGAGGGAGTCCTGTTTTAAGGGGTCCTCGGACAGTCGGACTATATACTTTGGCCGGACTGTTGGACTATGAAGATACAAGATTGAAGACTTCATCCTGTGTCCGGATGGGACTCTCCTTTGCGTGGAAGGAAAGCTTGGATATTCGGATGTGTATATTTCCTTCTCTGTAATTGACTCTGTGTAACCCTAGCCCCCTCCGGTGTCTATATAAGCCGGAGGGTTTAGTCCATAGGACAACAAAAATCATAATCATAGGCTAGCTTCTAGGGTTTAGCCTCTACGATCTCGTGGTAGATCAACTCTTGTAATACTCATATCATCACGAACAATCAAGCAGGAAGTCGTGTATTACCTCCATCGAGATGGCCTGAACCTGGGTAAAACATCATGTCCCTTGCCTCGTGTTACCATTAGCCCTAGATGCACAGTTCGGGACCCCCTACCCGAGATCCGCCGGTTTTGACACTGACATTGGTGCTTTCATTGAGAGTTCCACTATGCCATCACGATAAGGCTTGATGGCTCCCTCGATCAACTTCAACGATGCGGTCCAGGGGGAGGTTTTCCTTCCCGGACAGATCTTTGTCTTAGGCGGCTTCGTACTACGGGCCAACTCGCCTGGCCATCAGGTCTTGTTTGGAAGCTTAAGCTATACCGCCGACATCCGTGGAGACTTGATCTTCGACGGATTCGGGCCCATGACAGGTGCACCGAACAGTCACAACGGACATGACTTTGATCTGTCGTTAGATAGCATTCAGGAGATCGCACCCTCGTTGGCGCCGGGAATCAATCCAGAGCAGGTCGTGCCTTCCGAGGATGGGTGGATGGACCCCTCCACGGAAGTCGCGCACTCATCGGCACTCGTCGGCGCTAGCCCAGTTGCTACAACCCGAATTCACTCGCTGATGACTGGCACGTACGTTGCTAGGTCATGTATGCCTGTCGTGCCACTTTGGATTCACGACTAGTAATGTCGGCCTTGGTTCTCTGTCATATGGATGCTAGAGATACTATCATATACATGAGCCAAAAGGCGAAACGGTCCCGGGCCAGGTAAGGTGGCACCCATGGGAATACCGTGCGTGAGGCCGCAAAGTGATATGATGTGTTTTGTGCTAGATCGTTGTGACTTAGGATCGGGTTCCTGACAGCTTTGGTATCAGAGCCTGACTGCCTGTAGGATTTACCAAGCCAAACTGGTAGAAGTTGAGTCTAGAAATGCTTTAGTTATATGTAGGGGAATTAATTCTGGGATGGAACGTAAGGCTCTTTTACTCCTTATACCTCATGCCCTCTGATCCGAGTCATCCTATCTTCCTACAGGGTTAAGGAACTAGGCTTTCTATTCTTTCTATCAGGATCACGTGTTACTAATCCATAGACTTATAAGATTGTTGGATTCAAGTCTTAGTTCAGTTTCTACAACTTCCATATGTTCATAGCTGGCCTCAGAACCTTGATATTGTGATGTTGAGTGGTCATGCCACTATTTTGCAGGATGTCTCAAATATTTTTGAGCATTTCTAGCTATTATGCTATCCGAGTCATTACAGGTTTTGAAATAGTCTCATGCACTTGCAAATCTTTCCTCCATGTTTCCACTGTCCTTTTGGGCCAGATTAAGCACACTAATCGGTGTGTTGAGGTACTCCATTGCCTCGGCATATATGTTGGAGCCATTATTATGACCCTAGGTGTCTTAGAGGATCATCTAGTAATCTTGCCATGTTCCGTCTTCCCAGTGTTATGATTCTGGTCACCATTCTCAAAAGCATCTTGTGATTCCATTTAGTTAGTAGGCATTCTATTCCTGGGTTCCCAAACCCAAGATTCACCCTACTTACTTCATATTGATAGTCTTTGCTAGTTCCTTTAGGATATTAGTAACCTTTGCGATAGTCCTCGAGGTCTGTGGTAGTTTCCTCTTCCAAATACCATGAACCACTTATGGCAGAAGTTCCTCGTTGAACTGAAAGATCACAACCAGAGTGCTTTTGATGAGTTCTCAATTCTATGTTGTGACTCTGCCAGTTCTACCTTTCTGCATGGGTTATCCGGAAGCATTATGTTGAATTCATTCGACATGCTAATATATGCATCTACAACTCAGAAAACCATATGTTCCTTTGAGTTGTCTCTCTTTAGTTGTATTCTGACCTCTGCCTATCAATTGATAGTGAGGACTAGTTGTGCATTCGTGTTATCGATGCCTATTATTCTTGTGGTCCGTCAAGCCATTCTATTCCGGAATGACTAGGAGAAACAAACTCCAGCAACTCATCCATTTCTTGGACTGGTCAAAGTAGTTGTATTACGCAGATCAAAATGCCAAGCCATCTTTTGTTCTGTTCTACCTCGGAGTATTACCCTCTTTATGTTAGGATTGTCATGAGAATTGCAGCATCTCTCACGAATTCTTGACGCAGTGATACTTCTCACCATCATTATTCATTCCTCGGTCCCGTTTTGTTGTAACCAGAATGCCGAGAAGTGAACTGTGATGTGTGAAATCAATAATCCTAGCAACTTCATTGCTTGGTAGTTAATGGACAATACTCTCACTCTTAGCGTGTTGGTTATCAAATCACTATTCTAAGATTGATCGTGCTACCTTGTCCTTATTTCTGGTGCACTCTTCGATCTTTGAGTTAGGATTGAATCTCTTGCTCTTCTGATCATGTCGTCTTGCCTTGAAAAGAAAGATTGTTCTTGAGCTTAGTATTATATCGGTGGTCCGTGATTTTCCGAATATCTTCTCGGAAGTATTACCAGGTTGTCACCTGACCGCTATGTTGAGTTCATGATCAAGTTGGTTTCTTGTAAGCCACCCATTCTCCAAGATTATGTGTTGCACACCCCTGAGCTAGTTGGTTAAGCTAAACAACAACTTGGAGAGTTCAAAGATGAAAGCTAGTCCGAGTTAGTTTGTTTTAATGGATATCCTTGTGTATGTGTGCTGAAGAAAGGTGGTATTTTCATCAATTGATCCTCGTGATCAGTTAATGGACCTATCATCTTATCCAATCATTGATTTGAGTAGGGAAATCGTCAAATCAAATCAGAACCAAAGATATTCTTAATGTTTTCTTACTCGTGGTTGACCCTCGAGCATACACCAATATATCTTTTGTTCTGACCAATGCTATTGCGTTTTTCACATAGTTGTGGAATTCCATCTTCATGGAAATCTTTATGATTTGTTGTTGAGCCCATCAGCAGCATTTTATCTTCTCCATGATTCATGTTGAAAATTAAGCCAGTGTTGGAAACTTTTGTAAACATTATGTTTGTGCCCCGTTCATGAAGAATATGTTGGATGAAAGAAGTGACTTCCCCTAGTTCATGTGCATTTGAAGCAAGTTGCCACCGTGAATTCGAGAAAGTTTGCTTTTGCTTCCTCTGGAATCATCCCAAGTCAGTCATGCATATGTGCGAAGTATTCTTTGGTCTGGAGACTTGCAACCTTCATTCTATATGTATAACTAGCACACCAAGCCACTAATTTATTTGTTCAAGGAGAAGAAGTTCCTTCTTAGGATCCGGAATTATGCAAGGGCTTAGATATCCTTGATGATGGTTCCCATCCAGAACTCGGTAGTGTTTTGTTGTAAGACTACTATGTGGTCATGCTTGTCTTGAACAACATGTTCACATGTATGTAGCAGAACCATCTCATGTTTTGAAGCTTGCTATCGTAGTTCATTTCCCAAGAATCTCGCAATGTCATCTCGTCGGTTTGTGTTGCAAACTTTCATTTTTCTTCAGACATGAGGAGTCTGAAGTATCCCGTGTAACACCCCGGATGTAACTTTCCATCTTTGTAACTCCAACTCTTGCCATTTTCGGCTATGTGTTATGATATTCCCTCCGTGGTTGGGTTTGTCTTTTTTTTTTGCATTTTATTCATGTCATGCATCTCATATCATGTCATCATGTGCATCTCATTTGCATACGTGTTCGTCTCATGCATCTGAGCATTTTCCCCGTTGTCCATTTTGCAATCCGACACTCCCACATGCACCGACACACCCCTCTTGTCTCTTTTCGTCTGCGGGTGTTAAATGTTCTCGGAATGGACCGAGCCTTGCCAAGTGGCCCTGGTATAGCACCGGTAGACCGCCTATCAAGTTTCGTGCCATTTGGAGGTCGTTTGATACTCCAACGGTTAACCGCATAACCGCAATGGCCTCCTTTTAGTTGCAGCACAACACCCCTCCAAAACAGCCCAATAACCCATCTAAGTCACTTCCATGCTCTCTGTCGTCGGATCACGATCGTGTGGGCGAAAACCGCACCTCATTTGGAGCTTCCTAGCTCCCTCTACCTATAAATAGGTGCTCCCCCCACCCGAAATTTCGCAGATCAAACCCTAGCCTCGCTCCCTCTTCGCCGCCGGACACGTCCGGACGGAG
>NC_041383.1:298907117-298911563 GCF_002162155.2 Triticum dicoccoides | reverse complement strand
CCCGCCGGCATCGCGCCCTCCGACGGCCCCCTGCCCCGCCGCCGATCCGCCGCCAGGCCTCGACCGCGTCGACCCCGCGCCGCCCGGTTGTTCCTCGCCGGCGTCCCATGCCGCCGTCGCCGTTCGCCGCCGCCTCCGGCCCCCTCCTCCTCGCCAGCACCTCCTCTGCCCAGATCAGGGTCGGGGCCGACTGGATCCGTGGGCCGCCGCCCGTCCTCGCGCTTCCCTGAGCTCCGGCCGCCGTCTCCCTCCTCTCCGTCCACATCTCCGGCGAACTCCGGATCTCGAAGGTTGACCTCCGGATTTCGACTAAGTCCTGTAATTTTTGCATATTTCATGTCCTGTTCATCGTGTCATAACTTTGCACCCGTGGCTCCGTTTTGGGCGTGTAGCATACCGAATTGTTCGCCTCGACGAGTACATAATTTTTTCTCATTGCATCATTTTCATTTGAGCTCATCTTGATGCTCGAAATGCTGTTGGAAGAGGGCTATGTGATGTTAGTTTCATATGCTTATCAGAACATGCACTTTTGTCATTTTTGCCATGATTGATATGTTCATCTTATGAACTTGAGCCCTACATGCATTTTGAACTATGCCATGCCATCTTTACAGGGGTGCTTGCCATGTATTTTTGTGATCAATGTGGTGACTAGCACAAGCATGAAAACTAGACTTCGTGATGTTGCTGATTTTAGTCCCTGTTCTGCTGTTATTTTGGTGCCATGTAAGCATGATGCTACAGAGAGATCCATGCATATTTTGAGATACCTCAGTAAGGATGTTTTGAACATATTGTTATGCTCTATCCATTCATGCCCCTGTTTGAAATTATGGAGTAAGCTAGCATGTCATTTTAGTGCTCTACTTTTGCTATAAGTTGTTTCCTGGCAGATTATTTACATGTTATTCAATTTTTCCAATGTTGTTGTAGTTGATCCTTGCATGCTATGAACTTGTTCTTGCCATGGTTAGCTTCATAAACATGCCTTCTTGCTGAGGCTATGCTTATATTGTCATGCAATGACTTGTGGTGAGTGAATCGAGCTCGCGAAGATGCCTTCATAATTCTGTCAATGCCATGCCCTGTTTGCTGAATCTGTTAACGGAACTTGCTATGTTTACATGGGTGCCTTCATATCTTCTGGTCCTTTTTGGCTCATGGTCACTAAGGGACTTTTGTTCTATGCTTTGAGTAAAATCATTTCATGCCTTGTTTTGCTATTATAAGTTCCTATAGCATGTTGATTTCTTGCTCTGAACATTGCTACCTGATGCTGTTTATGCCATTTCCAAGCTGGTATCTTTTGTACTTTTGCCATGCTTGTTTGAACCTGTTACGGTGTGATTTAGCCATAGCTCATCGTTCCTCTTTTGTCAAGCATCTCCTGTAGATCACTTCCATATGCTTTGTTTTTATGTTGGGGTGCTGTAGCATAGTTTCTTGTTGCATGCTAAGTAGCATCGTGCTGTTAATCGCTGATTTGTGCCATTCTTGTTTTGCTTGCCATTTGCAAACCGTGCATTCGTTCCCGGAGATCTTTATATCGATTTCAACTGAAATCACCTCATCTTTCCAGCGGCATACTTGGTTTGCCATGTTGATGCCTTGTTCATCTTTTTCCCTTCCAAAGCACGCATATGCATTGCATATCACATCTCACATATCATGTCATGTACTATATCATGTTGCTTGCGCATTGTACCGTGATTTATTGTGGTTCCTTTGCTTGTGTTCTTGCTTTAGGTAGAGCAGGGAGACGAGTACGTGCACGAGGAACCTGTTGAGTACGCTAACGAGGATCAAGCCTTCGACAACTCTGAGAACTTTGCAAGCAAGATGACCATACCTTCGATATCACTTCTATCTTTGCTTTGCTAGTTGCTCGCTCTATCGTTATCTTAGCTCTACCTGCCACTGTTTATCATGCCTCCCATATTGCCATGTCAATCCTCTAACCATCCTTTCCTAGCAAACCATTGTTTGGCTATGTCACCGCTTTTGCTCAGCCCCTCTTATAGCGTTGCTAGTTGCAGGTGAAGATGAAAGTTGTTCCTTGTTGGAACATGGATATGTTGGGATATCACAATATCTCATGTTTAATCAATGCACCTTATATACTTGGTAAAGGGTGGAAGGCTCGGCCTTATGCCTGGTGTCTTGTTCCACTCTTGCCGCCCTAGTTTCCGTCATACCGGTGTTATGTTCCTTGATTTTGCGTTCCTTACACGGTTGGGTGATTTATGGGACCCCCTTGACAGTTCGCTTTGAATAAAACTCCTCCAGCAAGGCCCAAACTTGGTTTTACCATTTGCCACCTAAGCCTTTTTCCCTTGGGGTTTCGTCCGGTTGTAGATAACTTGACACTTGACTTCATTAAAATGCATCAACCGTGTGTGTAGCCGTGATGGTCTCTTCTCGGCGGAGTCTGGGAAGTGAACACGGTTTGGGTTACGTTTGACGTAAGTAGTTTCAGGATCACTTCTTGATCGCTTCTAGCTTCTCGACCGATGCGTTGCTTCTCTTCTCGCTCTCATTTGTGCATGTTAGCCACCATATATGCTTAGTGCTTGCTGCAGCTCCACCATATTACCCCTTTTCCTACCCATGAGATTAAATAGTCTTGATCTCGCGGGTGTGAGATTGCTGAGTCCTCGTTACTCACAGATTCTACCAAAACAGATGCAGGTGCTGAGGATACCAGCGCAGATGGCGCAACTGAGCTCAAGTGGGAGTTTGATGAGGACCTTGGTCGTTACTATGTTTCGTTTCCAGATGATCAGTAGTGGAGCCCAGTCGGGACGATCGGGGATCTAGCATTTGGGGTTGTCTTCTATTCATTTGGATTTGACCGTAGCCGGCCTATGAGTGTATTTTGAATGATGTATGAACTTATTGTGTATTGTGTGAAGTGTCGATTGTAAGCCAACTCTCTTTATCCCATTCTTGTTCATTACATGGGATTGTGTGAAGATGACCCTTCTTGCGACAAAACCACCATGCAGTTATGCCTCTAAGTCGTGCTTCGACACGTGGGAGATATAGCCGCATCGTGGGTGTTACATCTTGTTACCAACCAGATCTGAGTCTTAGGACGATATGATGGTTGGGCTTTTCCAAGATCTAGGATGTAGATTCCGACAAGGTCGATGTTCTGGCCGACACACCTAGTTGGAAGATCTACTATTGTAGTATCTTGATTGGGAAATTTGATCATCTTCTCCATGAGGATTTCGTATGACCTATACTAAAAGTTGATCCTTATGGATGTTTGTGCTCCCGAAGTCAGAGCTTTATTTGATGGTCCAGATACCGAATGGTATTGAGTTAAGCTGGTACATCAAGGAGAACATTAGAAGTGGAGTGCTAAATGTCTCTCGGTCGATCATCCAGATTTTGTTTCCTTGGCCTCGCCAAGGTAAAATCTGAGAAAGTGTTGTCCTCCTTTGCACCTGCATCCTGCATCGTTATTCATCATGGTAGTATGAGGTGTCACCATGATCTTGGCACAGATGTTGGTAAAAACCTTGATGAATATGGAGATACTCAAGTTCTTCAAAGCATGCTCAGCCACTGGGTTATACCCTCGGTATATATTGGAATGTGCCTTCCCTTTGTCAAGTTGTCTTATAACTCTAGTTTCCTTCCCAAACTGAGAATGCCATTCTTCCGAATTCCTTCAAATGATCAATTGTGAATTGCCTCACACTGGTATGAAGAGTTTCAATGATCTATGGATCAAAAGTAATTCTTTTTTGCACTTAAGGGAATAATTCCAATGAGTCACCTCTTCTAAGGTGCCCCGTTATGGAGATCTCGTCGCTACTTTGAAGCCATGCCCCATATTACTCAAGCGTGGAATTGTTGCCTACCAAATTGAACCCTTGTCATCTGCTTCTTTCCATTGCCCATGATTTGTGTTTTGTGTCTCAGCTCAAGAGATGTTTCTATGTCTCATTTCGTGAGTTGATCGTGAGTTGCTCTGTGACGCCCAGATAATCAAGCTACAGTAACCTCTGCTAATGACACCACGTCACCTCCGTTACTGTCGCTAATCTCGTGTTAGTTCGAAAACGATTCAAATTCAAATTTGAAATTAAGGCAAACAACAAAAGTTTTCCAAAAATAAAACTAAAATGTTCTAAATGTGTTGAATAAATCATAGGTAAATGGGGTGGTGAAACCAAACTTTTATGAAATGCTTAACTACACCATAATGATTTAAATAGTAGCAAAACTAATTATTTAAATGCCTTCACTAATTAAATAAATTATCAAACTAAATTATTTGGGGACTAGAGTTTTTGTGGTAGTGGACTAAATTGAAATACCAAATTAGATGCCAAGTATATATTTCACAAAAAACTAAAACAATAAGAAACAAAGATAAAAGAATAAACAAAAAGAAAAGAACAAAAGAAATAAAAACAGAACAGCCCCCCC
>NC_041383.1:298901000-298907107 GCF_002162155.2 Triticum dicoccoides | reverse complement strand
CTGCCCCTATATATAGTGGAGGGGAGGGAGGGCATCCATACCTGAGCCCTTGGCGCCTCCCTCCCTCCCGTGACACCTCCTCCTCTCCCGTAGGTGCTTGGCGAAGCCCTGCAGGATTGCCACGCTCCTCCATCACCACCACGCCGTTGTGCTGCTGCTGGATGGAGTCTTCCTCAACCTCTCCCTCTCTCCTTGCTGGATCAAGGCGTGGGAGACATCGTCGAGCTGTACGTGTGTTGAACGCGGAGGTGCCGTCCGTTCGGCACTAGGATCATCGGTGATCTGAATCACGACGAGTACGACTCCATCAACCCCGTTCACTTGAACGCTTCCGCTTAGCGATCTACAAGGGTATGTAGATGCACTCTCCTTCCCCTCGTTGCTAGTCTCTCCATAGATAGATCTTGGTGACACGTAGGAAAATTTTGAATTTCTGCTACGTTCCCCAACACCCCACAGCCCCCGCCGCCGCCGACCCCCACCGCACCCGACCATCGAGGCTGCCCGCCGCTCGGCGCTCAGGCCGCCAGCCACCCCGGCGCACCGCCGCCCGGCGCCACTCCACCCCCCGCCGCCCGCCGCCGCTCCGCCCCCTGGTGAGGTTCTGCCCTTTATTTATTTTCTCTTTTTTTCTTGTTGTTTTAGTTGATTTAGGTTAGTTGATTTAGTTGCTTTAGGTTAGTAGATTTAGTTGCTTTAGGTTAATTAGTAGATTTAGTTGCTTTAGGTTAGTTGATTTAGTTGCTTTAGGTTAGTAGATTTAGTTGCTTTAATTAGGTTAGTTTATTTAGTTGCTTTAATTAGGTTAGTAGATTGTATATTGTAGGTTAGCTTTTTTAGGTTAGTAGATTGTAGGTTAGATTTTAGGTTAGTTTTTTATATTAAGAAGAAAAGAAGAAAAAGTAGAAGTGAAGAGGAAAAAGGAAAATAAGGAAAATGAAGAAGAAAAAGAAGACAAGAGAAAGAAGGAAAAGAAGGAAGAAGAAAAAGAAAGATCAAGGGGGAAAGGAGTTTATTTTAGGTTAATTTAGTTTAGTTTAGGTAGCTAGGTTAGTTTCTAGGTTAGTTAGGTTAGGTTAGTTATCTTTAGACTAGGTTAGGTTAGTTTCTAGGTTAGTTAGGTTAGATTGGTTATCTTTAGAATAAGTAGAAGGTGTAGGTTAGTTTGATTTTCTAGGTTAGTTAGGTTAGTTATCTTTAGACTAGGTTAGTTAGGTTAGTTTCTAGGTTAGTTAGGTTAAGTAGCTTGAGGGGTTTTGGTGATGTCATTTTGTTCTCCAAGAGATGATACTTGGCAAGATAACCAAATATGGCATTGTCATACATGCTAGAATTTTCTTGGAATTTATAGAGAATATTTCCTATGTAAATATTCCAAAAGCTTGAAATATCAGAAAAGGTGTTTTGGTGTTGTTTTCACCCACCAAATTTTTTATTATGTTTATGTTGTACTAATTTCGTTTACTCTTTGTCATTGCAGGTGTTGACAGATGGTAGGCGCGGGTCGAGAGCGCTCCGAGCCTCCTTCTTCCTCGGCGCGTGCTGGGAGGGGTGGCTATATTCCACCCCAGCAGCTTCGTAGAGCACTCGTAGATAGCATGGCGACACCGGCGGGCCCTTCTTCTTCGGCCGGGAGAGGTCGGGGGAAGATGAAGAGGGGATCTAGAGGTGGACGTGGCGGCGGGAGAGGTAGGAAGGCTGTTGTGCCTTCCTCGCCGCCACCAGAAGCTGATTCTCCGGACCACCGGAGTGCTCCGTCTCAGGTGGAGCCGTTAGACTTGGACCCGTCTTGGACTCCGGTCCATGAGCCTCGGGCTAACGAGCCTCGTGTCGCCGAGCCTTTGTCCCAGGAGACTCGGGCCCCAGAGTCTTCGTCGCACGAGACTCCGGTCCCAGAGTCTTCGTCCCAGGTGACTCCGGAGACTAGTGGCCATGCTGATGGCCAGGAGACCTGGTCTGACGATAGTTTTAGCGATGGCGAGCTGGTTGAGCAGGGCAAGAAGGTCTACCAGCGTGGTGGTACGAAGCTCCCGGCCGTGCCGGCGACCCGCGATCAGAGGTGGTTGGTTCAGCCTAACGGGGAGAAGTAAGTGCATTTACTCTGTTTTAACCTTTGTCCTTCATGTTTCTTCAAATTAATATCAAATGCTGCAGGGGTTGGATACTACTTAGAACAGAACAGAGGATCCTTCCTTTAGGTGTTGCTTCTCCTCTTTACTGAATCTTATTTGGTTTTGTGTGCAATTGCAGTTAACAAACAGAGAGAGAATTAAGCTGAGATCAAATGCTGCAACACCGACAGGCCAGAGTACTATCCTTCCTGATAAACCATTCTCCCATGTTAAAAGAGTCAGGTGTACTAGGAGATTTGTGTGGTGAGCGTCCAGATTGAGGCGAACGAACTGCATCTCATTTAGCAGTCCTACAAAATATTGGTCATACACCAGGCATATGATGAAGGGTGCAGACATGAGAGTTTCTTTTGCCTTTTCCCTGCACTGACAAACTGATCGTAATTGTCACAAGGCAAGTTTAATAGAAGCCAAGTCTCGTGTAGACTTTCTTTCTCTTTTTTCTTAAATTTTTTATGGTCAGCCGGTCAGGCCAATGTCTCCTAATGAAATTTTGATAATGTCATTTGAGCCATTGTTGCAGAAATATCAAATAGCTGAAATACACCGATTCCTTGTTGTTTTGTCAGTTTGCTGGACAAATGGAGTTAATGACCCGCATACCAGTGCAGTAAACTACCATGAAACACTGATATGGAACCTGAATGCTATACCTTTAGGCTTTTGCTTTTGTTACAATGTTTTTTAGCCTTTACTTTGAACACATATGCCCTGCGGCAGAAATAATAAGAACAAATCCAATCATCAGTCTTTATGAATCCATAGATGAAAATATTATGGAATTTAGCAGATTAAGAAGGATCTTCTTTTTTACTCAAGGGGTCAGTAAAAGTTTAGAAGCAACATGATCATGAATGGAACATGTAAATACAGAGTCTTCAGAGACATTGATGTGAATAATCCTTTATTTTCATCTTACCTCTCTGTTATTGTTACTGTTTTTCCTCTTCTTTGAATGGTATCAAGTTATGTGCGAAATGTTCTAGGGTGTAATATTTTATATCCTGCTGTGTTTTATGCTGAGGGTGTGTGGATGTAGATATGACGACACTCGTGTGACCATAGTTGGCACAAGGCAAGTTTAATAGAGGCTAGGTCTTGTGTAGAGTTTCTTACTCTTTTTTCCTTGCACTTTTCTATGGTCAGCCAGTCAGGCGAATGTTTACTAATGAAATTTTGATAATGCCATTTGAATCAATGTTGTAGAAATAGCAAATAATTGAATACACAGATTCATAGTATTAGTGCACTAAAGTACCATGACACTGATATGGAGCCTGAATGTTTTCTCTTTTAGCCTTTTTCCTTTGTTACAGCTTTTTGAGTTTGTAACTAGCTCAATGTGTTTTGATGCTGTACTAATAAGAACGAAGCCAGTCATGTGGCCCATAAGTTGCACAAATTCGGCTTAGATTGGCGTAGATTCCTGCTGTCTCTTTGGGGGTGGTGAGGTGTGGCGAGATTGGGTGTCTTAGTCAGATCTATGCAAGGGTTCAACGGCGACGACTATGGCTTCAGGACGCTGGTCCTTATGGGCATGTGCACGAAGACTTCTCGGTTGTCATCAATAAGGTCAAGCCGGCCCCGGTGGGGGAGCAGCGACAATTGCACGTTTGTGGCTTGTCCTAGCGGGAGTAGTGATTGTTTGGTGGTCTCGGAATCTTGATGTAATTTTTAGAGTTAATTCCATTTTTTACCCCTCGTTTCGTCCTTTTTGACAGGGATTACCCCATTTAAGCGAAATTCATCCATCTTACCCCATTTAACCAAAATATATGCCAGATTTTACCCCTCTTTAGATTTTTCCTCATTCTGTCGATTGATTCCCACATGATTTATAGGCATTTTTCTTTGTCTATAGCCAGTTTTATTCACTTCCTCAACCGCACATCCGGTTCGGCTCCAAGCGGTGGAGATAAATACACTCGGACCTATCTTGATCTGCTCCTCGTTTAGGAATTAGGACCCATCGAATTGATCAATTCCATCGACTCCTGCCCATGCTAGTTTAGCCATTTTGCGCGCGTGACCTGCTCGTGATCGAGTTTGAGCTGAGCCGCGTGCGCGCGTGTGTGTGACATACTCGACGTCCTTCTCCTATTCTAGCGCTGCCGCCTCGCCACACTCGCAACTTATGGTAGCTGTTGCTTGGTCTGCCAGTTGCTGTAGGTGCAAGCTAGCTGTTGCTTGGTCTGTTGCCTGCGTGCTGCTGCTGGTTGGTCTGCTTCGTGTGCCATGTTTTTGTTTTGTGCTTCGCATTAGCCCCTACTCCATATTGTGCGTAGCGCTAGGTGCTACTACTTGCAAAGGCACTTGCAAATTGATGTACGCTATCAAATGTTTGAAATGAGATGCAATACAAGCAGACATTTGTTTTGGTTGACATAACATCTGCAAAGAACGCCCAATTCGTAGAGGGGGCTCGGGAGAGATGCAAAGCGGTTGATGTTCTAGTGGCAGCGGATGTGGTATAACAGGACAAGGAGGAGTAGCGATGGAGGAGGGAGACATGGAGCAAGATGGAGGAACGACATGGAAGGGGCCTGTGCGACGCTCCGGTGGCATTGCTACCCCCAGGGCCCCCGTCCTGCCTAACCCAGTGGTTCTAGTCCAGGGGGGGAGACATAGAGATTTGCAAGATACATACGGAGCTGAATGTAGCAGACCCGTTGACTAAGCCTCTTTCACGAGCAAAACATGATCAGCACCAAAGCTCCATGGGTGTTAGAATCATTACTGTGTAATCTAGATTATTGACTCTAGTGCAAGTGGGAGACTGAAGGAAATATGCCCTAGAGGCAATAATAAAGTTATTATTTATTTCCTTATATCATGATAAAAGTTTCTTATTCATGCTAGAATTGTATTAACCGGAAACATAATACACGTGTGAATACATAAATAAACAGAGTGTCACTAGTATGCCTCTACTTGACTAGCTCATTAATCGAAGATGGTTATGTTTCCTAACCATGGACAGAGAGTTGTTATTTGATTAACAGGATCACATCATTGATTGAATGATCTGATTGACATGACCCATTCCATTAGCTTAGCACCCGATCGTTTAGTATGTTGCTATTGCTTTCTTCATGACTCATACATGTTCCTATGACTATGAGATTATGTAACTCCCGTGTGCCGGAGTAACACTTTGTGTGCTACCAAACGTCACAACATAACTGAGTGATTATAAAGGTGCTCTACAGGTGTCTCCAAAGGTACATGTTGGGTTGACGTATTTCGAGATTAGGATTTGTCACTCTGATCGTCGGAGAGGTATCTCTGGGCCCTCTCGGTAATGCACATCACTTAAGCCTTGCAAGCATTGCAACTAATGAGTTAGTTGCGGGATGATGTATTATGGAACGAGTAAAGAGACTTGCCGGTAACGAGATTGAACTAGGTATTGGATACCGACGATCGAATCTCGGGCAAGTAATATACCAATGACAAAGGGAACAACGTATGTTGTTATGCGGTCTGACCGATAAAGATCTTCGTAGAACATGTAGGAGCCAATATGGGCATCCAGGTCCCGCTATTGGTTATTGACCGGAGACGTGTCGCGGTCATGTCTACATCGTTCTCGAACCCGTAGGGTCCGCACGCTTAAGGTTTCGATGACAGTTATATTATGAGTTTATATGTTTTGATGTACTGAAGGTTGTTCGGAGTCCCGGATGTGATCACGGACATGACGAGGAGTCTCGAAATGGTCGAGACATAAAGATTGATATATTGGAAGCCTATGTTCGGATATCGGAAGTGTTCCGGGTGAAATCGGGATTTTACCGGAGTACCGGGAGGTTACCGGAACCCCCCGGGAGATATATGGGCCTTAGTGGGCCTTAGTGGAAAAGAGAAGAGGCAGCCAGAGATGGGCCGCGCGCCCCTCCCCTCCCTTGGTCCGAATAGGACAAGGAGAGGGGGCCGCCCCCCCTTCCTCTTCCCCCCCCCCCTCCGCGAATCCTA
>NC_041383.1:298895278-298900583 GCF_002162155.2 Triticum dicoccoides | reverse complement strand
CCGGCTGCACCCCCCCCCCCCTTGAGCCTTTATATACGGAGGCAGGGGCACCCCAGAGGAACACAAGTAGATATACCTTCATGGCCTTGAAGCCCCAGTGGTTCCTGTTTCCTTAGCCGTGTGTCCCGTCGTCTCCACGGTTAGCCCGGGCCTTGATGCTCTTGGCAGCAAACTGTGCATCGGCGCCGAGCCACCTATCCACCAAACTCGCCCATCCGTCATGCCTTCCATAGCACCAATGAGGAACAGCCTATGCAAATTTTAGAAGCATGACATGTGAGCACGAAACATATAGTTGAATGCTTGAAACAATGAAAAGTTAGTAATAGTTACCATCATGAATTGCTCCCTGCTCAAGGTAAGTTGTAGCTTCTGCGCTTGAGTTTTGGTCATCTTTTGGTGCAGGTAGTAGTGGTAGTACTGCGAGACGACAACCTAGCGCACCTCGTACTGGAACTGACAAGCTTTCTTCTTTGCAGCCGCAAGCAAGACCACATCGGCTCTGGCCTTGTGCTCGTCAAGAACTCTATAGAGTTGCTGCAATCATGCATAAACCAGAAGCAAACAAGGCATGAGTTGAGTGATTCAATGATAAACTATGAACAAAACTGAAGACTAGTGATTCAGAAGAGAACTTACCCAAAATTTGGTGATCATGGCCTTAGCGGTCGTGCCGTACTCCGTGTTGCTACAAGCCTCGTAGTGGGCCCAGCTCGTGGCCAAAACCCGCTGCTGCGGGTCCCTGTCTGGCCGCGGGCAGAATAGGCTAGGCCAAAACTCCTTCACCAGGACAGTGATAAGGCCATTCGGTTTACGGCCCTTTCCGCGAAGGATCCAGTTTCTGCAAAAGAATCAAATGATTGCCATGTGTACAAT
The DNA here is from genome assembly GCF_002162155.2 of Triticum dicoccoides. Taxonomy (NCBI): domain Eukaryota; kingdom Viridiplantae; phylum Streptophyta; class Magnoliopsida; order Poales; family Poaceae; genus Triticum; species Triticum dicoccoides. The sequence goes on along the minus strand of NC_041383.1, from coordinate 298,899,707 downwards.
AAGAAAATGTTTTCATAGTCCATCGAGAGCGCCTTCATGATTTTCTTCGTACCGTACATGGTTTTCGGCAGTTCATGGCCCTCAGGCAGGCTGTTAGCCCATACTCCCAGAAATGCTTCGAAGCAACCTCGGCTACAGCCGTACTCAGCCTTGACTGCCATCAGTTGCGAGATGGCATCCAGCACAGACAGCTTGGCACCCTCATAGAGAGGTTTCTTTGACGAGGCCAAGATTTCCAGGAAGGCCTTTGCGGTTTCCTCCGGCTCCTCCGGTTCATTCGCTGAATGTGACGGAGGTGTCGGCTGTGCAGCAAAGACATCATCTAGCATGTCTCTAACCCCATCGTCCTCATAACCAGCGACGCGTTGTCGTATCACATCCTATCTACCACGGTCCCGCTGGGCAAAGTTTATCGGCATATTAAAGTTGGGCATAAATCCATGCGTGCGAAGGTGCTTAGTCATCTCACTCTTATCTCTGCGGATACGCCTCTTACATCTGGCACACGGGCATTCTGGCACCATCCTCATTGGACTACAGAATATCTCTTTCAAAAACACATCAGTTTTCTCGACCCACTCTGTTGTTACTTGATTCCGACGGAAAAACCCACTATACATCCACTGATTATCTGCCATCTCTGCTTTATTGGAAGCCACACAACAAAATTAAGGATTCATTTAAATTACTCACATCAATATTTTATTTTTTACAAGGTTGACGAGAAACGGCATTTAATCCACCTACATCTCTAATAGGTAAAGATGGGTCCTAATCCCACCCGAGAATGTGTAGATTGAGTACGTTGTCCATGCTCTACCCCATTCCGAGACAAAATTTCGGCAGCACCTCCCCGCTGTTCTCCAAATACACGTCTCGGCAAAATGCCGAGAGAATGTGCATCCGGAGAATAGCAGGGAGGCACCGTCGAAATCCTGTCTCAGAACGGGGTAGAGCATGAACAACGTACCCAATCTACACATCCTCGGGCTGTCCGTGGAAAGCGCTGGACAATCCGAAAGAGCTGCGGTGATAAATATGCAATTGAATGCATATTTATCGATGCAACCCTTTCGGACGGGAGACCTAGGTTACGCTACTTGATGTGAAAATTTAATCTAGTGACATGGAAAAATAGTGGACGAGTTCATGGAATTGTTGCTCACCCTCCGATGTAGTCGATCAAAGGAGATGGACGATTGTGGACCAACACCTCCAACGTCGACAATCACTCCACGAAGATGGAACACCACAAATCCTGTTAATTATACCGAGTGAAAAAAAATTAGGTCATCACCTCACATTAAGCATTGATACTTTTAACTATGAAAAAAAATCATGTTTCGTCAAGTGTCAAATTTTGTCCTTCAGTTTTTTTAGTAAGATCATCATGATTAAATAACCACTCATCATATCATAATTTTGCAGCACATCTCACATAGCTACTTAACATTAAGCACTGACACTTAAAACTATGAAAAAAAAATCATATTTTGTCAATTGTCAAATTTTGTCCGGTTCAATTTTTTTGACAAGATCATCATGATAAAAATAATCACTCATGTTATACCAATTTAGAGCACATCTCAAATGACAAGATCATCATGATAAAAATAATGCAAACTAACAATCTAACATCCTAACATCCAACATTCAACTATATATGAACCTAACAACCTAACATCTAACATCTAACCTAACAATCTAACATCCAACATCCATCCATGCATATTTTTATTTTTACTTTTATTATTTTGTATAAATTTTGTAATGTTTTCTTATTTTATATAAATATTTTAATGTTTTCTTATACATATTTTTTACATGCATGAACATTATTTAAGATGTACCATACATTTTCTTTAATGATTTGAAACATTATTTTTAATGACATGATCTTTTTTTTATATTGTACAACAATTTTCTAAAATATCACGTATATTTTTTTCTATGATCTCGCGAAAGGTGATACATAGGAGAGCAACTGACTGAGGGGTACCGTTACCGAGTGCCTGATCCGGTAACTATGCGAGTGCCTGATCCGTCTACTACCGTGTCATCGCCGTCCGTGAGGGGGGCCACGCCCCGGAGACGCGTGCCGCCTCTTCGGACGTGCCACCACACCACCCGGCATGTATGAGGGCCCGGTGCGACGCTCCGGTGGCATTGCTACCCTCCCAGGGCCCTCGTCCCGCCTAACCCTGTAGCGTTTGACCACGGGATATAGCCATTTGACTTTGCACGGACGGGCTTTGACCAGGGGACCTCACCACCCGGTTGTGTTAGGTCAGCCCACAGGAACACTTTGGAGCAACATCTGGGCCAGACCCACAGCAAGATCCCCTCCGTGTAGACCCGACGCGTCCGTTCCACCCCTCCAGGTGCCGGCGGCGGCGCCGTCCGTGAGGGAGGGCACACCCCGAAGACGTGTGCCGCCTCTTCGGACACGCCACCACACCATTCCGCATGTATGAGGGGCCGGTGCGACGCTCCGGTGGCATTGCTACCCCCAGGGCCTCCGTCCCGCCTAACCCTGTAGCGTTTGACCACGGGATCTAGCCCTTTGACTTTGCACGGACGGGCTTTGACCAGCGGACCTCCCCACCCGGTTGTGTTAGGTCAGACCATAGGAACACTTTGGAGCAACATCCGGGCCAGACCCACAGCAAGATCCCCTCCGTGTAGACCCGACACGTCCGTTTCCCCCCTCCAGGTGCCGGCGACTTCACCGTCCGTGAGGGGGGCAGACCCCGGAGACACGTGCCGGGCGTTTGCAATTGCAACAACACTTCCAGACTTGTGAGAGGCCGCCTACGCAAGATTTGGCGGCATGCTAGCCCCCGGAGGCCGCCGGCCACAGTCGTAGACGCGCGAAGAGCAATCCGCGTAGAGGGAATTGTTCGGATACTTCTCCATCACGAACAATTATGAAAAAATTACCATCAGTCCTATAGCACATGTGCCCACGTCGTGTAAAAAACTCATGATTTTATCGCCCTCCGAGTATTTATTAATATTCACGCCGCATCGTTACCGCAGAACGTCTACTACCGTGTCATCGCCATCCGTGAGGGGGGCCATGCCTCGGAGACGCGTGCCGCCTCTTCGGACATGCCACCACACCACCCCGCATGTATGAGGGCCCGGTGCGACGCTCCGGTGGCATTGCTACCCTCCCAGGGCCCCCGTCCCGCCTAACCCTATAGCGTTTGACCAAGGGATCTAGCCCTTTGGCTTTGCACGGACGGGCTTGGACCAGCGGACCTCCCCACCCGGTTGTGTTAGGTCAGCCCATAGGAACACTTTGGAGCAACATCCGGGCCAGACCCACAACAAGATCCCCTCCGTGTAGACCCGACGCGTCCGTTTCCCCCCCTCTAGGTGCCGGCGGCGGCGCCGTCCGTGAGAGGGGGCACACCCCGGACACGTGTGCCGCCTCTTCGGACATGCCACCACAGCACCCCGCATGTATGAGGGCCCGGTGCGACGCTCCGGTGGCATTGCTACCCCCCAGATCCCCCGTCCCGCCTAACCCTGTAGCGTTTGACCACGGGATCTAGCCCTTTGACTTTGCACGGACGGGCTTTGACCAGCGGACCTCCCCACCCGGTTGTGTTAGGTCAGACCATAGGAACACTTTGGAGCAACATCCGGGCCTGACCCACAACAAGATCCCCTCCGTGTAGACTCCACGCGTCCGTTTCCCCCCTCCAGGTGCCGGCGACTGCACCGTCCGTGAGGGGGGGGCACACCCCGGAGACCCATGCCGGGCGTTTGCAACCGCAACAACACTTCCAAACTTGTGAGAGGCCGCCTACGCAAGATTTGGCGGCATGCTAGCCCCCGGAGGCCGCCGGCCACAGTCATAGACGCGCGAAGAGCAATCCGCGTAGAGGGAATTGTTCGGATACTTCTCCATCACGAACAATTATGAAAAAATTACCATCAGTCCTATAGCACATGTGCCCATGTCGTGTAAAAAACTCATGATTTTATCGCCCTCTGAGTATTTATTAATATTCACGCCGCATCGTTACCGCAGAACATCTACTACCGTGTCATCGCCGTCCGTGAGGGGGGCCACGCCTCGGAGATGCGTGCCGCCTCTTCGGACATGACACCACACCACCCGGCATGTATGAGGGCCTGGTGCGATGCTCCGGTGGCATTGCTACCCTCCCAGGGCCCTCGTCCCGCCTAACCCTGTAGCGTTTGACCATGGGATCTAGCCCTTTGACTTTGCACGGACAGGCTTTGACAAGTGGACCTTCCCACCCGGTTGTGTTAGGTCAGCCCATAGGAACACTTTGGAGCAACATCCGGGCCAGACCCACAGCAAGATCCCCTCCGTGTAGACCCGACGAGTCCGTTTCCCCCCTCCAGGTGCTGGCGGCGGCGCCGTCCGTGAGGGGGGTCACGCCCCGGAGAC
>NC_041383.1:298893763-298894687 GCF_002162155.2 Triticum dicoccoides | reverse complement strand
CCTTTTTGGACATGCCACCACACCATCCCGCATGTATGAGGGGCCGGTGCGATGCTCCGGTGGCATTGCTACCCCCAGGGCCCCCGTCCCGCCTAACCCTGTAGCGTTTGACCATGGGATCTAGCCCTTTGACTTTGCACGGATGGGCTTTGACCAGCGGACCTCCCCACCCAGTTGTGTTAGGTCAGACCATAGGAACACTTTGGAGCAACATCCGAACCAGACCCACAGCAAGATCCCCTCCGTGTAGACTCGACACGTCCGTTTCCCCCCTCCAGGTGCCGGCGACTGCACCGTCCGTGAGGGGGGCACACCCCGGAGACGCGTGTCGGGCGTTTGCAACCGCAACAACACTTCCAGACTTGTGAGAGGCCGCCTACGCAAGATTTGGCGGCATGCTAGCCCCCGGAGGCCGCCGACCACAGTCGTAGACGCGCGAAGAGCAATCCGCGTAGAGGGAATTGTTTGGATACTTCTCCATCACGAACAATTATGAAAAAATTACCATCAGTCCTATAGCACATGTGCCCACATCGTGTAAAAAACTCATGATTTTATCGCCCTCCGAGTATTTATTAATATTCACGCTGCATCGTTACCGCAGAACGTCTACTACCGTGTCATCGCCGTCCGTGTGGGGGGGCACGCCCCGGAGACGCGTGCCGCCTCTTCGGACATGCCACCACACCATCCCGCATGTATGAGGGCCCGGTGCGATGCTCCGGTGGCATTGCTACCTTCCCAGGGCCCTCGTCCCGCCTAACCCTGTAGCGTTTGACCACGAGATCTAGCCCTTTGACTTTGCACGGACAGGCTTTGACTAGCGGACCTCCCCACCCGGTTGTGTTAGGTCAGCCCATAGGAACACTTTGGAGCAACATCCGGGCCAGACCCACAATAAGATCCCCTCCGTGTAGACCCAAC
>NC_041383.1:298887433-298893067 GCF_002162155.2 Triticum dicoccoides | reverse complement strand
TGTAGACCCGACGCGTCCGTTTCCCCCCTCCAAGTGCCGGCGGTGACGCCGTCCGTGAGGGGGGGGCACACCCCGGACACGTGTGACATGCCACCACACCACCCCGCATGTATGAGGGCCCGGTGCGACGCTCTGGTGGCATTGCTACCCCCAGGTCCCCCGTCCCGCCTAACCCTGTAGCGTTTGACCACGGGATCTAGCCCTTTGACTTTGCACGGATGGGCTTTGACCAGCGGACCTCCCCACCCGGTTGTGTTAGGTCAGACCATAGGAACACTTTGGAGCAACATCCGGGCCAGACCCACAGCAAGATCCCCTCCGTGTAGACACGATGCGTCCGTTTCCCTCCTCCAGGTGCCGGTGACTGCACCGTCCGTGAGGAGGGGGGCACACCCCGGAGATGCGTGACGGGCGTTTGCAACCGCAACAACACTTCCAGACTTGTGAGAGGCCGCTTACGAAAGATTTGGCGGCATTCTAGCCCCCGGAGGCCGCCGGCCACAGTCGTAGACGCCCGAAGAGCAATCCGCGTAGAGGGAATTGGTCGGATACTTCTTCATCACGAACAATTATGAAAAAATTACCATCAGTCCTATAGCACATGTGCCCACGTCGTGTAAAAAACTGATGATTTTATCGCCCTCCGAGTATTTATTAATATTCACGCCGCATCATTACCGCAGAACGTCTACTACCATGTCATCGCCGTCCGTGAGGAGGGCCACGCCCCGGAGACGCGTGCCGCCTCTTCGGACATGCCACCACACCATCCCGCATGTATGAGGGCCCGGTGCGACGCTCCGGTGGCATTGATACCCTCGCAGGGCCCCCGTCCCGCCTAACCCTGTAGCATTTGACCACGGGATATAGCCCTTTGACTTTGCACGGACGGGCTTTGACCAGGGGACCTCCCCACCCGGTTGTGTTAGGTTAGCCCATAGGAACACTTTGGAGCAACATCCGGGCCAGACCCACAGCAAGACCCCCTCCGTGTAGACCTGACGCGTCCGTTTCCCCCCTCCAGGTGCCGGCGGCGACGCCTTCCGTGAGGGGGGGGGGCACACCCCAGAGACGTGTTCCGCCTCTTCGGACATGCCACCACACCATCCCGCATGTATGAGGGGCCTGTGCGACGCTCCGGTGGCATTGCTACCCCCAGGGCCCCCGTCCTGCCTAACCCAGTGGTTCTAGTCCAGGGGGGAGACATAGAGATTTGCAAGATACATACGGAGCTGAATGTAGCAGACCCGTTGACTAAGCCTCTTTCACGAGCAAAACATGATCAGCACCAAAGCTCCATGGGTGTTAGAATCATTACTGTGTAATCTAGATTATTGACTCTAGTGCAAGTGGGAGACTGAATGAAATATGCCCTAGAGGCAATAATAAAGTTATTATTTATTTCCTTATATCATGATAAAAGTTTATTATTCATGCTAGAATTGTATTAACCGGAAACATAATACACGTGTGAATACATAAACAAACAGAGTGTCACTAGTATGCCTCTACTTGACTAGCTCATTAATCGAAGATGGTTATGTTTCCTAACCATGGACAAAGAGTTGTTATTTGATTAACGGGATCACATCATTGATTGAATGATCTGATTGACATGACCCATTCCATTAGCTTAGCACCCGATCGTTTAGTATGTTGCTATTGCTTTCTTCATGACTTATACATGTTCCAATGACTATGAGATTATGTAACTCCCGTGTGCCGGAGGAACACTTTGTGTGCTACCAAACATCACAACGTAACTGAGTGATTATAAAGGTGCTCTACAGGTGTCTCCAAAGGTACATGTTGGGTTGACGTATTTCGAGATTAGGATTTGTCACTCCGATCATCGGAGAGGTATCTCTGGGCCCTCTCGGTAATGCACATCACTTAAGCCTTGCAAGCATTGCAACTAATGAGTTAGTTGCGGGATGATGTATTATGGAACGAGTAAAGAGACTTGCCGGTAACGAGATTGAACTAGGTATTGGATACCGACGATCGAATCTCGGGCAAGTAATATACCGATGACAAAGGGAACAACTTATGTTGTTATGCGGTCTGACCGATAAAGATCTTCGTAGAACATGTAGGAGCCAATATGGGCATCCAGGTCCCGCTATTGGTTATTGACCGGAGACGTGTCTCGGTCATTTCTACATCGTTCTCGAACCCGTAGGGTCCGCACGCTTAAGGTTTCGATGACAGATATATTATGAGTTTATACGTTTTGATGTACCAAAGGTTGTTCGGAGTCCCGGATGTGATCATGGACATGACGAGGAGTCTCGAAATGGTCGAGACATAAAGATTGATATATTGGAAGCCTATGTTTGGGTATCGGAAGTGTTCCGGGTGAAATCGGGATTTTACCGGAGTACCGGGAGGTTACCGGAACCCCCCGGGAGATATATGGGCCTTAGTGGGCCTTAGTGGAAAAGAGAAGAGGCAGCCAGAGATGGGCCGCGCGCCCCTCCCCTCCCTTGGTCCGAATAGGACAAGGAGAGGGGGCCGCCCCCCTTCCTCTTTCCCCCCCTCCGCGAATCCTATTCCAACTAGGATTGGGGGGGGAATCGTACTCCCGGAGGGAGTAGGACTCCTCCTAGCGCGCCTCTCCTAGGCCGGCTGCACCCCCCCTTGAGCCTTTATATACGGAGGCAGGGGCACCCCAGAGGAACACAAGTAGATATACCTTCATGGCCTTGAAGCCCCAGTGGTTCCTGTTTCCTTAGCCGTGTGTCCCGTCGTCTCCACGGTTAGCCCGGGCCTTGATGCTCTTGGCAGCAAACTCTGCATCGGCGCCGAGCCACCTATCCACCAAACTCGCCCATCCGTCATGCCTTCCATAGCACCAATGAGGAACAACCTATGCAAATTTTGGAAGCATGACATGTGAGCACGAAACATTTAGTTGACTGCTTGAAACAATGAAAAGTTAGTAATAGTTACCATCATGAACTGCTCCCTGCTCAAGGTAAGTTGTAGCTTCTGCGCTTGAGTTTTGGTCATCTTTTGGTGCAGGTAGTAGTGGTAGTACTGCGAGACGACAACCCAGCGCACCTCATACTGGAACTGACAAGCTTTCTTCTTTGCAGCCGCAAGCAACACCACGTCGGCTCTGGCCTTGTGCTCGTCAAGAACTCTATAGAGTTGCTGCAATCATGCATAAACCAGAAGCAAACAAGGCATGAGTTGAGTGATTCAATGATAAACTATGAACGAAACTGAAGACAAGTGATTCAGAAGAGAACTTACCCAAAATTTGGTGATCATGGCCTTAGCGGTCGTCCCGTACTCCGTGTTGCTGCAAGCCTCATAGTGGGCCCAGCTCGTGGCCAAAACCCGCTGCTGCGGGTCCCTGTCTGGCCGCGGGCAGAATAGGCTAGGCCAAAACTCCTTCACCAGGACAGTGATAAGGCCATTCGGTTTACGGCCCTTTCCGCGAAGGATCCAGTTTCTGCAAAAGAATCAAATGATTGCCATGTGTACAATAAGAAAATGTTCTCATAGTCCATCGAGAGCGCCTTCATGATTTTCTTCGTACCGTACATGGTTTTCGGCAGTTCATGGCCCTCAGGCAGGCTGTTAGCCCATACTCCCAGAAATGCTTCGAAGCAACCTCGGCTACAGCCGTACTCAGCCTTGACTGCCATCAGTTGCGAGATGGCATCCAGCACAGACAGCTTGGCACCCTCATAGAGAGGTTTCTTTGACGAGGCCAAGATTTCCAGGAAGGCCTTTGCGGTTTCCTCCGGCTCCTCCGGTTCATTCGCTGAATGTGACGGAGGTGTCGGCTGTGCAGCAAAGACATCATCTAGCATGTCTCTAACCCCATCGTCCTCATAACCGGCGACGCGTTGTCGTATCACATCCTATCTACCACGGTCCCGCTAGGCAAAGTTTATCGGCATATTAAAGTTGGGCATAAATCCATGCGTGCGAAGGTGCTTAGTCATCTCACTCTTATCTCTGCGGATACGCCTCTTACATCTGGCACACGGGCATTCTGGCACCATCCTCATTGGACTACAGAATATCTCTTTCAAAAACACATCAGTTTTCTCGACCCACTCTGTTGTTACTTGATTCCGACGGAAAAACCCACTATACATCCACTGATTATCTGCCATCTCTGCTTTATTGGAAGCCACACAACAAAATTAAGGATTCATTTAAATTACTCACATCAATATTTTATTTTTTACAAGGTTGACGAGAAACGGCATTTAATCCACCTACATCTCTAATAGGTAAAGATGGGTCCTAATCCCACCCGAGAATGTGTAGATTGAGTACGTTGTCCATGCTCTACCCCATTCCGAGACAAAATTTTGGCAGCACCTCCCCGCTGTTCTCCAAATACACGTCTCGGCAAAATGCCGAGAGAATGTGCTTCCGGAGAACAGCAGGGAGGCGCCATTGAAATCCTGTCTCAGAACGGGGTAGAGCATGAACAACGTACCCAATCTACACATCCTCGGGCTGTCCGTGGAAAGCGCTGGACAATCCGAAAGAGCTGCGGTGATAAATATGCAATTGAATGCATATTTATCGATGCAACCCTTTCGGACGGGAGACCTAGGTTACGCTACTTGATGTGAAAATTTAATCTAGTGACATGGAAAAATAGTGGACGAGTTCATGGAATTGTTGCTCACCCTCCGATGTAGTCGATCAAAGGAGATGGACGATTGTGGACCAACACCTCCAACGTCGACAATCACTCCACGAAGATGGAACACCACAAATCCTGTTAATTATACCGAGTGAAAAAAATTTAGGTCATCACCTCACATTAAGCATTGATACTTTTAACTATGAAAAAAAATCATGTTTCGTCAAGTGTCAAATTTTGTCCTTCAGTTTTTTTTAGTAAGATCATCATGATTAAATAACCACTCATCATATCATAATTTTGCAGCACATCTCACATAGCTACTTAACATTAAGCACTGACACTTAAAACTATGAAAAAAAATCATATTTTGTCAATTGTCAAATTTTGTCCGGTTCAATTTTTTTGACAAGATCATCATGATAAAAATAATCACTCATCTTATACCAATTTAGAGCACATCTCAAATGACAAGATCATCATGATAAAAATGATGCAAACTAACAATCTAACATCCTAACATCCAACATTCAACTATATATCAACCTAACAACCTAACATCTAACATCTAACCTAACAATCTAACATCCAACATCCATCCATGCATATTTTTATTTTTACTTTTCTTATTTTGTATAAATTTTGTAATGTTTTCTTATTTTATATAAATATTTTAATGTTTTCTTATACATATTTTTTACATGCATGAACATTATTTAAAATGTACCATACATTTTCTTTAATGATTTGAAACATTATTTTTAATGACATGATCTTTTTTTTATATTGTACAACAATTTTCTAAAATATCACGTATATTTTTTTCTATGATCTCGCGAAAGGTGATACATAGGAGAGCAACTGACTCAGGGGTACCGTTACCGAGTGCCTGATCCGGTAACTATGCGAGTGCCTGATCCGTCTACTACCGTGTCATCGCCGTCCGTGAGGGGGGCCACGCCCCGGAGACGCGTGCCGCCTCTTCGGACGTGCCACCACACCACCCCGCATGTATG
>NC_041383.1:298831830-298887423 GCF_002162155.2 Triticum dicoccoides | reverse complement strand
GGCCTGACGCCGCCCCATCGTCGCCGGGCTGCCCCGCCCCACCACTCCGTCGCCGGAACGCCATCGTTGCCGCCTCGCTCCACCAATCCTCCCCGACGACCCCCACGCGCTCGACGCCGTCGCCGGAGACCACCTCGCCGGACGGCCTCTCCTACGTCGCCGGCGTCCCCATCTTCCTCCTCGCGCCCCGCTGCCCAGTCCCCTGCAACCCCTTGTGAGCGCCATCCCCATCTCCCTCTCTCCTCATCGTCGCGGTTGCCGTTCTCCACACGAGCTCACGCTCACTCGCTGTCGCCCCTCGCCCGTGCGTGGCCACGCGCCCGCGTTATCCCGTCGTGGTCACCGCCCCTCTTGGCTCCCGCGCGTGCGCACCGCACGTGCCCGTCCCCGACTTCTCCCTCGCGCGCCCGCTTGCTTCGGGCGACGCCCGCTGCAAACCCCCCCTGAGCTCTGTCCACGCCCGCGCTTCCCTGGAGCGCGCCGGCACCCGCGCTCGCCGTCACTGGCCACGGCCACCACCGAAGCCCCCTGCTACCCGTGCCTCCCGCTCGCCGGTCCGGTCCCCACTCCGACCACCACCCGCGGCCTCCTCCCCGCGCTACCCCTCATCGCTGCGCCCCGCGGCCACCTCCGCTGCCTCCCTTGGCCGGCGCCTTGGCTGCCGACGCCCAGCCGCGTCGGGCCATGGCCTCTGCCTGCGGTCGGGTGCCCGTAGCGCCCGTTCGGGCCACCCCGCACCCGTCGCCCGTTATGCCCCAGGGCCTATGACATATGGGCCCGCCCCAGAACGGTTTTATAAAAAAAATAATTAAAAAAAATAATAATAAAATAAATAAATAAATATATTAAATAAATAAATGGATAATAACTAAAATAATTAAAACATTAATTAATTAATTAATTAAGTAAATAATTAATTTAATTAATCCTGATTAATTAACCTAATGGCTAATTAACCTAATTAACTACTGTTAATTAAACTAAACTAGGGTAATTAGTTAACAGTCACTGACGAACGGGACCCACCTGTCAGGGTTGACTCAGTCAACCCCTGTTGACTGCTGACGTCAGCATGACATCATGCTGACGTCATAAATACACTTTTTCGAATTAATTAAATAAATAATTAAATTCCAAAATTGTTAAAATCTTTTAAAAATCATATCTTTTAATCCGTAACTCGGATTAAAATATTTTCTACATGAAAGTTGCTCAGAACGACGAGACGAATCCGGATACGCAGTCCGTTCGTCCGCCACACACCCCTAACCTATCAAACCCGCAACTTTCCCCCTCCGGTTCCTCTGCCTGAAAACGCGAAACTCCGGGAATACTTTCCCGGATGTTTCCCCCTTTCGTCGGTATCACTTACTACCGCGTTAGGGCACACCGAACACCGCGTATTGCCTTGTTATATTTTGTGATGCTTTGTTTGCTCTGTATTCATTATTTCTTCCCCCTCTTCTCTCCGGTAGACTACGAGACCGACGCTGCTGCTGACCAGTTCGACTACGGAGTTGACGACCCCTCTCTCTTGCCAGAGCAACCAGGCAAGCCCCCCCCTTGATCACCAGATATCGCCTATTCTCCTCTATACTGCTTGCATTAGAGTAGTGTAGCATGTTACTGTTTTCGTTAATCCTATTCTGATGCATAGCCTGACATTGTCGCTACATCTGTTGATACCTTACCTGCAATCCTAAATGCTTAGTATAGGATGCTAGTTTATCATCATTGGCCCTACATTCTTGTCAGTCTGCCTTGCTATACTATCGGGCCATGATCACTTGGGAGGTGATCACGGGTATATACTATACATACATACATACTATACAGATGGTGACTAAAGTCGGGTCAGCTCATTGAGTACCCGCAAGTGATTCTGACGAGGGGGCTGAAAGGACAGGTGGCTCCATCCCGGTAGAGGTGGGCCTGGGTTCCCGACGGCCCTCGACTGTTACTTTGTGGCGGAGCGACAGGGCAGGTTGAGACCACCTAGGAGACGGGTGGGCCTGGCCCTGTTCGGCGTTCGCGGATACTTAACACGCTTAACGAGATCTTGGTATTTGATCTGAGTCGGCTACGAGCCTATACGCACTAACCATCTACGTGGGAGTAGTTATGGGTATCCCGACGTCGTGGTATCAGCCGAAGCACTTCAGACGTCAGCGACGGAGCGGCGCGCGCCGAATTGGACTGGAACGCCACTAGGCTAGGTCTGTTTTCGGCCGCCCTCGCAACGTGCAGGTGTGCTATGGGCGATGGGCCCAGACCCCTGTGCGCTTAGGTTTAGACCGGCGTGCTGGCCTCTCTGTTTTGCCTAGGTGGGGCTGCGACGTGTTGATCTTCCGAGGCCGGGCATGACCCAGGAAAGTGTGTCCGGCCAAATGGGATCGAGCGTGTTGGGCTATGTGGTGCACCCCTGCAGGGAAGTTAATCTATTCGAATAGCCGTGATCTTCGGTAACAGGACGACTTGGAGTTGTACCTTGACCTTATGACAACTAGAACCGGATACTTAATAAAACACACCCTTCAAAGTTCCACAGACAACCCGGTGATCACTTTTCCGCAGGGCGACGAGGAGAGGATCGCCGGGTAGGATTATGCTATGAGATGCTATTTGGAGATGCTACTTGGAGATGCTACTTGGAGGACTTAAATCTACTCTCATCTACATGCTGCAAGACGGAGGCTGCCAGAAGCGTAGTCTTCGACAGGTTTAGCTATCCCCCTATTATTCTGGCATTCTGCAGTTCAGTTCACTGATATGGCCTCCTTACACATCTACCCATGCATATGTAGTGTAGATCCTTGCTTGCGAGTACTTTGGATGAGTACTCACGGTTGCTTTCTCCCCCCTTTTTCCCCTTTTCCTTTTCTTTCTGGTTGTCGCAACCAGATGCTGGAGTCCAGGAGCCAGACGCCACCGTCGACGACGACCCCTACTACACCGGAGGTGCCTACTACTACGTGCTGCCCGCTGACGACGACCTGGAGTAGTTTAGGAGGATCCCAGGCAGGAGGCCTGCGCCTCTTTCGATCTGTATCCCAGTTTGTGCTAGCCTTCTTAAGGCAACTTGTTTAACTTATGTCTGTACTCAGATATTGTTGCTTCCGCTGACTCGTCTATGATCGAGCACTTGTATTCGAGCCCTCGAGGCCCCTGGCTTGTATTATGATGCTTGTATGACTTATTTTATTTGTAGAGTTGTGTTGTGATATCTTCCCGTGAGTCCCTGATCTTGATCGTACACATTTGCGTGCATGATTAGTGTACGGTCAAAACGGGGGCGTCACATGCTCGATCTAAGAGAAGATCGACTCTTTAGGGTTTCCCTTCCTTCTCTTTGTCGTGTTGGATGAAGTTCTCAAAGCAAGAGGTCGAGATCAAGATGATTCAATGAATCAACATCCTCGGGAAGGGCAGTTGGATCGAGAAGATTGTGATAGTTTTGTGACCCCCTTCCTTCTTACCTCATGACTTGAATCTCGGGACAAGATTCTTGTTTAGTGGGGGTAAGCTGTCACAGCCCTAGCTTTAGCTTTGCTTGTGGGCTAGTCTTGGTTGTTGTATCATGTTTAAATTTTCCTTAAACTTGAAATGGGGATGTTCAAACCCTAGGACCAAATGAAATGCAACTAGGATCAAAATAAAAATATTATCAATGAACCCAAAATGCCCTTCAGAAAAGTTCATGATTTTTAATTGGTCTAGAACCTCTGCCAAAAATGGTGCAGACTTTTCTAGGTCATTAATGGAATTCTAAATTAATTCATATTGTATTTGAATTGGAGCTATTAATTCCTATAAAATATTTGGTAGCTCCAAATATTCTGAAACTTACTGAGGGCCTCTGAAAAAATTCAGTTACTGCCCACAAATATTTTCAGGATTTATAAAAATGATTTTGTTTATAAACTAAATCAAAAAACAGCAAATAAATAGAAAAACAGAAATAAAATAGAGAGAGAGGACTTACCTGGCTTACCTGCAGCCCACCTGTGCGGCCCAGCACTCTAGCCAGCCCAGCCTATCTCCTCCCCTGTCTTCAACCTTGTGCCAGTAGGCACGAGGGCGTGTGCTGGCAGCGCGCACGCACGCACCCGGGCACCTCCTCTCTGCCTGCTTGCCCGGACGTCTCTGGAAGACGCCACGTGCCAGCCCCGTACCCACCCTCACTCTCCTCCCGTGCCTTCCCTCTCCTCTGCTCTCTCAACCGCCCGGACCCGAACACGTTAGAGAGCGCCGCCGTGCACCGCCGCGGCCACATGCACTTGATCGCTCCCTCTCCATCTCAGGCATCCCCGCCTCACCGTCTTCGTCCTCTCCATCGAGTCACGCGGCCCCAAAAGCTCTACTGCGCTGCCACCACCGTTGTTTCCCTCGTCGGCCACCGTATATCGTCGTCATCGATTCGCCGCCCCGAGCGCCTCCTCGAGCCCACGGAGCTGCTCTTCAACCTCCCAGTGTGCTCCTTCACCGTCTCCCCTTATCTGTATGGCCTGTAGCTCGCCGTAGCATCTATCTCTGCCATGCCTGTGAGCTTCACGCTGCCAGCGAAGTCGTCACCATGGCTAGAGCAAGCTCAGCTTTCTCCTGAGCACGTCATCGCACTCGTGCTGCTCCCGTTCGTCCCATCGTGCACCAGAACGCCGATTCCAAGCACTCCTGAACTCCGGCCGCCGCGCAAGTTGCTGCCACCGTCGACTTAGGCCACCGGAGCCGCTGTTGCATGCACCACTCGATGCAGACGAGCCTCCCCGTCGTGCAGATGCCCTCCTTCGACCATTTGGTCGCCGGAGGAGGAATGTCGAGCCCCTCCGCCATCTCTGGCCTTGCCGGCGACGAGCCCCAGGTCAACTCCGGCGAGTTCGACCCGGGTTTGACCCCTTTTTGACCCCCCCAGGGTCACTAACGCGTGGCCCCGCCCCTGTTAATTGTTAGTTAGGTCTAGTTTAGTGCAAATTAACCGAGATTAGTTCTTAACCTAACACTAACTAACTTTGTTAGTTAGTTGCGTCACTGACTAGTAGGCTCCACTGGTTAGGTTTGACCTAGATTGCGCCAGTTGACCTGCTGAGGTCAGCATGACGCAATGCTAACGCAGTAATCGGTTTTACCTGGATTTATTCTTACTCGGGAAATTCTAGAAAATAGTGCTAACTTCTAAAAATCATAGAAATTAATCTGTAACTCCAAATGCATAGATTTATATATGAAAAATGATCAGAAAAATCCAATCTATCCATTTGTACTAGTTTCATGCATGTTTAAGCAAATTAACCTTGCTGTTTAATGCAAAACAGGATAAAGCCCTATTTAAATTCATAAGATGAGTTTGCGGTTGAACCTTTGGTTCAAAATGGCTCAAACCCATCTGGTTGTAGTTGCATTAGCCCAACACACTAATTTTGCCATGTCATGTGCATGCAGCATATTGTTGCATATCGCGATGTATTGATTGTGTTACCGGTGTAATCTATGTGGTAGGTTCTGCTCCCGAGGATATTCACGAGTATCCAGTCGAAGGGCAGTACCCCTCGACCACTTTGTCTGGCCAGGAAAACCCCCTTGTTCATTCTGATACAATCGCACTCTCTCGCTCCTGCTCTCTTTTACAGCATTAGGACAACAACGATTCATCTGTTACTTGCTAAGGTAGTTGAACCCCTTTCCTCTACATGACCTGTCATTGCCACAGTAAATAGATGAAACCCACTAGCATATGTAGGAGTTGTTTGAGCCCTAATGTGCCTACTCATTCATGCTTGTTTGTCATGCCTGCTGTTGCTTAGAGTTGTGTCAGGTCTAATTCATCAGGGATGAATTGGAAAGTTGTGAACATGTCCTACTGTGTGTGAGATAAGTGTGTGAACACGATTTGGTAAAGGTCGCGGTGAGAGGCCATGTAGGAGTACATGGTGGGTTGTCTCATTGAAGCCGTCCTCAGGAACTGAGTTTGGTGTTTGTGATTCATGAAACAACTACTACCACATGTTGGGCACGATGGTAACAGGAGACAAGGGACACGATGTTTTACCCAGGTTCGGGCCCTCTTGATGGAGGTAAAACCCTACGTCCTGCTTGATTAATATTGATGATGTGTGTTACAAGAGTAGATCTACCAGGAGATCAAGGGGGCTAAACCCTAGAAGCTAGCCTATGGTATGATTGTTGTTCGTCCTATGGACTAAAGCCATCCGGTTTATATAGACACCGGAGAGGGCTAGGGTTACACAGAGTCGGTTACAATGGTAGGAGATCTACATATCTGTATCGCCAAGCTTGCCTTCCACGCCAAGGAAAGTCCCATCCGGACACGGGACGAGGTCTTCAATCTTGTATCTTCATTGTCTTGGAGTCCGGCCGATGATGATAGTTCGGCTATCCGGACACCCCCTAGTCCAGAACTCCCTCAGTAGCCCCTGAACCAGGCTTCAATGACGACGATTCCGGGCGCATGTTGTCTTCGGCATTGCAAGGCGGGTTCTTACTCCGAATAATTAATAAAAGATTGTGAACACCAGGATAGTGTCCGGTTCTGCAAAATAAATTCCACATACCACCGTAGAGAGAATAACATTTACACAAGTTCAATCTGCTGACGTATTTCGTGGCATGTCGTCACACCACTACCAAGCCTTTACTTGAATTGTTTTTATTGTACCACCTCAGCGCGTTTAGCGAATCGGTTTCCTTGGCACATCTTGTCGAAGCAGAGATCGTGTTCCCCTTATTCCGGGATTCCCATCAATACGGACGTGGGTAACCCAACCGCGCCATTGATTGCGGCGCTTGGGGGATAAGCAAGTTTTATCAGGCCGGTGGGGACGCATGTTTTTGTCCGCCCATATAAGGGGATAAAGATCCAACCCTTTTACCTGCGCCTTCTTCCTCCTTGGCTTATCCAACCCCGCGAACTCGAGCTCAAGCGCCCAAGTCCGCACTTCTCACCTCAACCTTCTCCAACTATGTCCGGAGAGGGAGGCAAGTGGATGGACTCCTCCTCACGGAGGGGCAGATCCAGAAGCTGCGCAACGCCAGATATTTGTCCAGCAACATCGCGCACCGTTTCCCCGATGAGGGAGAGCTCATCCCCACCCCCAGGCCCCATGAGAGGGTAGTATTTCTTCCCCATTTCCTCCGCGGACTGGGTTTCCCACTTCATCCCTTTGTCCGGGGGCTCATGTTCTACTACAGCCTGGATTTCCATGATCTGGCCCCGAATTTCATTCTCAACATCTCGGCGTTTATCGTCGTGTGCGAGGCCTTCCTCTGCATCCAGCCCCACTTCGGTTTGTGGCTCAAGACCTTCAGCGTCAAGGAGAAGGTTGTGAAGGGCAGCGAAGCGAAGTGCGGAGGCGCCATGGTGGGCACGATGTCCCACGTTACTTGGCTGGAGGGCACTTTCTTGGAAACCATTAAGGGGTGGCAATCGGGGTGGTTCTACATCACCGAGCCGCGTGACCCTGAATGGGCAGCGGCCCCCGAATTCAGATCCGGCATCCCTACACGGCTCACCTCCTGGAAAGAGAGTGGCCGGATCTGGGGTGATTCGGAGGAGCTGACCGGACTCCAAGCCTGTATCCAAAAGCTTGTGGACAAGAAGCTCAAGCTTGTCAACATAGTCCAGGTCATGCTCATCCGCCGGATTCTCCCGTGCCAACGACAGGGTTTCAACATGTGGGAGTTCGATCCGGCACAGCACCAGACTCTGAGCGGGCTCTTTGACACTACGTACGAAGATGTCGGGAAGGTGCTGTTCAAGGGTGCCGAGGCTCCCGCATCCGCTACCGAAGATCGCGGATTCAGCTCGCAGCGTCCGACTGATGAGGTAAGTGATTTTTTCCTTTACGGAACGCTCGTTTTCCATAGTTTGACTCTATGCGGGATCTAAACTCCCTTTACCTTTGACAAGACTGGCTGGCGAAGGCCGAACAAACTATCTGTCCGGCCCCATTGCCAGAGGACCCAGCGGATGCCCGCCTAACGGGGCTGCTGGCTCCGGCACCCCACGTGGTGCCGGAGAAGAAGGCCAAGAAGAAGGCCACGGGGACTCGGAAGAGTTCCCGTTTTCAGGTGCTATCGGATGACGACTCCGAGGCCGACTCCTCTCACCAAGGTGAGGAGGAGAAGAAAAAGGCCTCTCCCCCAGTGGGGGGAGAGAAGAAAAGGAAGGCCTCCCCAACGAGGGAGGCCGAAGGGTGCAAGAAGGGAAAAACTCTTCCCCCGGACTGCTCTGCCAACGCCTGTGACGACGACGAGGACTGGCCTCCAAGGGCCAAGCCCCTGGCGAGATCGTGAGTATCCGGACTCCCGAATAACTTCATGGTTTTTCTTTTTTGCCACACAATGTCTTTCTAATGCTGCATACAACCCTGCAGTCTGCCGAAGGACGATCTTCCCGCTTCGTCGAGTGGGTCCTTAGGTGCGTCGGATATGGATTCTCTTCCGACCGCCTCCACCCCCCGTGACACGGACGATGCCGAGGTGGGATCCCGGCAAGGGACCCGCCAGGAGGAGGAGGCCCCGGAGGTGTCGCAGGACAACCTCCCGGACTTGGTTCCGGATCCCATAGTGGCCCCGGAGTCCGGCGGGCGGCCCCTTTGTAAGAAGGGCGAGACCAAGACGCCGGCATCCTCCATCCAACCGGAGGCGCCGAATAGCTTGCTGGAGGCGCTTAATGGCGCCTCCATCAAAGAGGAACACCGCACTGTTATGAGTGCAGTGATTCAGAAGGTGCAGCTTCCCAAGAGCGGGCTGACCGAAGCCTGCAGTAGCCTTCTAACAGGCTTTGAGGTAAGAATTTGGATATATGTAAAATAGTACCGCATAGACAGTAGCCCCTGATGCTCGGTTCGGTGTTCGGAAAGAAAAGCCGGACTGAGGATCTTAAGAAGATATACGCAGGAGTCATAAAAATATGTCAATATGGGATTGCAGGCTACGCTGCTGACCTCTGCCGCACTGACTGCAGAGGTCAATACTTTGAAGCAAAGCCTCGAGCGGTCCGCGAAAGAGCTCGGCCATGCCAAGAAGCAGCTCGAGGATAAGGACGGTGAGTAACACCTTATTAAAATTTCACCTTATAGAAAAGGATTTTGGTTGCAAAAAGAATGACAGGGATAACATGGGTATTGCAGGGGCCACTAACGAGGTGGCGACCCTGAAAGAGGCGGTGGCCGTGGCCGAACGCAATGCGGCCGCGGAGCGCACCGAGCGAGAGAAGCAGGAGGCGCGGGTGGCGGAGGTACAGCAAGAGCTCCAGGGTCTCGTGAAAAAACATGAGAGCCTGGAGTGTGACTCAAAGACTCGAGAGTCTGAGCTTGCAACGGCTCTTGAGAGTGCCAAATCCGCTAAGGCCGAAGCCTACAAGGCCCTCCAGGAAATCAAGGCGTTGAAGAAAATAGCTGCGGGTAAGGCATTTTTCATGCAAAGTAAGCATGTGAGTGTTAATTACCTGTTGCTTACCCGAATTCGGAGCTCTCCAGGAGCGTTCGCAGATCTTCCTCGCAGCGTGTCCGAGGAGGGGAGCTCGACGGAGAAGGTCTTATGGTCTCAGTATGCTGAGGCCAGACATCCGGTGCCCCTTAGCGACCAGCTGAAGCAGCTAGTCGAGCTCCACAAGGCGGCCGAACAGGCCATGAAGGGCCTCATAGTTCGGCTGTGGCCTAAGGAGGCCATGCCTAGGAGCTACTTCGGCCTGGTGCGGAGGCTGGTGGATGCGTGCCTGTGGGTTGAAGTCATCAAGCACTCCGCCTGTATTGAAGGTGCCCGTCGGGTCCTTGCCCGCGCAAAGGTGCACTGGGGCAAGATGGATGCCCAGAAGCGCGTGATGGACCCGCCACCGCAGGGCAAGGAGCATCGCACGCCCGAGATGTATTATAAGAGTGTGCTGAAGGGCGCCCGCACTATTGCGGGTGAGTGCTCCAAAGATGTAATATTTGAGTAGACTCGCATTTTGTTAACATGTCCACTGAAAACTTAGTTCATTTGCGCTAAGCAACGCTTTTTAATTTAAAATATTACCTTCTGTGCGGCTGTTTATCAAATCTGAGAGATGGCAAGTCGTCGGCTTCAGCCCCCATGCCACGAGTGATGGGGTGTTCGGGATAAATTTGAGCACTCTTGTTCCCATATTTGGGTCCATCTAGGGAGGCGCTCAACACAACGAACAAGGCAACCGGACTTATAATGCTTGAACACTCTCACTTAGCCATAGAATTCTATAATTTTAAATTTCGGCGAAGCCCCTAGTCTTCGGAAGGCCGAATTTGGGGCGCTATCCACGCCTGGGCTGGACAAAGTCGGCTCCTCGCTCTAAGCGGCATAAGTCTTTAAGGACTCGCAAAAAACCTCTCGAACAGCGACCAGCTCTCGCCTCATCATGATGGTCAGTCTTAGCTTTCTCCACTGAGGCGCTCGCCCAGCTCAACCGGTGCGCAATCGCAGTGGTTCTCCCAGTGCTACCTTAGCCATACAACGGAACGTAAGGTACCAAAACATGGGAGCCGGGCAAACCCAACTATTGACCCAAGACATGATTCGGAGCCGATGCATATAATGCTATATGTTCGGGGTGCCGCACTTGTGAAAGTGTTCAGACTTATCACACCATGATGCGGGAAACATAAGCCCCTGGTGTATTTAGCCGTACCAAAACGTACGGATGCGACATGTCACAAATGAACATATGTATAAAAGAGAAATGCAATTGGAAGCAAAAAGGTGCTGCATTACTTATTCAAGAAAAACTGTTGTAAGTGCAGAACGATACAAATGGTGCGATAAGCAAGGGATGGGACTGTTAAACTTGTCCCCCTCCAGGGGTAGGCTGCGGAATGGTGCATAAAATAGATTTAATGCTTGTAATGGAGACTACTTGGATATTCGTTGTAGCCTTTCTTCTTCCCTGGCTGTTGCATCGTGAGTTCGGTAGGTCTACTACTAGACAGGGCCTCTGACGAACGGAGTCCCGTGGGTAAAAAATAAAAAGGAAAAAGAAAAAAAAAGAACGACACACTTGAGATCCCCTGGTGTGGTTGAGCCGTAGTCTGGGCCTATCGTGGTCGCGCCCCTCTCCCCATGACCATGGTATCTTCAGAGCGTAATGGTGTACGCGAAGGACCTGTCTTGACGTTTTACAGGGCTGGGGTTGGGGCCGCACTGCTATGTGTGCTAGGAACGTGCCAGGTGGTCTTGTTGTAGGTTACTCCGGGCACGCTTAGCTGTGTCCGGCCGCTTAACGGCCGGACTCGAGAATTGCCTTAAGAGGCTGCATTGTACTTCTGCCGCGAGAGCCGCTGTATGTTCCTCCGTGCGGAGAGAACGTTCAGTGTTTCTGTTGACCGTGACGACTCCTCGAGGGCCTGGCATCTTGAGCTTGAGGTATGCGTAGTGCGGCACCGTGTTGAACTTTGCAAACGCGGTACGTCTGAGCAGGGCATGATAGCCGCTGCGGAAAGGAACTATGTCGAAGATTAACTTCTCGCTTCGGAAGTTATCCGGGGATCCGAAGACCACTTCCAGTGTAACTGAGACTATACAATTGGCTTCTACACCTGGTATGACGCCTTTAAAGGTCATCTTGGTAGGTTTAATCCTTGAGGGGTCTATGCCCATTTTGCGCACTATATCCTGATAAAGCAGGTTCAGGCTGCTGCCGCCGTCCATCAGGACTCTGGTGAGGTGAAATCCATCGACGATTGGGTCCAAGACCAATGCGGCGAATCCGCCGTGGCGGATGCTGGTGGGGTGGTCCCTTCGGTCAAAAGTGATCGGGCAGGAGGACCATGGATTGAACTTCGGGGCAACTGGCTCCATCGCGTATACATCCCTGAGTGCACGCTTCCGCTCCCTTTCGGGTATGTGCGTTGCGTATATCATGTTCACTGTCCGCACCTGTGGGGGGAAACCCTTCTGTCCTCTATTGTTTGGCGATCGAGTCTCTTCCTCGTCATCGCTATGCAGCCCCTTGTCATTGTTTTCGGCAATTAACTTGCCTGCCTGCTTAAATACCAAACAGTCCCTGTTGGTGTGGTTGGCTGGCTTTTCGGGGGTGCCGTGTATCTGGCACAAGCGGTCGAGTATTCTATCCAAATTGGACGGACCCGGAGTAGTTCTTTTGAATGGCTTTTTCCGCTGACCGGGTTTAGAGCCTCTGAATCCGGCATTGACTGCTGTATCCTCACTATTGTCGCCGTTAATGCGGCGTTTGTTTTTGTTACGACGCGACCTGCCATTACAGTCCTTGATATCCGGACTGCCAGAATTTTTGTTGAGGTTGTTGCTGCGTGCTAGCCAGCTGTCCTCACCCGCGCAGAAGCGGGTCATGAGTGATGTGAGGGCTGCCATGGATTTCGGCTTTTCCTGTCCCAGGTGCCGGGCAAGCCACTCGTCGCGGATATTATGCTTGAAGGCCGTGAGGGCCTCCGCATCCGGACAGTCGACGATTTGGTTTTTCTTGGTTAAGAATCGTGTCCAGAATTGTCTGGCCGATTCGTCTGGCTGCTGGATTATGTGGCTTAGGTCATCAGCGTCTGGTGGTCGCACATACGTGCCTTGGAAGTTATCGAGGGATGCGGCTTCCAGGTCTTCCCAACTCCCAATTGACTATGCTGGCAAGCTGTTAAGCCAATGCCGGGCTGGTCCTTTAAGCTTGAGGGGGAGATATTTGATGGCGTGAAGATCGTCACCGCCGGCCATGTGGATGTGAAGGAGATAGTCTTCGATCCAAACCGCGGGGTCTGTTGTGCCATCGTAAGATTCAATATTCATGGGTTTAAACCCTTCGGTGATTTGATGATCCATTACTTCATCTGTGAAGCATAGTGGGTGTGCGACGCCTCTGTACTGGGCGATATCATGACAGAGCTCAAAAGAGCTTTGTCTGTTTTGTTCGGCCCGGCCGGACTTACTGTGTCCGGCGCGACGGTTGTCGTGATGTATCATGGGGCGCCCACGCGATCCATAGATCGATCTTGATTGTTTTGCCTTATCCTCCAATATATCTCGCAAGTCCGGAGCGTTCCCCTGTGGCTTTGTGCTCTTCGAGCGATGCCGGGGTACGGTTCTAGTGAAGGGCCTAGGGGCCTCTCTGTCGCGACCACGGGGTGGTCGGTCAGCCGTATTGTCTCCTGGTGATGCGGGTTCATACACCTCCTCCTCTAATCGGGGGAGCAGCTTGCGTTTGGGGTAGCTTTTGGAGGGGCGTTTGAGCTCATGCTCTTCGGCCGGGAGGACTTCAGTCCATCTGTCGGCTAGCAGATCTTGATCAGCTCTAAGCTGTTGCTGCTTTTTCTTGAGGCTGTTCGCCATGGCCATAAGCCTGCGTTTGAAACGCTCTTGTTCGACGGGATCCTCAGGGACGACGAATTCATCGTCGTCGAGGCTTGCCTCGTCTCCGGAGGGAGGCATATAATCCTCTACCTCTTCTTCTGCCGCTCTCTCATGAGGGCCGGCGTGTCCGTCCTCCTGTGCTGGATCTTGCTGGAGTGGGTTGTCTTCGGCATTGTCCGGTGTATTATTATCTCTGGTGCCGGAATCTTCATTGTTGCTGTGGCGGGATTTAGAGCGGCGCCGCTGACGCTGGCGCTTAGGCTGTTTCTTGGAGGGGTCATCCTCCGCTGTTCCTTCGCCATTCCCATCCTTTGGGATATCCACCATGTATATGTCATATGATGAGGTGGCTTTCCAGTGCCGGTGGGCGCTGGTTCTTGGTCGTCTCCGGCATCATCGTCAATACCGTCGATGTCTTTGGAGTCGTAGTCTAGCATGTCGGTTAGATCGTCGACAGTGGCTACCAAGTGGGTGGTGGGTGGGCTTTGAATTTCTTCGTCATCCGCATCCCAACCGTCCTGACCGCAGTCCGGCCAGGGCTCTCCTGATAACGAGAGATACTTTAGCGAACTCAAGATGTCACCGAAAGGTGAGTGTTGAAAGATGTCCGTTGTGGTGAACTCCATGATCAGTGCCCAATCAGATCCGATCGGAGGGGGCGTGGGAGGTTCGGAGTCCGGCAAGGAGTCTGGAACCTCGGAGTCACGAGCTTCATGAGGGACAAGGTCAGTGTTCGGCTCTATCGCCGTAGAGGTTGCAGCCCCCGAGGCGGTGTCTAGCCACCCGTCCTCGACCTGCGCAGCCGGCTCCGAATTGAAGATCGGAGCGGGTTTGAGTGCAGCCTCCAGGGTACCGTCCGGCTGCAAAGCTAAATCATGCTTGCCGTGACAGTGCGGCACGCTTGGCTGTGGCTCGAATGCATCGAGGATCAAGTCACCGCGGATGTCAGCCATGAAGTTCAAACTTCCAAATCTGACCTGACGGCCAGGGGCGTAGCTTTCGATCTGCTCCAGTTGGCCAAGCGAATTGGCCCACAGTGCAAAGCCGCCGAATACGAAGATCTGTTCGGGGAGGAAGGTCTCACCCTGGACTGCGTCGTTGTTGATTATCGAAGAGGCCATCGAGCCTATCGGTGACGACACAGAGGAACTCTCAATGAAAGCACCAATGTCGGTGTCAAAACCGGTGGATCTCGGGTAGGGGGTCCCGAACTGTGCGTCTAGGCGGATGGTAACAGGAGACAAGGAACACGATGTTTTACCCAGGTTCGGGCCCTCTTGATGGAGGTAAAACCCTACGTCCTGCTTGATTAATATTGATGATGTGTGTTACAAGAGTTGATCTACCACGAGATCAAGGAGGCTAAACCCTAGAAGCTAGCCTATGGTATGATTGTTGTTCTTCCTATGAACTAAAGCCATCCGGTTTATATAGACACCGGAGAGGGCTAGGGTTACACAGATTCGGTTACAATTGTAGGAGATCTACATATCCGTATCGCCAAGCTTGCCTTCCACGCCAAGGAAAGTCCCATCCGGACACGGGACGAAGTCTTCAATCTTGTATCTTCATAGTCTTGGAGTCCGGCCGATGATGATAGTTTGGCTATCCGGACACCCCATAGTCCAGAACTCCCTCAATGACGGTGACGATTTCCCCCTCTCGGAGGGATGTTTCCCCGGCAGAACAGCTCTGCCGGAGCCCTGGATTGGTTCCGCCAAGGTTCCGCCTCGAGATGGCGGCGCTTCGTCACGAAAGCTTCCTTCTGATTTTTTTTCCAGGGCAAAAGACACCTTGTACTAGAAGATGGGCATCGGGGGGCTTCCACGCGGCCCACGAGGTAGGGGGCACGCCTAGGGGGGTAGTGCGCGCCCCCACCCTCGTGGATAGTGGGTGGCCCCCTTCTGGTGCTTTCTTTGCCCAATATTTTCAATATATTCCAAAACTGACTTTGGTGGAGTTTCAGGACTTTTGGAGTTGTGCAGAATAGGTCTCTAATATTTTGCTCATTTTCTAGCCCAGAATCCAGTTGCCGGCCTTCTGCCTCTTCATGTAAACCTTTTAAAATAAGAGAGAAAAGGCATAAGTATTGTGACATAATGTGTAGTTGTGGGGACCCTGACTCATAAGTCGAGATCACCAAATGCACGTGTACAGTGATCCCAGAGATCAATGCTCACTAAACACACAGAAGCTGAATAACAAGAGTCTTACATCCATACATACCGTCTTACACAAATCATGACCATTATGGTCAAGTCTTACATTGATAAAGCCATAAGGGCTGGACATCAAATGAAACACAAGCAGCGGAAATCTTCGTCGATAAGTAGAACCCATGCCATCAGCCTTAACCCTACAGGCATTCTGACTGGGAAACATCCTAGTTCGCATGTTCGTCTCCAAAGAACTCTTCTTCGAACTCGGGTTCTTCCACGCCTGGTCAATTAAATAACCAGTGGCAAGCCAATGAGTACTTTGAATGTACTCGCAAGCAACCCATGTTTTGGTTCAAGATACAACAATGCATGATATAGGTAAGTTTTTGCAGAAAGCTAGTTTTGAATGCAATGACATGTTCAACAACTAGTAAGACATGCATCAAGAGGATTCAAGTAACCATGAGGACAGGTTATAGATATCAACATAAATAGAGTGGGCACCAACCCAGTTCAATCATGTCAAGTCCTTTGACTTGACCCAAGTAGTCATCCAAACACACACACTGGTTTGTAAACTCTGGACATAGTTTAAGCAGCACTGCCCAACCGTCCTTGACCGTGGACACGGCTATTCTAATAGTTTTACACTCTGCAGAGGTTGCACACTGTACCCACAAGATCCGGGGAACTTCCGTGTCATCCACGACCCGCGATACCTCAAGTACCCGGGGTAAGCACCCGATCACTACGTTTCCCTAGATGACACTAACATGGAGTCCACTCAATTGGTAGTAACCCCCGTGCCCAACATTTCTCATCTTAAAATGGTGGAGCATCGCTCCCATATTCATCTCATACTGGCACGGGGTACCAATGGTGTGTCCGGTGCCCCATAAAAATGTTCTTGGCCGCCCTACCTGGCACGACCCCGTCCCGAGAGAGAGCACCAACTCTCCCCCGTCACTAGTAATGCGGGCTCCAAGCTAGTATCGACCTAGGTAATCAATAATGCCCTTTCCCATATAAGGGTAGAGTGGTTGCGCATGTAAGGTTGGGACAGTCATCAAATCTTAAATCTAATCCATTTTCGAAAACAACACACTTGCCTCGGTATACCACTTCGTCATCAAGTGGTCACCTATGTCATCATCTCCCTCGGGCATAAGTGGCACCCGACGGGGTTTTCGAAAGAGTCTTTTGAAAATACTTTGTCTCCATCACCATGCATATTCCCGTCCCTTTTTGCGTAGCACTACTTTAGCATCCTATCTACTCCCACCGGCATAACCCTCATAAGAAGGTAGGGTCGTGCACAATGCAAGTATCAATGAGGAAGTAACGGTGGCGAACCACCTCATGTGGTTATCATAGTATCATGTCTCCGATGCAAGCAATAAAAGTGCTATATGACATGCATAAAAAGGGTTTCATAGACATGGTCAAAGGGCTGCTTGCCTGGCTCAACAAAGTCTTCTGGGTCTTCAAAGTCTTCTGGTCCAACTCCTTCATCAGTAACGCAATCTATCGTCGCAAAATAATAACGAGAAAAATAAGGCAATAATAAAACAGAAAAACCAAAGTGCTCAGAAAAATGTCAACTCATTTTTGTTAAATAATAGGGTGAAAACTAAGAAGGGGGAATTCCTAGTTTTGGATTTGAAGTAGCAGAACAGGAGAAATGGATTTGCAAAGGTATTTTTAAATGCTAAAAATCACATTTAAATATTTACAGTGAAGAAAAGGTTGTTGGATTTGAATAAAAGTTGCACCATTAAATAGGTGGGATTTTTACAAGAATTTAGGAACTGGAATTATTTTATTTGGATAAATATTTTATCCTGTGGGATTTCTGGAAAAGTGACAAAAAAAGAAAAAGGAGAAGCAGCACTGTGCAACTAGGCCAGAAGGACCACAGTGCAGCAGGCCTAGATGGGTTTCAGCCCATGCGAGGCTGCCACGTCGAAGGCGTAAAGGCAAAATACGCCTTCAGCCGACGCAGCGAACCGGTACACGCACGCGTGTGTTTTAAACCTGACGGGTGGGTCCCACCCGTCAGGGCGTGAGGCTGACGGACAGGGCCCACGGCCGTTGTCGTCTACCTCTATACAGAGGCGACGGCGAGCTCGCCGGCGGCGATACAGGGCACGGGAGGATGCGTGGGTGGTACCGTTGTGCTCAGGGAGGATCCGCCGTTCGGATGGAGGTGGAGTTGGTTGCCGGGGTGGCCTGTTTCGCAGGCGACGAGGTCTTGCGGCGGAGGAGCTTCGGGTGGTGGTCGTTCCGGTCGACTCCGGCTGCAATAGAGAGGGGAGACAGAGGGGAAATGGTCAGTGGGAGGAGGTGGTTCCAGATCAGGGAAGAGGAGGAGCGGGGGAGGCCTATACCTCACGAACTCCGCCGAGCCGAAGCGGCGGAGCTCGAGCTCGATCTCGAGCTCGGGCGCTTCTGGAGAGGAACTGGGGGTGCAGGGGGATGTTTTGGTGGTGCAGAGGGCGAGTGGTGAGGAGAGGAGGGCTCGGGGAGGCCTTTAAATAGGCGAACGGCAGGGTGCCATGGACTCGTGCGCCAGTGAGCTCTTGCTCCTTGCTGCAGGGCTCGGGGGAAGAGGGCGTGGTGTCTGGGGTGTTCCTGGACGTCGACTACATCGGGACAGATAGAGAGAGGGAGTGGGGAGAGGTCAGAGAGACGCGCGTGTGAGCCGCACCATTGGCGCACTCGGGCAGCCTCTATTTGCTAGCGCGGAGGCGCGGGGAGGAGGAGAGAGGATGGGGCCGACCGTGTAGCGTATTGCGGACGCCGAGGCGCATCGGGCAGAGGGCGGCTACAATACGAGAGCGTACTGTAGCGCGCTCCAGTACGGGAGCGTACTGTAGCGCGCTCCAGAGCGCCCAAATGGCCGGCATGGCATTTTCTATGCCTTGTGGGTGCGGCCAACCGTGTTCACTAGCTCAAGGGTGGAGTAAAGAAGTAGGAGGAGGCATTGGATGCTATGGATGGCTGCTGGGGTGAGGAGAGAGGTGAGGAAGAGGGAGAAATCGGCTGTCCAGAGAGAAAAAGTGGGGTTTTACCCATCCAATAATTGAGATGTGGACTTGCCATTGTTACTGGAGCTGAAAGAGGTCTAGGAGGAGCTGTGGTAAAATGTTGAGCTCAAGGAGAATAGTTTTAGTGGTCAAAATAGTGATTTTTGAAAAGTGGCAGAAGGTGTTCGATAAAGGTTTTGACAAGCAAATGATTTCCAATTGCCATGAGACTCCATAGGGTGAAATAACACATATAATTAGGGCCCTCCACCAATTTGGAGCTTATTTGGGCAAAGTTGCCAATGCAATTTTTGTAAACCCTAGAAATGAGTAAAAATAGACTTGTGTAGATCTAGTTGAGCATAACACTTCTCCTTGATGCACTACTTGGTGTAGTGGCCTCATTTGGTGATGTGAACATGCTCACAAAAGTTGGGGTTAAGGGGAGAAAGTTGGTAGTGCAAAGTTGTTCAAATATGATTCTGGTCAGAGAGGGTTTTGGGTCATTTTGGTGAACCAAAATGACTTTAATTGACATGAGGCTTTGCAAGGTTATCACAACATGCATTTGTGACTTTCTGGATTTTTCTTGGATTTTTGTGAAAATATTTCCTGTATAAATATTTCAAATCCTTGAAATGGGCAGAAATGGTTTTGGAAGGTTTTGTCCAATATTTTGATCATGACCATATGTTGAAACTCCTATATATGGAAAATATATGTCCACTGAGTTTCCCTGATTTTTGTCAAATATTTTTAAAACAATAAAATAATTTTTCCCTATTGAAGACCATTTCTGGCCTTAAGAAAAAGCTTTTAAATAAAATAGGAAAATAGCTTTTAAAAATATATTTTTGTGGTTTATGGGAGTCCTATATCTAATAGGTCTCAAATATACTTTTTGAAATATTTTTCATACCCTAAATCAAGTACTTGAAGTGCAAACCTAAATTTAGGGTTTTTGGAAAACTAATTTTTGAAAATACTATTTGGCCAAATTATTTTTGTAAGAAAATACTATATTGCTCTATACACATGGCATGATCATTGGGCAAAAGTTTGGGGGCAAGTAGATGAAGTATATAAGGTGGAGTTGTGTTGACTTTAAAGAGCACTTAAAAATCACTGAGAGAAAACCAACTCCAAATAAAAGCCAAATAATGCAAAAGTTTTTGTTGGCCCAAATTTTCATGCTTTATTAATGCAAATGAAGTGTTACAAAATGCAGGGTGTGACAGACCTACCCCCCTTACAAGAATCTCGTCCCCGAGATTCCTAAACAAGGCTTTAAAGAGATACAGAAACTCGGATCTAAGGTAGTCTTCACGTTCCCAGGTGGCTTCTGCTTCAGTGTGGTTGCTCCACTGGACCTTGAAGTACTTGATGGTGCAGCTTCGAGTGTGTCGGTCAGCCTCATCCAAAATGCATATGGGCCTTTCATGGTAGGTCAAATCAGGCTGAAGGTCAATGGCTTGGTGATCGACGTCCTTGCAAAGATCAGGCTTGTCTAGAACTTGGAGGCACTTCCAAAGTTGTGACACGTGGAATACGTTGTACACATCGGATAGTTCAGGTGGCAGTTCCAACTGGTAAGCCACTTCTCCTCGTCATTCTGTGATCTTGAAGGGGCCGATGTATCTTGGGGCGAGCTTTCCTTTGACATGGAAGAGTTGGGTTCCCTAGAGAGGTGTGACCCGGAGATAGACATGGTCTCCAACTCGGAAGTTCATGTCTCTATGACGTGAGTCAGAATAGCTCTTCTGCCTTGACTTGGTGGTCTTCAAATGCTCTCTGACAAGCTGGACTTGCTCTTGTGCTTCACGGAGGATATCGGTCCCAAAGACAAGTCCTTCTCCGGTCTCTGACCAATTGAGGGGTGTGCGGCACTTCCGTCCGTATAACACTTCAAATGGTGCCATATGAAGGCTTGACTAATAACTGTTGTTGTAAGAGAACTCGGTGAAAGGGAGGCAATCTTCCCACATAGCTCCATATGCTAAGACACAGGCTCAGAGCATGTCTTCGAGTATCTCATTCACTCGTTCTGTCTGACCTCCGGTCTGTGGGTGGAAAGCAGTGCTGAAGGACAACTTGGTCCCCATGGCTTCTTGGAACTTCTTCCAGAACCTTGAGGAAAACTGGGTTCCTCGATCTGACACAATCTCCTTGGGAACACCATGAAGGCTTATGATCCTGTTGATGTATAGAGTAGCTAGCTAGTTGCCATCATGGGTAGTCTTAACAGGAATGAAATGGGCTACTTTGGTCAAATGGTCGACTATGACCCAGATGGAGTCATGTCCCTTATTTGAGCTAGGTAGTCCAGTGATGAAATCCATTCAGACTTTATCCAATTTCCATTCGGGAACCTTGAGTGGTTGGAGCAATCCAGCAGGTCGCTGATATTCAGCCTTGACTCTTTGGCATACATCACACTTTGCAACATAGGTGGCAATCTCCCTTTTCATCCCATGCCACGAAAATCTTTCCTTCAGGTCTTGATACATCTTGGTTCCTCCAGGATGGATGGAATACAGGGTGTCATGAGCTTCTTGCAAGATCAGATTCTTGAGCTCAACCTTGTTGGGCACGCAAATGCGATTCCCAAACCACACAATTTGTTTCTCATCCTCTGAGAATCCTGGGGCCTTGCCTGCCTTGATCTTCCTCTTGATGCCTTCAATACTTTCATGCCCCTTCTGGGCTTCCTTAATATCATCCATCAAGGTAGTCCTAACTTTGAGGTTGGCCAAAAATCCTGGTGCAACCAGTTCCAACCCGAAGCTTTCAAGTTCATCATACTAAGCGGGTAGCTTGTCTTTAAGCATAGCATTCAAGGAACAAGCCTTCCTGCTTAATGCATCTGCTACCACATTAGACTTCCCAGGGTGGTATTGAACACTGAGGTCATAATCCTTGATCAACTCTAGCCATCTTCTTTGCCTCATGTTCAATTCCTTTTGAGTGAAAATATACTTCAGACTTTTGTGATCCGTGTATATCTCACACTGCTTCCCTAGGAGGTAATGTCGCCATGTCTTTAGGGCATGAACCACTGCTGCTAACTCAAGATCATGAGTAGCATAGTTCTCTTCATGAGGCCGTAGTTGCCATGAAGGGTAATCTACGACTCTGCCTTCTTGCATCAGAACACCTCCCAGTCCGGTTCTTGACGCATCACAATATATCACAAACTCCTTGTGTATATCTGGTGTGGCCAGAACTGGGGCGATGGTTAGTCTCTTCTTCAGCTCCTGGAAGCTCTCTTCGCACTTCGGCGTCCATTCAAACTTCTTGTCCTTCTTCAAGAGCTGAGTCATGGGTCGGGCAATGCTTGAGAACCCTTCAACAAACTTGCGGTAATATCCTGCGAGTCCGAGGAAGCTTCTGACTTCCTTCACATTGCTTGGGGATTGCCATTCAGTCACGGCTTCAATCTTAGCGGGATCGACCGACAATCCTTCTTTGGTCAAAACATGACCCAAGAATCCAACTTCACGCAGCCAAAATTCACACTTGCTGAAGTTGGCATACAGTTGGTGCTCTCGAAGCTTGTCTAGGACCATCCTCAAGTGTTGCTCGTGCGCTTCTTCCGTCTTCGAGAAGAGAAGAATGTCATCGATGAAGACAACGACAAACTTGTCCAAATATTCCATGAAGACCTTATTCATGAGATACATGAAGTAAGCTGGGGCATTGGTCAATCCAAAGGACATGACCGTGCACTCATACAGGCCATATCTGGTTACAAATGCCGTCTTTGGAATATCTTGGGGTCTGATTTTCAGCTGGTAGTACCCAGATCTGAGTTCGATCTTGGAGAACACCTTGGCCCCGTTGAGTTGATCAAACAGATCTTCAATCTTGGGAAGTGGATACTTGTTCTTGATTGTAACTTCATTGAGGGAGCGGTAGTCAATGCATAAGCGGATGGTACCGTCCTTCTTTGCCACAAACAGAACAGGTGATCCCCAAGGGGAGGCACTAGGGTGGATAAATCCCTTCCTCAACTGCTCTTCCAGTTGTTTCTTCAATTCTGCTAACTCTTCCGATCCCATTCTATAAGGCTTCTTATAGATGGATCCCATTCTATGAGCTCGATGATGAACTCAATGTCTCGGGGTATTCGCGTACTACCGGCACTTGCTCCAATTCAACTCCAGTCAGACAGTTGACTTGGTTGGCTTGAGCAGAGGAGGGGTTGGGGGCAAATTGAACTTCGACTCCTTGGTCATTGGTCATAGTGACAGTCCGGTTGGCGCAATCTATCAAGCCTTGGTGCTTGATGAGCCAATCCATTCCTAAGATCACATCCAAGCCTTGCGATCTTAAGATGATAAGGTCTGCTAGGAAGTCTACCCCATTAATGACAATCCCGACTCCTTTACATCCTATCTTGGCTCTCATCTCTGCTCCGGGGGTTTGTACCACCATAGGGTTTTTTAGGGGTGTAGGGATCATGCCACTTTCTAATGCAAACTCTTGGGTGACAAATGAATGCGTGGCTCCAGAATCAAACAAGACAGTTGCAGGTGCTGAATTGACAAGGAATGTACCCAGCATGACGTTCGGGTCTTCCTGGGCTTCTTCCATAGTGACATGATTCACACGACCCTTGCTGTTGTTGGGCAGGTTGCGGTGAGCTTGGTTGCTTGGTGGCATTCCACGGCCTTGTCCTGGGTTCTGCGCATTGGGGCGCGGGGCGTCGGGCTTCTTGTTGAGGCAATTCTTGGAGTAGTGTCCTGGCTGACCACATCCAAAGCATGTGACTTGGTTGGGGTTGCTGCTCTTGTCGGCGTTGTTATTGGGGTTGTTGTAAGCTGGCCTGGGGTTGGCATGCTGCTGAGGTGGATAGTTGGTGCGGGGTGCAGGAGCTCTTGGCTGCTAATAGGTTGGCTTGACGGGGGCTAGCTGCCACGGGCGAGGCTTCTGGTTGATGGAACTACCCTTGCTGATCATCTTGCGCTTACGGGTATCATCCAAAGCACGTCGCTTGTCCTCAAGCATGAGTGCCTTGTTCACCAGATCAGGAAAGGTCGCGCAGTCACACACAACAAGCGAGTACTGCAGAGTCTGGTTAAGGCCTTCCATGAAGCGCTCCTTTTTGGCAGCATCAGTGCTGACATCCTCAGGAGCATACCTTGAGAGAACACTGAACTTCTGCATGTACTCCTTGACAGTGCTACTACCTTGCTTCAGGGCTCGGAACTCACGCTTCTTGATGGCCATGATTCCGGAAGGAATGTGGGCCTTGCGGAATTCTGCCTTGAAGTCATTCCAAGTGATGTTTTGCTCAGCACGCATAGCCTTGAATCAATACCACCAAGCTCTGGCAGTTCCCCCGAGACAGTGGGCAGCATAAGCCACCCTCTCATGGTCTTCAGTGTATCCGACTAGTTCCAACAGGTCCTCAATGGTGTGGACCCAGTCGTCTGCATCCAGGGGTTCAGCAGTCTCGATGAAGGTGGGTGGTGCATGCTTCTTGAACTCCACCAACGTGGAACGTCCATTGCCGTGTCCCGCCGGCTGGCGATTGACAGCTTCAGCAATCACCTGGAGGGCTGCAGTGTTGGCTTGGTGTTCCTCTCGGAAGGCTTGGAGAAGCTGAGCCATGTCCATGCTTGGAGGAGGTGGTGGGGGTGGAGTCTGTCCTCGGGCTTGGTCCTGACTGACTCCTGCTTCAGCAGAACCTCCGGCTTCTTGCTGCTGGGTAGAGGTACCAGTACGTGTTACAACAGGCATCCTGTTGGAGTGGTCAAGGTCTCATGATTGGGGAAAGATGGGGAAAGCAATATAGATGGGACGCCTAGTAAGGGGGTTGGTATGACACTAATTGCTTTCATGCAAGGGCCAAAAGGGCCAAACACATTCATTAAAGTCCAAATGGGTGATGTAGTCGCTTACAAGTTCCCAAAGGAAAGCACGACGTCCATCAAACACATCAAAAGCAAACGCAACACTACATGGTTTCACATAAACCATTACAAGGACTCGAGTTCGCATAGGGGTACACGGCCTATCCTACCGTAGGGGTTACTAACAGGCATATCCAAGTTGCGAATGATGCCTAAGTGGTGGAATGCTCGGTCGTGTAGTCTGGCTCTTCTAGGTCTTCCTCCTCATCATCAGTAGCGTGTCTTCCTTCATTGCTTGAAGGAGTGGGGGAGTGGAGGAGCTCAACACGGCGTTGCTTTGCTGGTGGGGTGAAGAGCTTGCGGTAATCCCTTGTGCTCATGTGGTGTTGCTGTGATGGTTCTCCATCCTTTGGGGGTCTTCCGCCTTTGTATGCGATTGCAGGCTGTCCAGGGGGAGCACCTTCTTTCTTGATCCTATCTGTCTTCACTTGAGCTTGGAGAAGGAGTGCCTTGGTCTCATGAAGTTCCTTTCGGAGCTCCATTGATTTCGAGGCCAAGTGTTGTGCCAAACTATCGGCACAAAGGCTGAAGTAGGTCTGGAATCAGAGTGGAAGTCCTTCTTCTAATGGTGGAGCTGGTGCACTGCTCTCATCCTCACCCTCTTTCCGATAAGGCAAGAAGCGGGTCACCAACTAGTCTGCCATCTCTAGAAGAAGGTCTCGGAGGCGGGTGAGTGCCTTGAGGGTTGCCGTCTCGACGGCAAGAACCAGAGTTGCCATCTGGGGTCCCTCGAAAAACCAGCTTGTTGGAGAGTCATTAGCCTTCACGATCACTTCCACATGATACTCCGTCTCGGTGTCATTGATCCAATGCTCATGGTAGGTGAAAATGGGGGCTCGGTGAAACTGGCACTTCTGGAGGCTATCCTCGAGAAGCACGGGAAATCCGGTGGTCAAGAAGTCTTCGGGTACGGCAGCCATATACAAAGGTTGAATGGGAGAGGTCAATAAGGGAATATATCTTTGGGTTGGGTATGCTTTAGAAAAGAAGATAAGTTTAGATGGTCTCAAGCTAACTAACGTCCATGCTAACTAAGGCTTCCTACAGTCAGGATGGCTCTGACACCAGCTCTGTGGGGACCCCGACTCATAAGTCGAGATCACCAAATGCACGTGTACAGTGATCCCAGAGATCAATGCTCACTGAGCACACAGAAGCTGAATAACAAGAGTCTTACATCCGTACATACCATCTTACACAAATCATGACCATTATGGTCAAGTCTTACATTCATAAAGCCATAAGGGCTGGACATCAAATGAAACACAAGCAGCGGAAATCTTCGTCGATAAGTAGAACCCATGCCATCAGTCTTAACCCTACAGGCATTCTGACTGGGAAACGTCCTAGTTCGCATGTTCATCTCCAAAGAACTCTTCTTCGAACTCCGGTTCTTCCATGCCTGGTCAATTAAATATCCAGTGGCAAGCCAATGAGTACTTTGAATGTACTGGCAAGCAACCCATGTTTTGGTTCAAGATACAACAATGCATGATATAGGTAAGTTTTTGCAGAAAGCTAGTTTTGAATGCAATGACATGTTCAACAACTAGTAAGACATGCATCAAGAGAATTCAAGTAACCATGAGGACAGGTTATAGATATCAACATAAATAGAGTGGGCACCAACCCAGTTCAATCATGTCAAGTCCTTTGACTTGACCCAAGTAGTCATCCAAACACACACACTGGTTTGTAAACTCTGGACATAGTTTAAGCAGCACCGCCCAACCGTCCTTGACCGTGGACACGGCTATTCGAATAGTTTTACACTCTGCAAAGGTTGCACACTGTACCCACAAGATCCGGGGAACTTCCATGTCATCCACGACCCGTGATACCTCAAGTACCCGGGGTAAGCACCCCATCACTACGTTTCCCTAGACGACACTAACATGGAGTCCACTCGATTGGTAGTAACCCCCGTGCCCAATATTTCACATCTTAAAATGGTGGAGCATCGCTCCCATATTCATCTCATACTGGCACGGGGTACCAACGGTGTGTCCGGTGCCCCATAAAAATGTTCTTGGCCGCCCTACCTGGCACGACCCCGTCCCGAGAGAGAGCACCAACTCTCCCCCGTCACTAGTAATGCGGGCTCCAAGCTAGTATCGACCTAGGTAATCAATAATGCCCTTTCCCATATAAGGGTAGAGTGGTTGCGCATGTAAGGTTGGGACAATCATCAAATCTTAAATCTAATCCATTTCCGAAAAAAACACACTTGCCTCGGTATACCACTTCGTCATCAAGTGGTTACCCATCTCATCATCTCCCTCGGGCATAAGTGGCACCCGACGGGGTTTTTGAAAGAGTCTTTTGAAAATACTTTGTCTCCATCACCATGCATATTCCCGTCCCTTTTTGCGTAGCACTACTTTAGCATCCTATCTACTCCCTCCGGCATAACCCTCATAAGAAGGTAGGGTCGTGCACAATGCAAGTATCAATGAGGAAGTAACGGTAGCGAACCACCTCATGTGGTTATCATAGTATCATGTCTCCGATGCAAGCAATAAAAGTGCTATCTGACATGCATAAAAAGGGTTTCATAGACATGGTCAAAGGGCTACAGGAGACATGGTCAAACGGCTACTTTTGGATTTGAAGTAGCAGAACAGGAGAAATGGATCTACAAAGGTATATTTAAATGCTAAAAATCACATTTAAATATTTACAGTGAAGAAAAGGTTGTTGGATTTGAATGAAAGTTGCACCATTAAATAGGTGGGATTTTGACAAGAATTTAGGAACTGGAATTATTTTATTTGGATAACTATTTTATCTTGTGGGATTTTTGGAAAAGTGACAGAAAAAGAAAAAGGAGAAGCAGCACTGTGCAACTAGGCCACAAGGACCATAGTGCAGCAGGCCCAGATGGGTTTCAGCCCACGCGAGGCTGCCACGTCGAAGGCCTAGAGGCAAAATACGCCTGCAGCCGACGCAGTGAACCAGTACGCACGCGCGTGCATTTTAAACCTGACGGGTGGGTCCCACCCATCAGGGCATGAGGCTGACGGACAGGGCCCATGGTCGTCGTCGTCTACCTCTATATAGAAGCGACGACGAGCTCGCCGGCGGCGATATAGGGCACGTGAGGATGCGTGGGTGGTACCGTTGTGCTCAGGGAGGATCCGCCGTTCGGATGGAGGTGGAGTTGGTCGTCGGGGTGGCCTGGTTCGCCGGCGACGAGGTCTTGCGGCGGAGGAGCTTCGGGTGGTGGTCATTCCGGTCGACTCCGGCTGCGACAGAGAGGGGAGACAGTGGGGAAATGGTCAGTGGGAGGAGGTGGTTCCAGATCGGGGCAGAGGAGGAGCGGGGGAGGCCTATACCTCGCGAACTCTGGCGAGCCGAAGCGGCGAAGCTCGAGCTCGATCTCGATCTCAGGCGCTTCAGGAGAGGAACTGGGGGTGCAAGGGGATGTTTTGGTGGTGCAGAGGGCGAGTGGTGAGGAGAGGAGGGCTCGGGGAGGCCTTTAAATAGGCGAACGGCGGTTTGCCGTGGACTCGTGCGCCAGTGAGCTCCTGCTCCTTGCTGCAGGGCTCGGGGGAAGAGGGCGTTGTGTCTGGGGTGTTCCTCGACATCGACTACGTCGGGAGAGATAGAGAGGGGGAGTGGGGAGAGGTCAGAGACGCGCGCGTGTGAGCCGCACCATTGGCGCGCTCGGGCGGCCTCTAATTGCTAGCGCGGAGGCGCGGGGAGGAGGAGAGAGGATGGGGCCGACCGCGTAGCGTGTTGCGGACCCCGAGGCGCATCGGCAGGCGCGCGGGGGATGCCCGAGGTGGTCGGAGGCATCGGGCAGAGGGCGGCTATAGTACGGGATCGTACTTTAGCGTGCTCCAGAGCGCCCAAATGGCCGGCATGGCATTTTCTATGCCTTGTGGGCGGGGCCACCCGTGTCCAGTAGCTCAAGGGTGGAGTAAATAAGTAGGGGGAGGCATTGGATGCTCTGGATGGCCGCTGGGGTGAGGAGAGAGGTGAGGAAGAGGGAGAAATGGGTTGTCCAGAGAGAAAAGGTGGGGTTTTACCCATCCAATAATTGAGCTGTGGACTTGCCATTGTTACTGGAGGTGAAAGGGGTCTAGGAGGAGCTGTGGTAAAAAGTTGAGCTCAAGGAGAATAGTTTTAGTGGTCAAAATAGTGATTTTTGAGAAGTGGTAGAAGGTGTTTGATAAAGGTTTTGACAAGCAAATGATTTCCAATTGCCATGAGACTCCACAGCGTGAAATAACACATATAATTAGGGCCCTCCACCAATTTGGAGCTTATTTGGGCAAAGTTGCCAATGCAACTTTTGTAAACCCTAGAAATGAGCAAAAATAGACTTGTGTAGATCTAGTTGAGCATAACACTTCTCCTTGATGGACTACTTGCTGTAGTGGCCTCATTTGGTGATGTGAACATGCTCACAAAAGTTGGGGTTAAGGGGAGAAAGTTGGTAGTGCAAAGTTGTTCAAATATGATTCTGGTCAGAGAGGGTTTTGGGTCATTTTGGTGAACCAAACTGACTTTAATTGACATAAGGCTTTGCAAGGTGATCACAACATGCATTTATGACTTGCTGGATTTTTCTTGGATTTTTGTGAAAATATTTCCTTTAGAAATATTTCAAATCCTTGAAATGGGCAGAAATGGTTTTGGAAGGTTTTGTCCAATATTTTGATCATGACCATATGTTGAAACTCCTACATATGGAAAATATATGTCCACTGAGTTTCCCTGATTTTTGTCAAATATTTTTAAAACAATAAAATAATTTTTCCCTATTAAAGACCATTTCTGGCCTTAAGAAAAAGCTTTTAAATAAAATAGGAAAATAGCTTTTAAAAATATATTTTTGTGGTTTGTGGGAGTCCTATATCTAATAGGTCTCAAATATACTTTTTTAAATATTTTTCATACCTTAAATCAAGTACTTGCAGTGCAAACCTCAATTTAGGGGTTTTTGGAAAACTAATTTTTGAAAATACTATTTGGCCAAATTATTTTTGTAAGAAAATACTATATTGCTCTATACACATGGCATGATCATTGGGAAAAAGTTTGGGGCAAGTAGATGAAGTATATAAGGTGGAGTTGTGTTGACTTTAAAGAGCACTTAAAAATCACTGAGAGAAAACCAACTCCAAATAAAAGCCAAATAATGCAAAAGTTTTTGTTGGCCCAAATTTTCATGCTTTATTAATGCAAATGAAGTGTTACAAACTGCAGGGTGTGACAGTAGTAATAGCCCATATTGCAATAAATATCGATATAAAAGCATGATGCAAAATGGACGTATCAGCAGTCCTCGGATGTGTGTAGACTACCGCCAGCTCAATGATGTCACAATCAAAAACAAGTACCCGCTCCCCAGGATTGATGACTTGTTTCATCAACTAAATGGAGCCCAAATATTCTCCAGGATTGATTTACGGACCAGGTACCATCAACTCAAGATCAAGAAAGAAGATATTCCTAAGACTGCATTCACCACTCGATACGGTCTATATGACTACACACTCATGTCTTTCGGTCTGACAAACGCCCCTGCTTTCTTGATGCACATGATGAACAAAGTGTTCATGGATTTCTTGGACAAGTTCGTGGTGGTCTTCATTGACAATATCCTCATATATTCCAAAGGAGAAGAAGAGCATAAACAACACCTTTCAGCAGTATTGCAAAGGCTCCGTGACCACCAGTTATATGCACAATTCAGCAAGTGTGAATTCTGGCTTAAGCAAGTAGGATTCTTGGGGCATATCCTCTTCGCCGAAGGAATAGCCGTGGATCCAAGTAAGGTCAAGGATGTGCTAAAATGGCAAGAACCCACGACTATGACCGAGATACAAAGTTTTATAGGGCTTGCTGGTTATTACCGTTGATTCATTGAAGGCTTTTCCAAGATTGCAAAACCAATGACAAAACTACTCAAGAAGGATCAAAAGTTCACATGGTCTGAAGATTGTGAGAAGTGCTTTAAAGAATTGAAGACTCGTTTAACCTCAGCACCCGTGTTGACGCTTCCATATATTTATCGAAGCTTTGATGTGTATTGCGACGTATTCCGAAGAAGTTTAAGGTGCATGCTCATACAAGATGGTAAGGTTGTAGCCTATGCATCCAGACACCTACAGCCACATGAAGGAAACTATCCTACTCATGACTTGGAGCTAGAAGCAGTTGTGCATGCCTTAAAAATTAGGAGGCATTATCTTATCTGCAAGCGGTGCCAAATATTCACCGACCACAAGAGCCTCAAGTACATATTCACTCAACCCGATTTGAATCTCCGACAAAGAACATGGCTTGAGTTGGTCAAGGATTATGACGTCAGAATAAATTATCATCCGGGTAAAGCTAATGTGGTTGCCGATGCTCTCAGCCACCAACCCGCCACATTGAACACACTAATGGAATCTTTGCTTCTCGAGTTGCAAGAGGAAATAGTCCAGCTCAACCTGGCTATTGTTGAGGCCGACTACGCCGCTATGTTGGAAGTCACTCCCACTCTTGAAGAAGAGATTCGCAAGGCCCAGGCAGACGATCCATTCCCGCAACATCATGTCACATGCATGCATGACGGCAAGACTCAAGATTTCCAGATAGATGAGCAAGGTACCTTAAGGTTTCGAGGGCAAATCTGTATACCCGGAGTAGAAGATCTAAGGCAAAAGATATTAATGGAGGCACATGAATCATCATACTCGACCCATCTAGGCGTACCCAAGATGTATGAAGACCTCACGCAAATATTTTGGTGGGATGGAATGATGAAGGATATTGCATATTTTGTCGTCTATTGTGATATATGCAATAAGGTGAAGGTGGAACATCAGAAACCCACCGGGCTGCTTCAACCATTACCCGTCCCGCAATGGAAATGGGATGATGTCTGCATGGACTTCATCACCGGTCTTCCCAAAACTCCTCGTGGTAACAATGTCGTATGAGTTGTGGTGGACATGCTTACCAAGGTGCCCCCCTTCATCCCAATCCGAACGACATACTAGGCAGATCAATTAGCCCAACTCTATGTATGCAGAGTCAGTCTGCATGGAGTGCCCAGGATCATCACCTCAGACTGAGGGTCTCTTTTCACCTCGGCATTCTGGTCACGTCCACATCAAGCTTTGGGGACAACATTGAAGTACAACACAGCTTATCATCCTCAGACAGAAAGACAGACAGACAGAGCGAGTAAACCAGATACTCAAAGATATGCTCCGAGCATGTGCCCTTAATCAAGGACCCAAATGGGAAGACAATTTGCTTTACGTGGAATTTTCCTATAACAACAGCCATTTGACCAGTCTCAAGATGTCACTGTATGAAGCCTTGTGTGGTCGCAAGTGTCGTACTCCGTTAAACTAGTCTGAGACCGGAGATAGTTGTATTTTCAGGACTGACTTGATGATGGAAGCTGAGAAGCAAGGCAGGGGTATCCGAGACAGACTGCAAGTGGCCAAGTCTCGACAAAAGAGCTACTATGATTCCAAGCACCGACAGATCAGTTTTGAACCAGGTGAATATGTCTACCTCCGAGTCACACCCATGAAAGGAGTTAAGAGATTCCAGACTCGAGGAAAGGTTGCACCAAGATATATTGGCCCATTCCCTATCATGTCCAAGGTTGGTACAGTGGCAAATCAACTGGAACTTCCTCCTAAATTATCAGAAATACACGATGTCTTCCATGTATCACAGTTGCAAAGGTGTATCGCGCCACCCGAGAAATGGACTGATATGGCAGAAATAGAGATTGCTAAGGCTCTAACTTATGTAGAGAAACATGTCAGAATACTAGATGAGATGGAAAGAGTCACTCGCAGCAAGTCAGTTAAGTATTACAAGGTGAAGTGGGAACACCATACCGAGAGCGAAGCTACCTAGGAAAGAGAGGACTCTTTGAGGACAACATACCCTGAATTGTTTCCCAAGCAACTGAATCTTGGGGACAAGATTCATCCTAAGGGGGGAGGTTTGTGACCCCCTAGTTTTTCCCATTTTTATTTTTCCAGAGTTTATTGCAATTTGGTTTGAATTTGAGTTTTTTAATTAACTCATTTGGACTTGACACTTGGGCATTGTCTTGATTTAACGCAAGTGACTTCACCCAGTCTCAAAAAACATCTCTTGCCCTCTGACATCTTATAATGTTGTCATTAGAATATTTTTCACAAAAGAAAAATATTCATTTTCTTTCTAAAAATGACCAATTTCCAATTCTGATCCGAAGAAACCCTCATTTTTCTTGATCCTAAAAATCTGAGAAAATTCGCAAATATTATTTGACCTATGCCTCATCACCCCATGCAAAAATATCCTATGGTCTTGTGGAATATTTTTGTTATAGAAAATGATTTTCATTCTGGTCAGAAATATCACTTTTTGAAGCAAGTACATTTTTAGCAAATCCTTTTGAACTGAAATTTTTAGGGCGTGATGACTCTCCTAATTAAATCTTAACCACCAAGTTTCAGCTCCTAACTCTCTCTGGATCTTTCTCAAATGAACTCCCAAGTTTCTGTCCGTAAACTTACAATGAAGCTCAAGTCATGCCTTGTCGACCTGGCTTTGATCCATCAGCTCAGTGATACCTAGCACTGCAGGGACAAGCTCCTAGACATGATCTAACCCCTCAGGCATGCCGCGTTGTGCCAGTGCACGCGGTGACCACATGTGGACACGGCGTCTAGCATGCATGCATCGTGTTCGGCGTGTCGGTTTGGCCTCGGCCTCGCCCGT
Source organism: Triticum dicoccoides (assembly GCF_002162155.2). NCBI lineage: Eukaryota > Viridiplantae > Streptophyta > Magnoliopsida > Poales > Poaceae > Triticum > Triticum dicoccoides. The sequence goes on along the minus strand of NC_041383.1, from coordinate 298,854,249 downwards.
GCGTCCGCCCTAGGCCAACCCCGCTTGTCTCTAACCCTCACGAGCCTCGACTCGACGCCCATGAACACTCACTGGAGCTTCCTGACGCCAGCGATAGCCTCTATAGAATCGGCCACATCAGAGCAGGGAGCACAGTGTACTTGTGTGCTCGTGCCATCGCCCTCCCGTGCCCTATTCTTGACCTCTTACCCTCACTGTGACCGCATGAGCCCCTCAACTTTTCCCATCTACTCTGAGCCCCGCTCATCACCACATCCCACTCCAGAGACTTCTCCGGCGACTTTGAACTCCGCCTCGGCTGCGCTTATATATAGGAACCCTCTCGAGCTCTTCCAGCCACACCACCCACCTCCTCTGATCTCCACACTTCTCGTAGAAGGCCATGGCTAGGCCAGGCGGGCCTCTGGCCGCTGTTCCGCACCGGAGATAACCATCAATCCCCTCTCGGTGCACTACTTCCTCTGGTGCTCCTCGATGTCTTCCAGCTCCTCCGGCGTGTTTGTGGTGCTCTCCTGATCGTGTTGGTGTTGTTGGAGCTACTGGAACGCCCCTGCCTCCCTGGAATCCTCAACTCCGACGATACCCCTCCGCCGACGCATCTGGAGACGACCACCATGACGTTGTTCGCCCACCTCCAACTAAGCCACTTGTATGTGTGTGTTTGCCGTAGAGTGCCACGTTCATCCATCCACTCATCGGTGGCCGCCGTGGTCTCCTCGTCGGAGAATCACCGGCGACCAAGCCGCCGTCCCTTGCTTTGCTCTCTCTTCTAACCCCGCCAGTTGAGCCCGCTAGTCAGCCTCATTGTTCGCACACCGAAGCTGTATCAGTGGAGGCGTAATCCACAAATACGCCTTCGACGTCACCCCCTCTGGTTATTTTCAAAATTCCATTTTTATTCAGAAATTCGACCAAACTTTGACCAGCTCTAACTTTTATTCTATAAGTCCAAATCAGTTGATTCTTTTAGCAGTGGTTTTGTCTTGAACTCCTCTATCAGCATGCAAAAGTTTAGATTTTTGCTTGCTGTAGATATTTTCTGGTAAAATTCAGAGTGTTATGTGACATTTTCTTTTTGCTATTTTAACTATTTTCAGAAGCAACTTGCTGCCTTAGGGAGAACCAGGAGGATTGTGACCCTCCTCTGCACCAAGGCAAGCCATCACAAATATTTGCAAGAGTGACATTTAAGTGACTATGATATTTACTTGAATATGAACTCATATAATGCATATAGTTATTTAATTAATTTTGCTTGTGTTGGTTTCTTGTTCATGTCATGCTTGCTATGTTTTTAGTGATATTTGAGTTCTTTGGTTAAGTTTATGCAGTAGAGTAATATGATCATGAGAATGTGTAGGATAATACCATCATTATGTTAAAATGATGCATATATTTATCGTTGCATTTTCATGGCATACTATGGCTTGGTTAAATTTCATTACAAATTTAAACACGGTGATAATTCAACTTGAACATCCTGTTGATCGAGTCATGGTGCCACAGGATCAAGCTTCCCATTGAAACCACATTTGCCTTTATGGAAGGCCCTTTCTCGGTCTGTTGTTATGCCTCTCACTGGTGCCTCCATGAAAGGGATCGAGAAGAGGTGTCTAGAGCGGGGTGATTAGACACTAAGTACCAAAAGTTGCAGTTTTTAAGATTTTTAAGTTGGAGTGGAGTTTAGGCACAAGTTTAACACTCACAATACATATCAAGCAAGCATGCAAAGAGTATATGAGCAGTGGAAAGTAAAGCATGCAACTTGCAAGAATGTAAAGGGAAGGGTTTGGAGATTTCAAACGCAATTTGGAGACACGGTGATTTTTGAGCTATGGTTCCGATAGGTGGTTCTATCGTACATCCACGTTGATGGAGACTTCAACCCACGAAGGGTAACGGTTGCACGAGTCCACGGAGGGCTCCACCCATGAAGGGTCCATGAAGAAGCAACCTTGTCTATCCCACCATGGCCGTCTCCCACGAAGGACTTGCCTCACTAGTGGTAGATCTTCACGAAGTAGGCGATGTCCTTGCCCTTAAAAACTCCTTGGTTCAACTCCACAATCTTGTCGGAGGCTCCCAAGTGACACCTAGCCAATCTAGGAGACACCACTCTCCAAGAAGTAACAAATGGTGTGTTGATGATGAACTCCTTGCTCTTGTGCTTCAAATGATAGTCTCCCCAACACTCAACTCTCTCTCACAGGATTTGGATTTGGTGGAAAGAAGATTTGATTGTAAAGCAACTTGGGTAAGGCTAGAGATCAAGATTCATATGGTAGGAATGGAATATCTTGGCCTCAACACATGAGTAGGTGGTTCTCTCTCAGCAAATGGATGCTGGAAGTGTGGGTTCGTTCTGATGGCTCTCTGCACGAATGAAGAGGAGGTGGAGGGGTATATATGGCCTCCACACAAAATGTAACCGTTACACACAACTTGCCAAATTCGGTGGGACCGAATTGGTAAACTCGGTCAGACCGATTTAGCAAATCTAGTGACCATTAGGATTTTCAGTGGGACCGACATGCAACTCGGTAGGACCAATATGGTTAGGGTTAGGGCATAACGTAAGCTCGGTGAGACCGATTACACAAACTCGGTGGTACCTATTTTGGTAATAAGCTAACCAGAGAGTTGGTCAGGCAAACTCGGTGAGACCGATTACACAAACTTGGTGGGACCGATTTTGGTAATAAGTTAACCAGAGAGTTTGCATTGTAATCTCGGTAGTACCGATTACTCAAAATCGGTGAGACCGATTTTGGTAATGTACATACACAGAGAGATTACAATCCCATCTCGGTGAGACTGAGATCCCTATCGGTGAGACCGATTTGCCTAGGGTTTGTGGCAGTGACTGAGACATCTGAAATCGGTGGCGCCGGATAAAAAGAATTGGCAGGGCCGAGTTAGATTTTTGGTTTAGGACATATGTGGATGTGAGAAAGTAGTTGAGGGCTTTGGAGCATATCACTAAGCATTTTGAGCAAGCAAGCCATTAAGCAACAGCTCATCCCCTCTTGATAGTATTGGCTTTTCCTATAGACTCAATGTGTTCTTGGATCACTAAAATAGAAAATGCAGAGTCTTGATATTGGAGTTTGAGCCAATCATTTGTCCTTAGCATATTGAAGGGGTTCCACATCCTTTAGTCCATGCCACTCCATTTTTGAACTTGTCTGAAACATACTAGGTAAAAGTGTTAGTCCAACAACAGATATGTTACATTAATTACCAAAACCACCTAGGGAGCACTTGTGCTTTCACTCCAACTAGGAAAGGTTATGCGCTTGCGCTGCCCTGGCCCGGTAGGCAGGCATAGCTTTGTGTGCCCATAGTTGTTTTCGTACCATGTCCCCGTTTGGGACCATTTTGTTTTGCCACGACGATGTCCATTGGATGTCATGAGCATGCTTTTAAATCTAGGCTGACACGATGTCCATAGGCTAGTATATCACTTTTGGGGCTCTACCGATATAAACATAACATATCATTTTCAAACATATCATCTGTTATGGACCGAAATATCGACTGATATGGCCCATATCTAGCTCGATATGTCCACGAATATAGAACGATACGTAGATCACAACAATTATTTATTAGAATGCAGTGAAATAAGATTATGCATTTACAACTTCATTATATATTATCAAAGTATTGCACAATGTTCAGTACAAATGCATATATCTCGTATTGTTTTAAATAATAGAGTAAGGATTTGCGAATCTTTCCTTAATAGTCTCTTAATCAACAAGTTAATAAACTAGGAATCTAAAAGTGTCATGTTAAAGCATTGACATCATGCATTTTGTTTTACTAAAATATATGTTTCGAGCAAGAATCATGAAAAAAGTACACATGTTTTCTCCAATATATCTACATATCGTCCGATATGTCATCTGATATCTGACATTCGATATGTCGAAGCCAAACCGATACAAACCCGATATCCGATATTTTTAAACTTGGTCATGAGGTGACATCGGAGCCACCAATTACTTCGCTCAAAGGGGAGTTGGTCAGAGTGGTCGGCGGAGTGTCATGGCAATAGACTGGTTCACTCGGAATGCCATTGGTCCACACAAATGGGAGTTTGAGGCCATGGGTTCTATGGTGTGGGTACAGTGTACTAACCTCTGCATAGTGTGTTTAATCTATCGATAGGCACGTCCCCGGTCATGGACACAGTTTGTAGTAGGTCACACCGAGGATCAACAGAAATATTGAACCTACACACTAAAGTTAAAATTGTGGCACATGTTAGCATGGTGAAGTTGTTGAGACCGTTGAGATGGTTCGTTTTTTGATCTGGAGGTGATCACCGTGGTAAGATGATGTTCGTGGTTACGGGGTAACCAAGACGGAAAGCGGGTCCGAGAAACCCTGTTATGAGCACTGCCACTTCATGAGTAGTATGCTAAGTTCTTGCATTTAACCTACTTAAATATCATGTTATTTTTGCCATTATTGCTTTATTTGTGTGAGCTTACGAGTACATTCAAAGTACTCACCTGGCCTGTCATGCCAGTTTCAAGAGAAGTCGTACCAAAGTTGGAGTTGCATCATTGCATCGCATTCTAGACCATGTCCACATTAGTGTTCCTGTGAGATGGAGTCCTTCTACGTCGTCCTTCCCCTGTCGTGTAGCTTTAATGCCGTTCTTGAGGCCCCTATCATGTTCATTAAATAATGTACATATGTGCAGCGACACCGTGTGTGCCGCTTGGCCTTGCAAATTGATGCACTATCGAACCTATGTATCAATAAAGCGGTTTTCTTTCTGTACCAAGTTGTTGTGTGTTGCTAGAAGACATGATTCATGGGATGGCAATGCAAGGTAAACCTGTTGCTCTGAGTCGAGGTGCCACAGTTTGTTGGGGAAGCGGTCCTTATGAAGGTGTAACCACACAAGATCACCAATGTTTAATATCATGTGTTCCTTGTTGATGCTGTGCTTGGTCGCAAGGCGGTGTACTTGGCGCTCGATTGCTTGTCTTGTATTTTCATGCACCTTCTTGTGATAACTCTCTCATGCACTTGCGTCCATGTCAATGCGCTCTTGTAGTGGTAGTGGTAGAATTTCCACGAGGTCAAACATCTCATAACTGAGGTGAAACTATGCCACGACCGAATGATTGAATAGCTGAGGAGAACGAAGAAATGCAAAACTCCACTTCAAAAGAATACGAAGAATTAATTGCACTTTGAGACGCAAGTAGAAAAGATACTTTAACTCCTCCAAGAAGAATCTTGATGAACAAGAAGAATGAATTAAATCCTTGAAAAGAATGGGTTAAATCCTTTCTGAGCCACCATGAAGAACTTCGGTAACGAAAGGATGATGAGATAGAATTGAAGGATGAAAAGAATAAGATTAAAGCCACACAATGATTTAGATGGAGGTTCCGACTAGATGGCCATGGAAACTTGAACTCCGGAAAAGAAAAGATGAAAACACTTCGAATCGAGAATGTGATATGATGAACAAACTCCGAAAAGAAGAGATTAATCAACTTGATGAAAGAAGAAGAAGGATTATGGTATGCTTGTCCTCCACCAATTAAATTGATGAGAAGAAATGGATTGCATACCACTTCTTCTCATCGGAAAAGGATTGAGCAGACGGAAAACTTGGGAAGGTCTTCCTTAACCACCGGTAGGATCCGAAAGAAGAATGAGTTGATATGATAAGAAAGGAAAAAGAATCTTGAATGAACCACCGTAAGAATTTGACAAAGAATGAAGAAAATAGAATGAACCACCGGGAAGAATTAGAAGAACAATTATACTTGTGGGGATATAGAAGCCAAATAATTAAGAGATCCCGAATTGATTAAGGAATACTTGACAGATGTGCCAGGATAATTGGATAACGATAGCTGGAATGTGAGGATGAAGAACTCTTATGGAATGATGGCCTCCGGTGAAACGAAATGGAAAACAACTCCTGACATACTCTGGATGGGTAAGAAAAGAATTTCTGACAAACATAATAATTTGAGAGAATAACATGATGCTAGAACCACGAATCTTTGAGAGAACAGACAATATTTAAGAGAAAATCTTCGGTCTTCAAATGTAGAGAATGACGACGAGAAACACCACCAAAATTGTTGAGACGCTCGGGAAGAATGAAAAAGAGTAAAGGCTGAGTGAAAGATGAAAAAGATTTGAAAGTGATATCGAAGGAGGCATCCGACTGATGAAATCCATTCTTACATCACACTTTAAAAAGAATTTGGGAACAACTCCGGGAAAATAGAAGACTCGGGTAAGATCCTGGGAAAAGACATGTGGGTTAGGACCCACTAAAAAGAAAACACTGTCGGAAAGGATTATTGAATGAGAAATGACGCACAAGAACATTTGAAAGACTTGAATGAGGTGACAACCTCGAATTAATTAGAACGCAAACACGAATCTTCTAAGATATATCTAGCACTCCGGAACGATTAAATGGCGAGAGGCGAATGGGCAAGGGGAACCATTTGAGCTGAGGGAAAGAATATGATTAACACCGAATACTTGAATTGAGTCCACCGGAAAGGAAAATTTGAAGAATTCACCTGTTGACACAACTGAGGAAAGACTAAAGAGGCTCCGCACGAATGAAATTGATGCTGGAATAGAGGCTCAGACTCTGGGAAGAAAAGGGGTGGGAGGGCGGGAAAAACAAAGGCAACTTGGATCCGGAAACCAACGAATAACTTGAAGAGAAAAACACCAGTTGAAATAATTAAGGAAAGAATGCAAAGGCTTCACACGAGTAGGATGGATACTCGATTACGGACTCTGGCTCCGAGAAGAAAAAGGGGTGGGCGGGCAGGAAAAAGAAAGACAACTTTAGACGACATTGCTTCTCTTCATACGGGGAAGCAACGTCGTTGAGGAAGAACTGATGATTGATATTGCCAAATATGAAGAGGATCGAATCAACTTGATGTCGGGACCCCGATTCTATGCCACACCGATATATTATGTAACAACTCATATCACTTTGCAGCCTCACGCGCGGTATTCCCACGAGTGTCGCCTTACCGTGCCCAGGACCATTTGCGCCTTTTGGCACACGTATATGATAGTGTCGCTAGCATCCATATGACAAAGAACTCGGTCTGACATGGCTAGTCGTGAACCCAAAGTGGCACTAACTTATAGGAACAGGCATACATGACCCAGCAACGAACGTGTTGGTCATCCGCGAGTGAATCCGGGCTGTAGCAGCTGGGGTAGCAGGACTCCGGAGAATTCGGGCTGTAGCAAGCTAACAGGACTCCGGTACACACCGCGTGACATTTCCCCGAAGGGACAGACACAGGAATGAATAAGGACACATGCCGGCCAGCCTAAGTGTTCTGGAGTAGTAGCAAGCTACCTGGGCAAAGTGGAAGCACTAGGAGACATTTCCTGGTAAGATACGCTACTAAGGATAAACAACTAGATAGTCAGATCCCACACATAGCAATACACATTACATGTACACATAACATGGAAGTATGTGATGTACAACATGGCATCACAACATAACTCAACAACTCATATAGGTAAAGGCTCAGAAGAGCCATCACAGCATTTATTACAAACAGGGGTCACATGACCCAACATTCAGACCATAGAAGCACCAAGAGGAAGGATTACATGTCTGAGTACAGACATCTACAAATGAAAAAGGCTGAAGAGCCTGACTATCTACAACATTCGATCAAGATCGTAGCTGAGGTACAAGCTACTTGTCGAAGTCCACAAGAACACTAGTAAGACCGAAATCTCTGCTGCAAAAACATAAATAAAGAAACATGAGTACAAAGGTACTCAGCAAGACTGACATCAGGTCCTATCATACATGCATTTGTGTCAAGAAGGTAATGTGGGGTTTAGTTGTAGCAAGCCAGCTTTGACTCAGTGGCTATCCTGTTCTACGACTACAAGAAACTTCTTTCAGGTGAGAAACGCACACGAGTCCACTAAACACCACACAATACACTACTATGGATTTGTCCATGTCGCCCTACGAGAAGGCCATCCATATCACTCACACTTCCCTTGAGCATTTTAGAGTATCCAATTCAAGTTGTCTATGTAACACGTAAGCATCCAAGAAGTCCATAACCGCAGACCCGGCTATTCGAATAGATCATGTTAACCTTGCTGGGGTGTACTTATTCACACACGCTCTCGCCACTTACCGCCATGTACACGTCATGTATCTCGGCGACCTTCATGCGGAAGCCTGGCGAGGGTGTCGGCTAGGACCTGACTAACCACACAAGACTCTAGTCAAGGTTTATCGCCTATTTGGGTTCTATCCGCAAGGGAGTCCGACCGAGGTTTCTATCATGGCCCCAAACGATGTGAGCAAGGTTCCCAAGCCCACCAACCGGGTGCCACTTAGTACACCGTGCCACGTGTGCCTAGTCTGTCCCAAGCCCACCCTGTCGGGTGCCACTTGGTAGAAGAATAACACTGCCTACAAGCACCAGAAACTAGTTGTGACTCCTGGACAGAGATCAAGTTGGTCAATAAGTCGAGATGGGCACTTAAGCATTCCAATGTGTGGTAGTAGCTAATCATTGGACAAAATACATAGAACTCAGTGCTTAAGGACGGTTCCAGTGAGACAACCCACCATGTACTCCTACATGGCCTCTCACCGCTACCTTTACCAAATCGTATTCACACACTTAACTCTCAGCATCAAAACATAGAACACTGCACTCCAATTCATTCCCAATGAATCAAACCTGACACACTCTAACCAATAGCAGGCATGGCATGGTAAGAACACAACAATGGCTTCAATCAACTCCTACACATGCTAGTGGGTTTCAATTATTTACTGTGGCAATGACAGGTCATGTAGAGGAATGGGTTCAACTACCACAACACAAAGTAGCAAATTAATCATTGTTGTCCTAATGCAATAACAGAGAGCAGGAGCGAGAGAGTAGGATTGTATCGGAATGAACAAGGGGGGTTTGCTTGCCTGGTAGATCAATAGGGGGCACTGCTCCTCGGATAGGTACTCTCGGGCACTCTCCGGAGCGGGACGTATCGAGAAGGAATGGTGTCGACAATCAAAACACAAGCATATGCAACAATATTATCCATGATCATGACATGTATATGTGATGTTGTTTGAGCTAATGCAGCTAGCATTCATTAGGTTGAAGTCCATTTGAACCAAAGGTTCAAATGCAACTCCAAAATAAGCCTTTTATAAATGCCATTACATGTTTTCACTTATACAGTAGGTATAAGTTGGCTTGTCATGCATGAAACTTGTACAGATGGATAGATTGAACTTTTCTGATAATTTTTCATATATAAATTATTTCAATCTAAGCTATGGTTGAATTTCTATGAATTTTTGAATTTATAGCATTTTGTGGATTTTCCTTATTTATTTTAATACCAGAAAATAAATAACTACTCATCATTGCGCCATGCCTGTGTCAGCAAGTCAACCGCCCTGACCAGGTCAAACCTAATGTGTGGGGCCCACACATCAGTCTCTCAGGGTGAATCGGTGGGGGGAGTTATTAGCTTAACTAAAAGGATTAGGGCACCGGGACCCATCTGTTAGTGTCAGGGGGTTAATTAGACGGTGATTAGCACTAAGCTAATCACCTGATGGGCCGGACCCACGTGGCAGGGCTCAGGCGACGGGGCTTGTCGCTGGCGACCACTGGCCACGGCAGAGTCCCCATTGGAGGCCACGGGAGCGGCGGCTGTGGGCACCAGGAGGTTTCCCGCGAACCCGCGCCTCCAGGGGATCCAGCAAGAGGCTGGGGGGGTGGCAGAGCTCGCCGGGGCAAAGCTCGTGGCGGCGGCCGGAGCTCGGGCTGGAGAGGCTGCGGTGCTACAGAGCACGGGGAGCAGGGGAAAAGGGGGAACCGATGCAGGAGCTCACGGCGGATTCGGGAGCGTCGTCAGAGAGCTAGGGGAAGGGCTGGAGTCGGTGCGGCGGCGATGGGGATCCACGGCGGCCGGAGGCAAAGATGGCGACGACGATGGCTCCACAGGGCGTCCGGCGATGCACGGCTTGGCGGAGAGGTGGCGGGCGACGTGGCGGAGCTCGCAAGCACGATGGGCGGTTGAGGGGAGCATGGAGGATGCGAGGGCTGCGAGGGACGGCGACGGTGGCGCTCGGCCGCGAGAGAGAGCAAGGGGAAGAGGGAATGGGCACGGGAGAGAGTGAGAGAGGCTTGGGGGTGCGTGGCGACGCGGGGGTGTTCCAGGCGCCGAGGGGGAGAAGCAGGAGGTGGCGGGGAGACATGGCCGCGACCGGCTGTGGTGCGGCCACGCAGCAACTCCTACTGGCAGGAGCTTGAATAAGCTCCTGGCAGTTGGACTGGGCCGTCCTGCTGGGCCGCTGGGCCAGGCCAGGCTGCACAGGGGCTGCAGGTAGGTTTTTCCATTTCTATTTTTCTGACATTTGTTTGATATAGTAAAAATACTAAACCATTTTATTTTCTTATTCTAATTCTTGTAGGGGCTAGTGGTATTATTCCAGAGCTCCTCATCAACAAGCATAATTTTTGGACATATATTATATATATATAACATATATATATCCAAGGCAAAATAATTAGTGGATTAATCCAAGTGGCCAAAATAAATACTTATGAGCTCCTAAAAATATTTGTTTGATGTTTATCTCTGTCCAATATTTTCAGAGAGCAACATGAACATTTTCTTCGACCATTTGGGAGCAATGTTTATCTAAGTCATTTCCAGAAATGATTTCTGAGGGTTTCACAAATCCCCATTTCAAATTCAAATGGAATTTAAACATGATGCACACATGGCTAGCTAGCCTTGAGCATACCAGAACTAGGGATGTGACAACTCGCCCCCACTTGAAAGAATCTCGTCCCGAGATTCAGGGGTACTCCAGTCTAAGACGATCTTCTCGCTCCCAAGTAGATTCTCTCTCGGAATGATGAGACCACTAAACCTTCAGAAACTTGATGTTCAGATGTCGGGTGACACGCTCTGCTTGATCAAGAATGCGAACCGGGTACTCTCGATAAGTGAGGTTATCTTAGAAATCAAGCATTTCATGGTCCACTCCGCACATGGGATCTGAGAAGCAACGCCTGATTTGAGAGACGTGGAAGACATTGTGCACTCTGGCAAGATGTGGGGGCAGTTCCAACTGGTAGGCAACCTCTCCTCGTTTAGCGAGAATGCGAAAAGGACCAATGTAACAAGGAGCCAACTTGCCCTTGATACTGAAACGATGGGTACCCTTCAAAGGAGTAACCCGAAGGTAAGCTTTGTCGCCAACCTCATAAGTCAAATCCTTATGACGTCGATCATATTGGCTCTTTTGACAAGACTGGGCTATTTTCAAGTTCTCACGAATGATGCGAACTTGCTCTTCTGCCTCCGGGATCATATCCAGTCCAAAGAATTGCCTTTCACCGGTTTCTGACCAGTTCAAGGGTGTTCGACATCTTCGTCCATAGAGAATCTCAAAAGGAGCTTTCTTGAGACTGGATTGATAGCTATTGTTATAAGCAAACTCGACAAAAGGAATACATTTCTCCCAATCCATACCAAATGAGATAACGCAAGCTCTAAGCATGTCCTTGAGAATTTGGTTGACCCGTTCCACCTGACCACTCGACTGAGGGTGGAAAGTGGTACTAAAGGAAAGATGGGTTCCCATGGCAGTTTGGAAACTCTCCCAAAAATGAGAAGTGAAAAGACTACCACAGTCTAAGTTGATCTGTAGTGGAACACCATGAAGTGACACTATTCGAGAAATATATAAGTCATCGAGCTGAGTAGCAGTGATACTCTCTCGAACAGGTAGGAAGTGAGCCACTTTGGAGAGACGATCAATGACTATGAAGATAGCATTATTCCCTCTCTTGGTCCTGGGAAAGCCGGTGATGAAGTCCATACCAACTTTATCCCATTTCCATTCAGGAATAGCTAAAGGCTCAAGGGTGCCAGCAGGTCTCTAATGCTCTGCCTTAACACGATGACAAAAGTCACAGTTAGCAATAAACTGAGCGATTTCTCTCTTCATCCTAGTCCACCAGAACCTTTGGCATAGGTCCTGATACATCTTAGTACTACCGGGATGAATCGTGAGAGGAGATTCATGCGCCTCCTTAAGAATCAATTATCGTAGATGTTGATTCTTGGGAACCACCAAGAAATTCTCATAGAAAACAACACCTCGATCATCCATAGAGAAACATCCACCAACTCCCTTCTTAATGTTTCTCTTGATGCGGATAACACCCCCCTATCAAACTTCTGGTCGGTAATGATCTGATCCTCGAGGGTGGGTTTCACCACCAAGGTAGAAAGGAATCCATGAGGAGCAATGTCAAGGTTAAGATTACAGAATTCCTCGTGGAGAAGTGGTTGGCCCTTCTACAACATGATATTGTTGCAATAGGATTTACGGCTTAGCACATCAGCCATGACATTGGCTTTGCCTGGGGTGTAGGTAATCCCTAGATCATAATCTGAGATCACCTCCAACCAACGTCTTTGCCTAAGGTTCAAATCTGGTTGGGTGAAGATATACTTGAGACTCTGGTGATCGGTGTAGATCTCGCAACGTTTAACAAGAAGGTAATGTCGCCAGGTCTTGAGTGCATAGACTACGGCTGCAAGCTCTAGATCATGTGTAGGATAATTCTCCTCATGTGGATGCAACTATCGAGATGCATAGGCAATCACATGACGATCCTGCATAATAATGCAACCTAGTCCCTGTCGTGAGGCATAGTAGTAGATAACAAAGTCCTTAGTGAAATCTGGTGGCACAAGTATGGGAGCAGAAGTCAGGCGTCTTTTCAATTCCTGAAAACTGTACTCACACTATGGGGACTACTCGAACTTTTTATCTTTCTTGAGAAGTTCCGTTGAGGGGTTTGGACACTTTGGAGAAGTTTTCAACAAAGCGGCAACAATAACTGGCTATACCAAGGAAACTCCTAACTTGTTTAACGGTTTCAGGTGGAGTCCAATCAAGAACGGCCTTAACTCTCTCGGGATTGACAGCAATGCCCTTACCAGAGATCACATGGCCTAGGTAGGTCTCTTCTGGCAACCAAAATTCACACTTGGAGAACTTGGCATAAAGGCGGTGCTCTCTGAGTTTTTCTAACACAAGTCTAAGATGTTTGGCATGCTCTTCCTTGTTCTTCGAGTAAATAAGAATATCATCGAGGTAAACCTTGACGAACTTATCTAAGTAATCCATGAAGATCAAGTTCATCAAGCGGGAGAAAGTGGCTGGGGTGTTGGTTAGACCAAAGGACATGACAATGTACTCGTACTGACCATAACGAGTGACAAAGGCCGTCTTGGGGATGTCCCCATTTCTGATCTTGATTTGGTGGTAGCCTAACTTCAAATCCATCTTAGAGAAGACTGAGGATCCAGCGAGCTGATCATACAGGTCGTTGATCCTGGGGAGCAGATATTTGTTATTTATCGTGACAAAATTAATAGGACGATAATCTACAACCATCCGGTACGTACCATCCTTCTTCTTGACGAAGAGGACGGGGTAAGCCCAAGGAGAAGAACTAGGATGGATGAAACCCTTTTGCAAGGACTCATCAAGTTGTTTATTAAGCTCGGCTAGTTCTAAGGGTGCCATTTTGTAAGGTCTCCTAGAGATTGGAGCAGTTCCTGGGATAAGATCTATGACGAACTCTACATCTCTGTCAGGTGGAACACCTGGCAGTTCCTCTGGAAAGACATCCAGAAAGTCACGGACTATCAGGATATCTTCAAGGTCTGGAAGAGGGTTGGCATTAAGAGAATATAGCTGACGCCTTGCAACTCTAGTGGAGACAGTGACTATCTTGCCAGATGGGTGTCTAAGCTGAACAGACCTGGTGTAACAATCAATCTTGGCATAATGAGCTTTCATCCAGTCCATACCCAAGATAATGTTAATATCTGTAGACTTGAGGGCTATAAATGATGTAAGGAATACAAGTCTGTCGACAAGGATTTCGTTACCATGGCTTACACTAGAAGTTTGCCATTTGGATCCAGGAATTTGAATGACTAGCGGGGAGGGCATATCAGAAATGACATGTTGTGCAAGTTAGCATGGCTCTCAGAAATGAAGGAATGAGATGCTCCAGTATCGAATAGAACCGATGCTGGATGACAATTGACAAGGAGTGTACCAAGAACGACATCCGGATCGTCATGAGCGTCTTTAGCTGAGACGTGATGCACACGTCCACGTTTAGTGCGAGCTGGCTTGGCACTGATCGTCTTGCTTGATGGCTTACCACAACCAACAGACTTCTCGGGCTGGGGTGGAGCATAACTAGTCTGAGAGTAGTCACGTGTGTAGTGTCCTGGGTTCCCGCAAGTGAAGCAAGTCCTTGAGGTTGGACATGGACACGCACTGACAAGCGGTCTACCAGTAGGCCTGGGTGCAGTATCCGATGAGATGGGTGAGGTGCCACATAAGATGGCCTTGGTGAATATCTGGAAGGAAGAGAGGAGTTTGGAACCCAAATCCGGTGCTTTTGAGAGCTAGAGCCGGAGGAAAATCCCAAATCACGGGTGTGCTTACGAGACTCCTCGTAAGTGAGCTGAGCTTTCTCTACATTAATGGCCTTGTTCACAAGATCCTGGAATGTATCACAATGATGCAGGTGGAGATCACGATGCAACTTGGGGTTGAGACCCTTCCAGAACCTAGCCTGCTTCTTGGCGTCCCTAGACACCTCTTCTATGGCATAGCGGGAGAGATTCTCAAACTCTCTACTGTAAGCATCAACAACCATCTTATTCTGGGTGAAACTACAGAACTCTTCTCTCTTGCGATCGATGAGGGCCTAAGGAATGTGATGCTCGCGGAAAGCCTCGGTGAAATCCCTCCAGGTAGGAACCTGGCCAGCTGGAAGCATAGCCTCATAGTTCTGCCACCAAAGACTAGCAAGACCTTCCAGGTGGTATGCGGCATAGGTGACCTTGTCATCTTCAGCTACGTTCGCGGAATGCAGCTTATGAGTGATGCTATGGAGCCAGTCATCTGCATCGAGTGGCTCAATATAATGATGAAAGGTGGGTGGGTGCAAGCGAATGAAGTCAAGGATGGTTGCAGACTCCTTGAACTGATGTGCGATGTTCTCCTTGATATGTGCCAGCAAGCGGTGAGACTTAGGCTTGTTTCTCTCCATCTCTAACATGAACTCTGCCAACGAAGGCTGGTCGGGAGGATCCTCATCCCTACCCTCTCCGTGGTTCTGGCTACAAGCAACAGAACTTCGCTTAACTGATGACATCCTGAGAAACGAAACCAAGGACGAAATCAACATCATCTATAGGCTGTAGAATGTAGGACAAAGAAATTAGTATCTTTCGAACTCCTAGGGAAATTCCGGCAGCATAACGGCAGTTGAATGCTCAGGATGAGACATCCTGCTAAAAATGGGATAGTACAACAATTCAACATCACCACTCAAGGTTCTGAGATAATACTAAACAGACTACACCGGGAGTACTCGAAAACTGGGGTTTGACTCTGATCAACCAATCCTATGGAACTATGGAGTAGTAACACGTGATCCTGATATATGGAAGAGAAAGCCTAGTTCCTTAACCCCGGAGGAAAGATAGGATGACTCATATCAGAAGGCCATGAGGTAAAGGAGTAAAAAGAGCCTTAGGTTCCCATCCACAATCAATTCCCTTATATAACTAAAGAATTTCTAGACTCAACTTCGACCAGTTTGGCTTAGTAATCCTACAGTCAGTCAGGCTCTGATACCAAAGCTGTCAGCACCCACTACAAGAAATATGTTAATACGTGATAGTACTAATCCGTCACAAATGAGTGAAAATCTGTCATCGGTGCCCTTGCATGACGGACTTGAATTCCGTCATGTATATCGCGTCATAATTTGACATTGTGCCTTCCTTGACGATTCTTGACCGTCACAGATCTATCCCAAGCCCGCCCAGGCCCAAACCATTGTGACGGAACAAGCCGTCATAGCCTAACGCCACGTTGGATATTCTATTCGCCAATTGGAATGATGTGGCTGCCTACGTGGATACTACTTTTCATCATAGAAATCGTCACAAATGTAGGCAGAATTTAAATATGGTCCAACCAATTTCATTCGGCCCAATTTTGACACAGTATATTTTTTAGCCAATTTTGGCCTAAAGAGAAAGTAATTTGAAACAGTTCACACAATATGCAGCAAACTGCATGTGTATATTTTTCTCAAAAAAAATCTATGTGTATATACAACATAGCAGTTTACAAATCCACCATGTAATGATCATTTACAACATAGATTCACTAAATATATCACACAACAACGTTACGAAGCACTACAATCCAGTTTACATCAACAAAACATATAATCTTTCGAGGCTGTTGTTCAGGTTCTTCGTCAACTCTCCTGATGGCAATCACATCATGTCATGGCGCGGATTATGTTGGGTAGCACTATGTAGCCCACTACCCATTCATACCTAGCATATTTAAAAGAACATTAGATATTTGCAGATTAATAGATAGTAGAGATAAGAGTATTACAACAAGTAAAAAAATGTATTACATGTTCTCTTGGCCAGTATTGAGAGTATTATTACTTATAACAGGAAAACCAATGAAATGAAACAAACCAGTATATTTGTATAGAAGGTGACAATAACTACAAATATAATTTATTACATGGCTTACAAATTACATCATGGTTATAAGGTACAGGATAAATCATAAAACATGAACACCAACAGCAAGTGTTATTATGAACTGGATCACCTTGCAACACCCAAATGCTCTCATCTACCCACTTGACCAGCATGGTATTGTTATGTATAACAGGAAACAATAATGATAGGAACTAGTATACATGTATACAAGACAACAATAGGAACAAGAAATCAGAGGGAGAGTCAAGTCATAGTGAAATCAAGGACATAAGAGGGAAGATAAATTTGACTGTTTTAATGTAAAATAAAGGTTCAGAAATGTGCAGAGATATTCAGTGTTGGACGTTGCAAAGACCATACTTATTTTTTGTATACATTTACGAAATGAATATTCTAATCTTGTTAGCTAGTTGTCAAGCAAATTGTTTATCAAAACGTTTACTGCAAATTTACGTAACACAACACTTTCTTGAAGACATCGGATAGTTCATATAAAGAATATGAGCCATGAGTTAGAGACAATATCTTCTAAATATTAAGTTATGAATAGTCAGTCAAACAATGTAAACTGGATGTACGAAATTAACCAGATAAAGAGCTTTAAAACATTAAGCCGATATATGCTTGTGACAAAAAGGGCCTTAAAAGTGCAGAAGCCTTTCTAGTGTCAACTATATAACTCTATAAAGGGACAAGAAATTCTTTATAAGACATAACAGAAATTACATTCAAAAAGGGAAATATATACTTTGATGCTCTAAGTTTATTAGTTCTATGGTAATTGTTGAATTACAAAACAAGAGTACACGAACATAGAGGAAAAAGAGCAGAAATTTACAGAAATGAGCGCAAGATTTAAAGCTTTCACATGCTCAGCTCCATTCCCATGAAGAATAGAAAAGGTTTGTAGACAAATGCACTTCTATATATCCTGCAAAAAAATGTAGTTCTATAGGACATGCAGAAAAATTGATAATATTCCAAAAGACATGAAATTAACTAACTGAATATACACTTCTTCATATATAAGTGAAATTGAATGTCAAGGTAACACAGGCTAAACTTCAGGACATGCTAGCATGTTAATGTACTGTAAACCTCAGGAGACGCTAGGGTGTTAATCTCAATCCACAATTGTAGTGGATGATTGTAGGTGTCTCATCTGTTCAATGTTGATTTGAAAGCTGAGATCAAGTTACACAAAAAAAACTTCTATGGAAACATTCAAGAGAAGGGGAAAAGTAAGACTTAATTAAGTATTCCACTAAATAAACATAGTACTGCTATAAGCAATTATCAATTACATAAGTAGAGAGTTGGCATCAAATTATGTAACCGATATTATTATTTACAATATAATATAGCAATATAATATGGGTCTATAATAAATCGATCAAGATATGATGCTAATTGATAGCCGAGAAACAAACATAGTAAACATTTGAATTACTGACTTGCCAATAAGAACAACCACCCAAAACAGAAGAGGGGGCTCTAGGTTGGCTCGAAGTAGATGCACCAGCGCCATTCCTGCCGTGCTCCTCTAGGCTGGCTGCTGGCCAGCGGCGGCCAGAGGGATGCACGTGTCCATACACTAGAGTTAGGCGATGACAGAAGAGTTCAGAATATGTATTTACCTCCTGTCTTTCGTCACCATGGATCGCCATTGCTGGGAAGCCTCTGTTGTATAGCCAATATCTCAATGAATCCGCTTCTCATTTTGTCTCCATGAAAACCAATGTTAGTTTGTTCAGGCTAGAAAAACAAGAAAACTAGCATGAGAAAAATCTTAAAGATTAATAGTAAATAAACCCAATTGTTACAATCCAAGATGGCAGCAAATAATACCATATTGGTGAGTACGGCAAGGTGCAATGAACAAAATATGTAATATTTGCTGCAACCAAATGATGGTATTAAGTACATTTCACGGATCTGACACTAAACTTATACGTAATTAGCGCAAGAGCAAGAGTAGGCGAGGAGGACTGATCAACAAAATGATGATATCAGATAGAAAGTTTGCACAAATATATAAGAGAGAAGTAGTGTAATAGCAGCCCTAGTTAACAATCTTACTCTTGGTCAAACGATTGAGTGAGATTAATGGATTACTTTTATTCCACAAGAAGAAAAATCCAAGGAACCAACAGAAGCATCTCATGGGCACTTAATTATTAAATTATTAGTTGCTTAACTAACTAGCGGATCTCACAAATTCTACACTACTAGTGCTCGCATGGTGAGAGAAGAAAAAAGGAAGTAGCAAACAATACTAGTCTATTGTTGGCTGTAGCTTACGAGTACCAGGAACAAAGTGGCCACATTTTCTGTCTCAGGTTCAGTCCAAGAGAAAAGGATAGCCCCTGGAGAACTACGTTCCAGCAGAGTAGCAATCACTTAGAAAGAAAAGAAAAAACAGAGCGAGAAGGGGTCAACCTTATTGTTCTCTGCGGAATCATGGTGGTCGGGGCGGAGGACCTGGCCATCGAGCTCGTCCAGCTCGTGGAGCTGGAGTGTGTGGTCCCGGTGGTCCACTTCCATTGAAGTGAAGAGGCGGAGAGGTCTTGCTGATCTGAATCGAAGCAAGAAACTTCGATTGGGGATGGGATAGAAAATGAAGTAATGAAGGAGAGAGGAGACAGTGGGGGGAAGCAGGGAGGGACCTTGTGCGGGTCGTTGACGTCGCCGGAGAGATTGAGCTCGGGCCTCCCGCAGGTCATGGTCCTCATCCTCTCCTCATCCGGCGCTTGCTACTCCAAATCTTCAGATTGCAAGGCAGTTACGCTGCTTGGGAGGAGGAGGGAGGCCCCTGTCGCAGATCCATGGCCCAGGTCGTGAGCAGCAGAGGCGCGCCATAGGGGCTAGGGTTGGTCGCCGCTTCCATCGGGCCGGTGCAACCGCGGTAGCCATGGATCTTGGGCGGAGAGGTGGAGGTGGGGAGGTGGAGGCGGATGACGGGGCCGAGGAGAGGTGGGGCATGCTGGCGGCGGATGGAGAAAGAGATTGGGGACGAGAGTGTGTTAGGGTTAGAATTTATACGGGGGAAACTTTTCGGGCTTTAGGCGGGCTTTAGTGGGCTTGCGGGTCTGTACTGGGCGGTTCATGATGAATTCCTAGATTGTCACCGGAAATCCGTCATGAATTAACAGGTTTCTTGTAGTGACCCCAATTCTATGCCACACTGATCTAGCATGTAACACCTCGTATCACTTTGCGGCCTCATGCACGGTATTCCCACAGGTGTCGCCTTACCATGCCAGGGACCGTTTGTGCCTTTTGGCACACATATAAGATAGTGTCTCTAGCATCCGTATGACAAAGAACCCGGGCTGACATGGCTAGTCATGAACATAAAGTGGCACTAACTTACAGGGACATGCATACACGACCCAGCAACGAATATGTTGGTCATCCGCGAGTGAATCCGGGCTGTAGCAGCTAGGCTAGTAGGACTCCAGAGAATCCGAGTTGTAGTAGGCTAACAGGACTCCGGTAGACAGTGCGTGACATTTCCCCGAAGGAAAGACACATGAACGAAGAAGGACACATGCCGGCCAGCCTAAGTGTTCCGGAGCAGTAGCAAGCTACCAGGGCTCAGTGGAAGCACTAGGAGACATTTCCTGGCAAGTGAGGCTACTAAGGATAAATAACTAGATAGTCAGATCCCACACATAGAAATACACATTACACGTACACATAACATGCAAGTATGTGATGTACAACATGGCATCACAACATAACTCAACAACTCATATAGGTAAAGGCTCAAAAGAGCCATCATAGCATTTATTACAAATAGGGGTCACATGACCCAACATTCAGAGCATACAAGCAATAAGCGGAAGCATTACATGTCTGAGTACATACATCTACAATTGAAAAAGGCTGAAGAGCCTGACTATCTACAACATTCGATCAAGATCGTAGTTGAGGTACAAGCTTCTTTTTGAAGTCCACGAGAACACTAGTAAGACCGATGTCTCTGCTGCAAAAACATAAATAAAGCAACATGAGTAAAAAGGTACTCAGCAAGACTTACATCAGGTCCTATCATACATGCATTTGTGTCAAGAAGGTCATGTGGGGTTTAGTGGCAGCATGCCAGCTTTGACTCAGTGGCTATCCTGTTCTACGACTATGAGAAACTTCTTTGAGGTGAGAGAACGCACACGAGTCCACTAACCACCACACAATACACTACTCTGGATTCATCCCCGTCTCCCTACAAGAAGGCCATCCATAGCACTCACACTTGTCTTGAGCATTTTAGAGTATCCACTTCAAGTTTTCTATGTACCGCGTAAGCATCCAAGAAGTCCATAACCGCGGACCAGGCTATTCGAATAGATCATGTCAACCCTGCAGGGGTGTACTTCTTCACACACACTCTCACCACTTTCCGCCATGTACACATCATGTATCTCGGCAACCTTCAAGCGAAAGCCTGGCGAGGGTGTCGGCCACGACCTCACTAACCACACAAGACTCTAGTCCAGGTTTATTGCCTATTTGGGATCTATCCGCAAGGGAGTCCGGCCGAGGTTTCCATCATGGCCCAAAATGATGTGAGCAGGGTTCCCAAGCCCACCAACCGGGTGCCACTTAGTACACCGTGCCACGTGTGCCTAGTCTGTCCCAAGCCCACCCTCCCGGGTGCCACTTGGTAGAAGAATAACATTGCATACAAGCACCAGAAACTAGTTGCGACTCCTGGACAGAGATCAAGTTGGTTAATAAGTCAAGAGGGGCACTTAAGCATTCCAATGTGTAGTATTAGCTAATCATTGGACAAAATACACAGAACTCAGTGCTTAAGGACGGTTCCAGTGAGACAACCCACCATGTACTTCTACATGGCCTCTCACCGCTACCTTTACGAAATCGTATTCACATACTTAACTCTCAGCATCAGAACATAGAACACTACACTCCAATTCATTCGCAATGAATCAGACCTGACACACTCTAAGCAATAGCAGGCATGGCATGGTAGGAATACAACAATGGCTTCAATGAACTCCTACACATGCTAGTGGGTTTCAACTATTTACTGTGGCAATGACAGGTCATGCAGAGGAATGGGTTCAACTACCGCAATACAAAGTAGCAAATGAATCGTTGTTGTCCTAATGCAATAACAGAGAGCAGTAGCGAGAGAGTAGGATTGTATTGGATTGAACAAGGGGCGCTTTCTTGCCTAGTAGATCAACAGGGGGCGCTGCTCCTTAAACAGGTACTCTCGGGCACTCTCCGGAGCAGGACGTATCGAGAAGGAACGGTGTCGACAATCAAAACACAAGCATATGCAACAATATGGTGCATGATCATGGCTTGTAGATGTGATGTTGTTTTAGCTAATGCATCTAGCATTCATTAGGTTGAAGTCCATTTGAACCAAAGGTTCAAACGCAACTCCAAAAAAGCCTTTTATAAATGCCATTACATGTTTTCACTTATACAGTAGGTATAAGTTGGTTTATCATGCATGAAACTAGTACAGATGGATAGATTGAATTTTTCTGATAATTTTTCATATATAAATTATTTCAATCTGAGCTACCGTTGAATTTCTATGATTTTTTGAAGTTTATAGCCTTTTCTGGATTTTCCTGATTTATTTTAATACCAGAAAATAAATAATTGCGTCAGCATTGCATCATGCCTGCGTCAGCAGGTCAACGGCGCTGACCAGGTCAAACCTGACGTGTGGGGTCCACACGTCAGTCTCTCCGGGTG
>NC_041383.1:298793594-298831591 GCF_002162155.2 Triticum dicoccoides | reverse complement strand
GGCAGGGGGTATTAGCTTAACTAAAAGGATTAGGGCACCGGGACCCATCTGTCAGTGTCAGGGGGTTTAATTAGACGGTGATTAGCGCTAAGCTAATCACTTGACGGGCCGGACCCATGTGGCAGGGCTCAGGCGACGGGGCTCGTCGCCGGCGACCACTGGCCACGACGGAGTCCCCGTTGGAGGCCACGGGGGTGGCGGCTGGGGGCACCAGGAGGTTGCCCACGCTCCCGCGCATCCAGGGGAGCCAACAACAGGCTGCGTGGGCGGTGGAGCTCGCCGGAGCGGAGCTCACAGCGGTGGCCGGAGCTCGGGCTCGAGCGGCTGCAGGGCTACATAGCACGGGGTAGCAGGGGAGAAGGGGGAACCGATGCAGGAGCTCACAGCGGATTCGGGAGAGTCGACGGAGAGCTCGGGGAAGGGCTGGAGTTGGCAGGGCGGCGATGGGGATCCACGGTGGCCGGAGGCGAAGATGGTGACGACGACGGCTCCACAACGTGTCTGGTGAGGCACGGCTTGGCGGAGAGGTGGCGGACAACGTGGCGGAGCTCGCAAGCTCGACGGGCGGTCGAGGGGAGCACAGAGGACGTGAGGGCAGCGAGGGATGGTGGCGGTGGCGTTCGGCCGCGAGAGAGAGAGCGAGGGGAAACTGGAATGGGCACGGGAGAGAGCGAGAGAGGCTTGGGGGTGTGTGGCGATGCGCGGGTGTTCCAGGCGACGAGGGGGAGACGTGGCAG
The DNA here is from genome assembly GCF_002162155.2 of Triticum dicoccoides. NCBI lineage: Eukaryota > Viridiplantae > Streptophyta > Magnoliopsida > Poales > Poaceae > Triticum > Triticum dicoccoides. Next base: position 298,830,854 of record NC_041383.1, on the reverse strand, counting down.
TGGCCGGCTGTGGTGCGGCCACGCAGCAGCTCCTACTGGCAGGAGCTTGAAGAAGCTCCTGGCAGTTAGGCTGGGCTGGCCTGCTGTGCCGCTGGGCCAGGCCAGGCTGCACAGGGGCTACAGGTAGGTTTTTCCATTTGTATTTCCTTCTCTATTTTTTGACATTTGTTTGATTTAGTAAAAATACTAAACCATTTTATTTTCTTATGCTAATTTTTGTAGGGGCTAGTGGTATTATTCCAGAGCTCCTCATCAACAAGCATAATTTTTGGACATATATTATATATATAACATATATATATATATATCCAAGGCAAAATAATTACTGGATTAATCCAAGTGGCCAAAATAAATACTTATGAGCTCCTAAAAATATTGGTTTGCTGTCCAATATTTTCAGAGAGCAACATGAACATTTTCTTGGAGCTTTTTGGAGCAATTTTTATCTGAGTCATTTCCAGAAATGATTGCTGAGGGTTTCACAAATCCCCATTTCCAATTTAAATGGAATTTAAACATGATGCACACATGACTAGCTAGCCTTGAGCATACCAGAACTAGGGATGTGACACTTGAAGAGAAGTGCGCCAGATGAAAAGAGATGACATCACAATGATCGACAAACTAACCGCGTGATCCTAAAGAAAATTAGAAGGGGAAGAGAAGTAATTCAAAACACCTACGTCAAGATTCCTCACCAGAGCGACGAAGGGGACGAGGAGTAAAAAAGAATTCCTACTCTCCCATATAACTAGACTCGGAAATAGTTTTCTTCTAGATTCAACAACGATGATGCTACGAACAATCAACGGGGCTCCTATGGTCGGTCGAGGCTTTGATACCAACTTGTTACGCCCAATATGCGATCGTCTCCGAGAGGAACTCGAAGGTCCCACCAAGGATAGAGCCGCATATTGAAGACACTTTTGCAAGGTGGACATCAGTACATCGTACCATTACATATTGGATGGGGATACATACAAAAGGCATACAATGCCACATGAATACAACAACACCATACATAAGAGCAAGATCCGACTATGGATGAAACACAAACAGAAACTCATACGACATCCACCCTGCTAGCCCAAGCTGCCAACCAGGAACCTATCCCTCAATCGAAGAAGAAGCAGAAGAAGAACTCCGAAACAAGCAAGCATCATTCTCACGTCATGATCATCGCATTACCTGTACCTGCAACTGTTGTTCTAGTAATCTGTGAGCCACGAGGACTCAGCAATCCCATTACCATGGGTATCAAGACTAGCAAAGCTTAATGGGAATGGAATGGATAGTGGTGAGGCTGCAGCAAGCGACTAAGCATTGTAAGGTGGCTAACTTACGAGTACAAGAATAAGATGAGAAGCTATGCAAACAGTCGCAAACTAGTAATGATCAAGAAGTGATACTTAACTACTTATGTTCAAACATAGCTCCACTATGTTCTCTTCTCTAAATCACCCGAAAAGATATCATCACGGTTACACACGTGGTTGGTGTATTTTAATTCGAATGTGGTGTCAAGTTCTCTGCAACCGGACATTAAAAATTCCCATCTGCCACATAACTGCGGGCACGACTCTCGAAATTTTAAACCCTGCTGGGGTATCCCTACTTAGCCCATGACAAGCTCACGATCCATGGAGACAATCCTCAATTGCGGGACATCCGATCAGACTCGGGATCCCGGTGCACAAGACATTTCGACAATGGTAAAACAAATCCAGCAAGACCTCCCGACGTGCGGACACCCTAATAGTAACTGCGCGTATGTCGTCTCAAGGCCCGATGGATGAGCTATGTTTACGATCGCTGAGACCCAAGTTTCCAAGAGGGCACCGCAAGGTGCTCTAGTTTGGACCAGCGCCAGCAGCACTGGCCCCCCGTATTATGTAGAATTACTCCTCTGGTAGCGTTAACTCCCTATGTGTCAAATTTAATATCAAGTTTAGTTATTATGTTGGGCAAATGGTAAAACCAATGTTGGGCCTTGCTGGAAGAGTTTTCTTCAAAGCGAACTGTCAAGAGGAGTCCATAAACCATGACCATGTTAGGGACACAAAATCAAGGAACATAACACCGGTATGACGGAAACTGGGGCGGCAAGAGTGGAACAAACACCAGGCATAAGTTAAAGCACAAGTGCTCCGTTGGTGATTTTGGTAATTCATTACAACATATCTCTTGTTAGGCTACTAGGTTTACCTAGTGCATTTCAGATAAGTTCAACATTGGAGTGGCATGGACATGGAAAAGAGGATGTGGAACCCCTTCAAGATGCTAAGGACAAATATTGGTAAAAGCTCAAGGCTCTGCTTTTTCATTTTAGTGATCCAAGATCACATTGAGTCCATAGGAAAGCCAATACTATTAAAAAGGGATGAGGTGTTGCTTAACGGCTTCATTGCTCAAAGTGCTTAGTCATATACTCCAAAAAACCTCATCCACTTTCTCACATCCACATTTGTCCTAAACCGAAATGTCAAACTCGGCCCCACCGATTTGATCTATCCGACGCCACCGAGTTTCACTTGACATAGCCACTGCCAAACCCTAGTTACTTCGGTCTCACCTATGGGATCTCAGTCTCACCAAGATGGGCTTGCAATCTCTCTGTGATCTGGTGCAACACTTTCGATCTAACCGAGTTGGTGCAGTCGGTCTCACCGAGTTTGCCTGACCAATCCTCTGTTTACTTATTACCAAAATCATGTGTCACCGAGTTTGAGTAATCAGTCAAACCGAGTTGAGGTTTTACACTAATCCATGCACCTCGGTCGCACTGAGATGACTATATCGGTCCCATCGAAAATCCTAACGTTCACATTTTGAACTAAATCGGTCTGACCGAGTTTGCTGATTCGGTCCCACCGAGTTTGGGAATCTGTGTGTAACGGTTAGATTTTGTGTGGAGGCTATATATACCCCTCCGCCCACTCTTCATTCGTGGAGAGAGCCATCAGAACAAACCTACACTTCCACTACTCATTTTCTGAGAGAGAACCACCTACTCATGTGTTAAGGCCAAGATATTCCAATCCTACCATATGAATCTTGATCTCTACCCTTCCCCATGTTGCTTTCTACTCAAATCATCTTTCCACCATAGCCAAATCTGTGAGAGAGAGTTGAGTGTTGGGGAGACTATCAACAACACACCATCTATTACCTTTTGGAGAGTGGTGTCTCCTAGATTGGTTAGGTGTCACTTGGGAGCCTCCGTCAAGATTGTGCAGTTGAACCAAGGTTTTGTAAGGGCAAGGAGATCGCCTACTTCCTGAAGATCTACCCTAGTGAGGCAAGTCCTTCGTGGGTGATGGCTATGATGGGATAGACAAGGTTGCTTCTTTGTGGACCCTTCATGTGTGGAGCCCTCCGTGGACTCGCGCAACCGTTACCCTCCGTGGGTTGAAGTCTCCATCAACGTGGATGTACGATAGCACCACCTATCAGAACCACGCCAAAAACATCCGTGTCTCCAATTGCGTTTGCACACTCCACTCCCATCCCTTTACTTTCTTGAAAGTTGCATGCTTTACTTTCCGCTGCTCATATACTCTTTACATTCTTGCTTGAATTGTAATGTGTTTGCTTGAAATTGTGTTAATCTACCACCTCGACTTAAAAAACTTAAAACTGCCAACTTTGTTTGTTGAGGGTCTAATCACCCCCCTCTAGACACCTTTTCTCGATCCTTTCAATTTGTATCATAGCATTGGTCTCAAGTGCTTTGGTTTAATCACCATTGGAGGAAGATGGATGAGTCTACATTGGGGAGTCTTAGACGTAGAGTGCCTATGCTTGATGGAGAGTTCTTTAGTGAGTGGAAAAATGAGATGCTTGGAATTTTTCATGAATATCACTTCAACAAGTACATTACTACTCCTTGTGAACCCCTTTTTGATCCCTTGCGTCCTACCCATGATGAGTCTCTTGACATGATATGCAATCTTGGAACTATCAATCTTATCACTAGAGGCTTGCCTAGAAATTTGATTGGTCACTTGCCTACTCTTGATTGTGCTTATTCTATATTGATATTTCTTGAGGAATGATTTCCTGACTATTCCTTGAAAAACTTAGATGAGATTCTTCACAAGTCTATTGCTTTGAACAAGATGAATCCCAATGATCCTAAGTTTTTTTTGAGGTTTCCAATCTTATGCGTGCCAAAGGAGATGTTGGAATCATTACCAATATTATTTCTAAAGCTATTAGTATTCATAGAGATGATCATTGTGAAAATCATATATCTAATGAATCACTCTCTCTAGGAAATGATCATTTGCAAGATGATGTTGAACATGGATACTATGATGAAGGTGATGATAATGACTTTGATCTTGAAGAGTCTATGAGACACTTTGGTCTTATGGCTAATCTTCGCGGCTACATGGCGGGAGGAAATGAATGGGTCCTTGATAGTGGATGTACCAATCACATGACCGGAGATAAAGATATAATTCGTTAGCTTGCTGAAAACGACGGCCCTCGAAAGTATGTCACTTTTGGTAACAACTAAAAGGGTAAGGTGGTTGGTCTCGGTAAGGTGGCCATCTCACATGACAGCTCCATACAAAAAGCTATGCTCATTGAATCCCTTGGCCATAATCTGCTTTATGTATCTAGACTAGCTGACTTCGGTTTCAATGTCCTATTTACTAAAGTAGATTGCCAAGTGTTTCAAAGAGATAATCATAAAATGATCTTTACCGGCATACCTAGAGGTGATCTATACATTGTTGACTTCACTAAAAAGGCTCAACCTAGAACTTGCTTAATTGCTAAATCTTCCAAAGGCTGGTTGTGGCATAGATGGTTAGGTCATGTGTGAATGAGAAACCTTGACAAGCTTATTAAACATGATCATATCCTTGGTGCTAAAGATGTCATATTTGATAAGGATAGACTGAAGCGCTTGCCAAGCAGGAAAACAGGTTGGAGGAAGCCACCCCGTGAAGAACATCATGTGATAGCCTAGCTTATTAGGGATGATATACTACTCATATCAATAAGGAATTCCTTCTTTTCTGGGAGACCATTCAGAAAGAACTCCAAAGTTAAGCATGCTCGGCTTGGAGTAGTTTCAGGATGGGTGACCGACCGGGAAGTTGCTCCCGGGTGCGCACGAGCAAGGACAAAGTGCACAGAAAAGACTAGTATTGATCTGTGGGGACAGTCTAGATCCCGCCAGGAGTAACGACCACCGGCGGGTGTGTCCAGGCGTTACAAGTTGGTATCAGAGCTGACCTAACGGTTACACGGATGTTTGCGGACAGGTGCGCGGTCATGTTGTGCATGACGTTTGTGACCCGTCGTGGCACACGACATGGCACATGTGCTGGACTGGATGCACAGACGTATGTGCCAAGAGGGAATGTTCCTGTGGCCTGACGAGGACGTCGGTTCCTCTGAGTGGGGGTGTATGTGATAGCCTGGCTTATTAGGGATCATAGACTACTCATATCAATAAGGATTTCCTTCTTTTTCGGGAGCCCATTCAGAAAGAACTCCAAAGTTAAGCGTGCTCAGCTTGGACTAGTTTCAGGATGGGCGACCGGCCGGGAAGTTGCTCCCTGGTGCGCACGAGAGAGAGCAAAGTGCGCAGAAAAGACTAGTATTGATCTGTGGGGCCAGTCTAGATCCCTCTAGGAGTAACGACCACCGGCGGGTGTGTCCGGGGTGTTACACTCCCGATACACTTGGTACACACGGTCATCGCCATTAGGGTAGAGTCGACGCCACACGTTCCGAAGAAGATGTGGAGAAGTGTATGGTGCTGGCTCCGACTGGTATGGGTACGATAGTGGAGCCATCTACACCCACAATCTTTAGTGGGTTAGGAATAAAATAAACCATATGCATGCAATGTAACAACCAGATGCAAAGACACACTATCGGCACTCAGGACCACTAACTACCATTTAACTAACGCATTAGCTGTCTAGGGCGTCCTACAGTCAGCGCGACTTTGATACCAAGCGTTGTGGCACCCCGTGTGGAATCCCGGCTCAGAGAAACCGGAACGCCCCGCATTCCAGCACAGAGATCAAGGAGAAGTCTTCTAGAATACGACACTGCTCAGCATAGAACAAATCATCTCTTTATTACAGTCTATATGGGTACAAGGGGATTATATCAGCAGAGCGACACAACGTCTGCCACAGTTGCTCTATGCAAGCAATAGAACAACACGAAGCAGCGGAATAAATCTAGCAACGGACAATGATGATGGTGAGGAACTCCACTCCATAGGGACTCTGGATGGAATGCTTATCCTAGCATGCAAACAAGGAATCCACGGCAAACAAGCAATCAAATCCGACATGACCTACAAACTGGCATGACACGCCAAGTCAGTACATTGAATGTACTTGCAAGCTCACATCAACTAGAAGAAATCAAGACAAACAACAAAATAGAAATTACAAGTTAACATGGATTAACATGACAATATTAGATCAATCATAGAATGAACAATATGAACATGATACTACTATAACACTACGAGCATGGCATCAACATATGAACATGATGATACTACATGCAACATGATGACACTATCATGAACCAACTTACTCTTCTCGGGTTACCTCATAACCATCACATGCATCACTTACCACCGCGGACATCACACGATCATTTTAGGATCCAATCAAGCTTGGTATAAACAATACCTTAGTAATCATTACATGACAACAAGGAGCTTGACCTTTACCCATGATTCTTGCATATCTCCACAAATATCCAACAACTCCGTATCCTTGATACCACGGTGATCCTCGCACGATCACATAACCAACTTCAGTATCCACGATACCATGGTGATCGTCTCACGATCACATAACAAACTTCAGTATCCACGATATCAAGGTCATCCTCTCATGATCACATAACCAACTTATTTCATCATTGAACCAAGGTTGTTATTAATCAAGTTATTATAGTTACCCATAGTGTGACCGACTACAACCTGGGCCCTTATCCGCCGGCGCGGCTATTGATAGATTTAACACACACTCTGCAGAGGTTAGCACACTGCACCCACACCACAGAACCCATGGCCTAGCACTCCCATTCATGTGGACCAACGGCATTCCGGAAAAACCGATCAATTACCCATGACACTCTCCCGGCCACTCTGACCAACTCCCCTATGGGCTAGGTCCTGGGTGGTCCCTATGTCTACCAAAGACATGCAACGGCCCCGTCGTGGCAAAAACGATCAACAATCCCAAACGGGGATAACACGGGTACAACAACAACAATCGGCACACAAGGCTTATGTCCGCCTACCCTTCCAAGGTAGTGCGCGCCCATAACCTTCCCTCCTTGGATGAATCGGCAAGATGCATGACAATAGACCCAGTTATGACCACCCCCATAAGGCAAGTGTGGCTGCACTGGTCAGCTCGATTTGGTGGCACCATGACTCAGCCAACACTTGTTCAAGTTCATTTCAGTCCGGTTAAACTTGAATGCAATATGCTGAGCCATAATAAAAATAATATGATGCAACTACAATGCATGAGCATGATATCAACATAAGCATGGATGTGCCACATAAAACTTCATCATAGCAACAATGAATCATTTATCTAGATGAGCATGGCAGACTGACTAGCATGAACATCACAAGTATACACTATTCAGAAACATAGCCTGACCACTAGCATCAACAATAAATACCATGCAAGAACATATCAGGAATACTACCAAGTAAGCATTTAACCACTATATGCAAAGGAACATGCATCACAAAGGTACTCGGTAATAGACGATAGTCATGCACTGAGGAGCACAACCAACACCAACAGGTACTACTACCAAGCATGACATACGAAAGTAATACTAGCAAGAACACATGATAACCAGATGCATACAAAGCATAACACAAAAGTGAACACAGATCTATAAGCATTACGGAAACAACAATAACAGTTACAGATAAGCAAATAGATAGTTATTAAAAGTTCAAGTTGAAAACCATGGCTACTGCATGGCCATCATGCAAGTGGGTGTTGTGGCTTGCCTGGTGATGAAGGATACACCGGGGAGATGTGTGGTGAAGCCACGGAAAGATTCGCCGGAAAAGATTCTCTCTCGGAGGGAGCTAATTAGGGGCAAGGGCAAAATGGTCATTCACAGTATGTCATACCATAGTGAAAATTATGTGAACAAAACGGGCTCGGCAAGACAAAGACGTCGGCATTGGATTCAACTGATTCGGACTTACGAGCTTAAAGTTATAGTCACATGAAGCTCAGGGACCAATCTATAAACATAAATTCTACAAACAGGCCCCTGGTGGCTAAACCAGAAAGCCTACTACGAAGAAATATGCCTTTTCTTCGAGAAAACGTATTCTTGGCTGAAACAGGGAGAAACTACGCTTTTCAGGGAGGAAAACGCAATCCTGCCCGAAGAAGAAACAAAGTACGTTTTCAAAAAATGAAAAAGCACTAATCGGATTACACCTTCACTTACTGACATGGCAGTTGGGGTCAGTGCATGTGTGGCTTACATGTAGGGCCCGTGAGGGGGTGGGGCCTGCTGGCAGGTCTTCTTCTTCCACCTCCACTCGCGCGCCCGACCGAAGACAGGGGCTCACCCCGACGGCGACTACCGGCGATGTAAGCCATCCCCCAGGGCGTGCGACCTACCGGCGAGCTGAGCACGACGAGACGGATCCATTCATGGGCTTGGAAGACTCCGGGGAGCTTGGGAATAGCTGCATTTCGGCCCGCGGCAGTGGAGAGCTTCGGGCGCCAGTGAACTTATGGCAGGAGTCCACCAGAGCAGGAGGGGGAGGACTGGGAGGTGTCTATGTGGTGTAGGAGACGGCTAGAGGTGGGGGAAGAGCGAATGAGTCTCGGGATCACCAGAATCGAAGTAGAGCATGGGCGGCAGCCATTGTGGTGATGGTCGACTGATGTATGCTAGAACTACGTTGGTATTTCCCCAAAGAGGAAGGGATGATGTAGTATAGCGACGGTAGGTATTTCCTTCAATGATGAGACCAAGGTTATCGAACCAGTAGGAGAACCTCCTAACACCACGTAAACAGCCCCTACACACAAAGAAAAAATACTCGCAACCCGACGTGTTAAAAGGGGTTATCAATCCCTTTCAGGTACGACGCCTCATGTAGGCAAGATAACGTGAGATAATTGTTAGGTTAAATAGATCGCGAAATAAATAAATTACAGCAAGGTATTTTTGTATTTTCGGTTTAATAGATCTGAAAATAGATCGCAAAGGAAAATATGATGAAAAGAGACTCGGGGGCCGTAAGTTTTACTAGTGGCGTCTCGAGAAAAATAGCAAACGGTGGGAAAACAGTTACTGTTGGACAATTTATAGAATTTCGAATAATCATGACGTTATCCAGGCAATGCTCATTATATAGGCATCACGTCCAAGATTAGTAGACCGACTCCTGCCTGCATCTACTACTATTACTCCACACATCGACCGCTATCTAGCATCCATTGTCACACCCTGATTTTCATGGCACTACACTTAAGCTAAAAAACATGATAAAATGTGGTTTGACAAAAACTTTTGAGTGTTTTGGACCTTGCCTTGATTGGTTTTTGTCTGTTGTTTGCAAGTGCTCTAAAAATAAAATAAATCATCCAACTCTTATACTCCTTCTCCTTGATCCAAAAACCTTTCCCAATGATCATGCCATGTGTATAGGACATAAAAATAATTTCTTGCAAAAATAATTTGGCCAAATAGTATTTTCAAAAATTAGTTTTTTCAAAAACCCCTGAATTGAGGTTTGCATTGCAAGTACTTAATTAAGGGTAGTAAAAATCTTCCAAAAATATATTTGACTCCTATTAGATATAGGATACCCAGAAACCACAAAAATATAATTTTAAAAGTGATTTTCCTATTTTATTTAAAAGCTTTTTCTTAAGTCCAGAAATGGTCTTTAATAGGGAAAAATTATTTTATTGCTTCAAAAATATTTGACAAAATTTAGGGAAACTCATAGGACATATATTGTCCATATATAAGAGTTTCAACACATGGTCATGTTCAAAATATTGGACAAAACCTCCCAAAACCATTTCTGCCCATTTCAAGGATTTGAAATGTTTCTACAGGAAATATTTTCATAAAAATCCAACGAAAATCCAGCAAGCCACAAATGCATATTGTGATCACCTTGCAAAGCCTCATGTCAATCCAGGTCATTTTGGTTCACCAAAATGCCCCAAAACCCTCTCTGACCAGAATAAAATTTGAACAACTTTGTACTACCAACTTTCTCTCCTTGACACCAACTTTTTTGAGCATGTTCACATGACCAAATGAGGCTACTAAACCAAGTGGTGCATCAAGGGGAAGTTATTTGCTCAACTAGATCTACACAAGTTCATTTCTGCTAATTTCTAGGGTTTACAAAACTTGCATTGGCAACTTTGCCCAAATAAGCTCCAAATTGGTGGAAGGCCGTAATTATATGTGCGATTTCACCTTGTTGAGTCTCATGCCAAATGGAGTTCATTTGCTTAACCAAACAAGCATCAAGCACCTTCTGCCACTTAACCAAAATTCCATTTTTGACCACTTCCACTAATCTCCATGACCCTATGTTTTTACCACAGCCACCCCAGGTCACCTCCTACCTCCAGTAACCCTCCCCTGGCCACTGCTCAATGATTAAGCGGTGAAACACCCCCATTTACCTCCCTGGACAGCAACTTCTCTCTCTCCCTCAACTTCCCTCCTCACTCTAGTGGCTCCCCAGGGCATCCAAGGCCATATCCCACTTCTTTACTCCCCCTAGAGCTGCCAGACATCAGTGGCTGCGCCCACAAGGCATATAATATGCCATGGCATGGCAAATGCACGCTCCAGACCGCGCTATAGTGCAGCCAGGCACTATAGCCGCTCTCTGCCCAACGTCTCAAACGACCTCGGCTCTCCCCCATGCGCCAGCAGGACCACCTCGACGTCCGCAACACGACACTCTGCCAGCCCCCTCCTTCCTCTCTCTCCCCTGCCCGTCCCACGCATGGACAGAGCGCCGCCTAGCTCCGCCACTCTCTGCTCAAGCACGGGTCCCGCCTCGATCTCGCTCTGCTCCTCCTCTACCTCTCCAGCACCGTGCACCATCCCCACGAGCGCCGCAGAGCCCTCCTCACTCGCTCCCTTGGCCACCAGAGCCATCGCCGCGGCCGCCCGTGTGCCCCGTCCACGGTGCACCATCGCCCCGCCATAAAAGGCCACCCCGAGCACCGTCTGGCCTCCATTCGCTCCCTCTACCTCCTATGCATCATCTCGACCAGCTCACTCCTCTCCCTGTGCCCTCCATCCACCACCATGGCAGGGGCCTTGCCATCGGCCTCCACCCAGCATTCCTCCTCCTCCCCTCTAGACCGCACCCAGCATTCCTCCTCCTCCCCTCTAGACCGCACTAGAGCACCTCCACAACCACCGCAAGCCTCTCCCGTGCTTCTATCTCTCCTTCCCATGGCCGTGCTGTCGAGTTACATCACCACCGCCGGCCTCACTGCTGCAGCCGATGATGTGCTCGCGTCTGGCCACCCCTGCGGTCGTGGCGCACCTCGGAGGATGCGGCACACTCTCCTGAGCACGCTGGTGTGCTGGGCGCCGACGGAGGTGGCCGGTGCCGCCGGGAAGAGCGCCGGTGCCGCTCGGCCTCGCCTCCATTGTTTCCCATCGCGCCACACAGGAGGTTGAAGGTGGCCTGCAGCTGGGACCCGCACGTCAGCGACCCAGTGGGCGGGCCCCTCCCGTTTAAGTGGAGACGGTTTCTGCTGGATCCGCTTTCCCCGTGCGTTGGCGCACTTCCGGAAGCCACTTTCGGCGTCACCTCCTTTGCCCATGCAGCCGAGCCGCTGGTACGGCCCAGTGCACTGCGGTGCTAAGCTGCACCGAGGGCACAGTTTAGGTATAGCCCAAATGTTTTTCTTTTTATTTTCCAGTGAGCTTCTCAAATCCATAGTTAATTCATTTCTTGTCCAAATTTGATGATTCAAATTTCCAGAGACTCCATAAACCATGTTCTATTTAATGGGCCAAAGTTTACATTTTTGTTGTTCTTGGTTTTCACTGGATCTTTAAAAAATGGTCATTTATCCACATAAGTCCACTTCAAAAATCCATATTATATTCATTTAAATTCCAAATCCAGTGAAACCAATTTCTAAATGTTTCTAAAATCATGCCTGATTTAATGGGTACTTTTACTCATTTTTATAAAAAGACATTCTGTAGACAACTTGCAGATCCATTGAATCCCTTGTTTCCATCATATTGAAATGTTCAGAAATGACCACTGATCCAATTCCATTGAAACCACTCTGGTTATTTTCCATATAACCAGAGGAGTCCTAGAAAAGTAAACTTCATATTTTTAGAGCACTTTTATTTTCTAACTTTTTGTGTTGCTTATTATGGTTGCTTTCGACGATAGTTGACAAAGTAGAGGAAATGCTTGGAGTTGGACCAGAAGACTTGAAGACTCTGATGAACCAGGTAAGCAGCCCTTTGACCATGTCTATGAAACCCTTTTTATGCTTGTCATATAGCACCATATTGTTGTTGCAACGGAATCATGATGAGGTGATAACAACTTTGATGGTTTGCCATCGTACTTCCTCGTCGATACTTGCATTGTGCATGACCCTACCTTCTTATGAGGGTTATGCCGGTGGGAGTAGATATGATGCGGGTATATGCATGATGAAGGAGACAAAGTATTTTCAAAGGACTTTTCAAAAACCCCGTCGGGTGCCACTTATGCTCGAGGGAGATGATGAGATGGGTAACCACTTGATGTCGAAGTGGTGTACCGAGGCAAGTGTGTGTTGTTTTCGAAAACGGATTAGATTTAAGATTTGTTGAGTGTCCCAACCTTACATGCGCAACCACTCTACCCTTGTATGGGAAAGGGCATTATTGATTACCTAGGCCGATACTAGCTTGGAGCCCGCATTACTAGTGACGTGGGAGAGTTGGTGCTCTCTCTCGGGATCGGGTTGTGCCAGGTAGGGCGGCCATGACTGTTTTTACAGGGCACCGGATACACCGTTGTGTCCCCTCTCGGATGTTACAATCTCGAGTGAGTCTCGTATGATGTACATCGTGAGGATACGGAACAACAAGTGGACTCCTTGTTAGTGTCGTCTAGGGAAAGATAGTGATCGGGTGCTTACCCCGGGTACTTGAGGTACCGCAGGTGGTGGATGACACGGAAGATCCCCGGATCTTGTGCGTAAAGTGTGCAACCTCTGCAGAGTGTAAAACTATTCGAATAGCCATGTCCACGATCAAGGAAAGTTGGGCGGTGCTGCTTAAACTACGTCCGGAGCTTCACAAACCTCTGTGTGTGTTTGGATGATTGGGGAGAACTACTTGGGTCAAGTCAAGGGACTTGACATGATTGAGTTGGGTTGATGCCCACTCTATTTATGTTGATATCTATAACCTGTCCTCATGGTTACTTGAATTCTCCTGATGCTTGTCTTACAAGTTGCTGAACATGTCATTGCACTCAAAACTAGCTTTCTGCAAAAAATTACCTATATCATGCATTGTTGTATCTTGAACCAAAACATGGGTTGCTTGCGAGTACATTCAAAGTACTCATTGGCTTGCCACTGGTTATTTTATTGGCCAGGCATGAAAGAACAAGATATATTGAAGAGTTCTTTGGTGAGGATTGTGCGAGCTAGGATGCTTTCCTAGTCAGAATGCATGTAGGGTTAAGGCAGATGGCATGGGTCCAAGTTGTTATTGAAGATTTCCGCTGCGATGATACTCTCAAGACTTGACCATAATGGTCCTACTTGTGTAAAACGGTATGTATGGATGTAAGACTCTTGTTATTCAGCTTCTGTTTGTTGAGTGAGCATTGATCTCTGGGATCACTATACACGTGCATTCGGTGATATCGACTTATTAGTCGGGGTCCCCACATGCATCTAGTGTATTAAGTTCATGAAAAACGGAGTAATGCAATAAGAATGATGACATGATGTAGACAAGATCTATTTATGTAGAAGTAGACCCAATCTTCTTATCTTTAATAGCAACGATACATACGTGTCGTTTCCATTTCTATCACTAGGATCAAGCACCGCAAGATCAAACCAATCACAAAGCACCTCTACCCATTTCAAGATAAATAGATCAAGTTGGCCAAACAAAACACAAATATCAGAGAGGAAATACGATCGAGGCTATAATCAATCATGCATATAAGAGATCAAAGAAGACTCAAATAACTTTCATGGAAAAAAATAGATCTAGTCATAAACTCAAAGTTCATTGGATCCCAACAAACACACCACAAAATACTTACATCGTATGGATCTCCAAGAGACCATTGTTTTGATAATCAAGAGATATAGCGGAATCCATCTATCTACTAACTACGGACTCGTAGGTCTACAAAGAACTACTCACGCATCATCGGAGAGGCACCAACCGACATGATGAACCCCTCCGAGATGGTTTCTAGAACGGATCTGGTGTTTCTAGACTCTGCGGCGGCTGGAATTGATTTACAACGACTCCCCTAGGGTTTCTGGAATATTGGTGTATTTATAGAGCAAAGAGGCAGTGCGGGAGGCCAACAAGGAGGGCACAACCCACCGAGGCATGCCTCGTCCCCAGGCGGGCCCTTGTGGGTTGTGCTCCCCTTGGAGCTTCCCTTTGGTGCGTTCCTGGTCCACTGGATGTCTTCTGGCCCAAAAAAAGTCCAAAAGAAGTTTCGTTGCATTTAGACTCCATTTGGTATTGATTTTCTGCGATTTAAAAAACATGCAGAAAACAGCAACTGGCACTAGGCACTATGTCAATAGGTTAGTACCAAAAAATGATATAAAATGACTATAAAATGATTGTAAAACATCCAAGAATGATAATATAACAGCATGGAACAATAGAAAATTATAGATACATTGTAGACATATCAGCATCCCCAACCTTATTCTTGCTCGTCCTCGAGTAGGTAAATGATAAAAACAGAATTTTTTATGTGGAATGCTGCCTAACATGTTCATCACGTTTCTTTTCTTTATAGCATGGACATTTTGACTTTTATATGGTTCAAAGCAATAGTCTAGTTTTGACATGAAGACTTTAATATTCAAGCATACTAACAAGAAACCATGTCTTTCAAAATATCAACACTGAAGCAAGTTATCCCTAACCCGTTATGCTCCACTGCATCCCTAATATCTTTGTTGTACTCTCGTGTAATGACAAGTGAATAAACACTCATCCTGAGAATAACAGATCTAACATGGAAAATATTGGCCACCCCTCACCGCCTCGCAAGCGGTAGAACACACAAAAGAGAAATTTAGTTCGAAAATTAGAGATGGCACATGCAAATTTCCATAGAACGGCACAGAAATACCGCATATAGGTAGGTATAGTGGACTCATGTGGCAAAACTAGTTTAAAGGGTTTTGGATGCACAAGTAGTGATCATACTTAGTGCAAAATGAAGGCTAGCAAAAATATTGAGAAGCACCAACCAAGAAACGAAAAATCTCGTACCCAAGCATTAAGCATAAGTAACACCGAATAATGCACCACAAGTAGGATATAAATTTCATTGCATAACTATTGACTTTCGTGCTTGCATAGGGAATCACAAACCTTAACATCTATATTCTTACTAAAGCAAAATTACTCATCAACATGACTCAAATATCATATCGCCATATGTCAAAACCATTACTAAGAATCAAGTTTATTTTGTCCAATGATCTTCATGAGAGTTTTTATTATATCCTCCTTGGATATCTATCACTTTGGGACTATTTTTTATATGTTGCTTTTGATAAGCTCAAACAAATTTAAGTGAAGAACATCAGCATAATATTTATTTCTCTCAAAATAATCTAAGTGAAGCAAGGGAGAATTTCATAAAAATTTCACTAATTGCCAAATAAATCTAAGAGAAGCATGAGAGCATTTCTTCAAAAATAACAAAGCACCCCATCCTCAAAAAGATATAAGTGAAGTACTAGAGCAATTCCATGGCTCAAAAAATTTAAGTGAAGCATAGGAGCAAGCATATCATAATTTTTGGCTCTCTCAAAAAGGTGTGTCCTGCAATGATTCAAGACTTACAACACAAAGCAAAACAAGCAAAGACTCATATCATACAAGACACTCCAAGAAAATCTCATAATATGTGACGAATAAAAATATAGTTCCAAGTAAAATACCAATGGTTGTTAGAAGAAAGAGGGGATGCCACTCGGGGGCATCCCCAAGCTTAGTTGCTTGCTACTTCTTGAATATTATCTTCGGGTGCCTCGGGCATCCCCAAGCTTAGCCTTTTGCAAATCCTTATTCCTTCATCCATCGTATGACCACCCAAAGCTTGAAAACTTCAGACACACAAAACTTACCAAAACCTTCATGAGATCCGTTAGTATAAGAAACGAAACCACTACTATAAGTACTATTGCAAACAAAATTTTATTTTTGCATTATATATACTGTATTCCAACTTTTCTATGGCAAAAACTCATCAAAGAAAACCATAGAATCATCAAAAAAATCACACAACGCAAAGAAAACAAAATATGTCAAAAACAGAACAATCTGTAGCAATCTGACTACTTAGAATACTTCTGTAACTCCAAAAATTCTGAAAAATGAGGACGATCTGAATAATTTGTTTATTAATATTCTGCAAAAATAATAAACTCAAAAGCACTCTTCTGATAAAAATGAAAAATAATTTCGTGAGTGCAAAAGTTTTTTTTTCCAGCAAGATCAAATAAACTCTCACCCAAATCATCCCAAAGGCCTTGCTTGGCACAAACACTAATTTAAACAACAAAAACACATCTAAAAAAAGGTATAATTGTGTATTTTATTGAAAACAGCAAGAAGGCCAAAAAGCTAAAAGATACAAATTGGGTTGCCTCTCCAACGAGCACTATCGGTTTACGCCCCTAGCTAGGCATAACGCGTAGGATCTAAGTTTTGTCATCTTTGGTTCTAGATCCATATTATGCCCTCATGATTGATTCATATGGTGGCCTAATTCTTGTTCTAGGGAAGTTTTACATACCCTTCCTTAGTGTAAATTGAAATTTAATATTGCCTTCTTTTATATCAATGACGACACCAATAGTACGTAATAACGGTCTACCAAGAATTATTGGACAAGAAAGATTACAATCAACCTCAAGAACAATAAAATCTATGGGCACATAATTCCTATTTGCAAGAATAAGAACATCATTAATTCATCTCATAGGCTTTTAAATAGTAGAATCAACCAAGTGCAAATTTAAAGAGCATTCTTTAATATTGGCAAGACCAAGCACATCACGTAAAGATTTCGGAATTGTGTAAACACTAGCACCCAAGTCACATAAAGCAAAACAATCATAATTTTTAATCTTGACTTTGAATATAGGTTCCCATTCATCATGTAATTTTCTAGGAATTGAAACTTCTAATTCCAACTTTTCTTCAAAATCTTTCATCATAGCATCAATAATACGTTTAGTAAAAGCTTTATTTTGTTCATAATCATGGGATGAATTTATCATGGATTGCAAAAAAGAAATACAATCAACCAAAGAGCAACTATCATAATTTATCAAATTTTTCAATGAGATTTTCACCCTCCAAATCATAAGGATGCCTTCTAACTAAAATTGACTCTTCTCCGGTCATTTTTTCATCAATCTTAATTTTACTAAACAAAGATCCAATATAAGAAACACCAATCATTTGAAGATCTTCATCACTTTTATGAAAGTAATCACTAGAAAACCCTCTTTCTAAAAAATCTCTTTTAGCTCTAAGCATAGCGGTTCTTTTCTTACTTTCATCCATAGAAACATAAAGAGCTTTAATTGATTCTTCAACTTTAGGCACAGAAATTTTATCTTGAGAGTTCCAACATCATGAGAAATTCTATCAATACTTCTAGACAAATCATCAACTTTATTGAACTTTTCTTCTATCGAAGCATTGAAAGCTTTTTGCGTATTAATAAAATCCTTAATATTGTTCTCAAGATTAGAGGTGTTTCTGTTATTATTATAAGTAAGATTACCATAGGAATTACCATAATTATTAGAGGAATTACTAGGAAAAGGCCTAGTATTAAAATTAACTCTATAAGAATTGTTATTGAAATTGTTTCGTGAGATAAAATTCACATCTATGGCATCACTATTTTGCCCAATCAAGGTAGACAAAGGCACATCATTAAAACCAATAGGTGCACTTTTATTAGCAACCAACTTCATAAGAGCATCAACTTTTTCATTCAAAGAATTAATTTCTTCTACCAAATTGACTTGTTTACTAGTAGGAGCTCTTTCGGTATGCCATTGTGAGTAATCAGCCATAATATTGTCTAGCAATTTAGTAGCTTCACCCAAAGTAATTTCCATAAAAGTACCCCCCGCGGTGGAATCTAAAAGATTACGCGAAACAAAATTAAATCCCGCATAAATTTTTTGTATGATCATCCAAACATTTAACCCATGAGTTAGACAATTCCTTGGCATCAATTTCATCTTTTCCCAAGATTATGCGACATATTCATGTTCAAGTTGCTTGAAATTCATGATCTGGGTTCTAAGGGAAATAGTTTTTGTAGGCGGAAAATACTTGGTAATAAAAGCATGCTTGCACTTGCTCCAAGAATTGATACTATTGCCAAGCAAAGAAGAAAACAAAATTTTTGCACGATCACGCAAAGAAAACAGAAATAATTTCAACTTCACAACATCATTGTCCACACCTTTTTTCTTTTGCACATCGCATAATTCCACGAATGTGTTAAGATGGGACGCGACATCGTCATTAGGAATACCAAATTGATCTTTCATAACAAGATTCAGCAAAGTAGTATTAATATCACAAGACTCTGCACTAGTGATGGGAGGAGCAATTAGAGTGCTAATAAAATCATTGTTGTTGGTATTTGAGAAATCACACAACTTGGTGTACTCTTGAGTCATGATGACTACATAACAAGATTGCACTCAAAAGCAGATCTGACGAGAAAACGACGAACGAAAAAGACGGCGAATAAAACAACAAATTTTTCTGAAGTGGGGGAGAGGAAAACGAAAGGCAAATGTCCAACAATGTAAATTGAGAGGAGATGAGATTTGTGATTAGGAACCTGGTTGATGTTGAAGATCCTCCCCGGCAACGGCTCCAGGAGTTCCATTTGATGTCTGCTAGAACTACGTCGGTATTTCCCCAAAGAGGAAGGGATGGTGCAATATAGCGACGATAGGTATTTCCCTCAGTGATGAGACCAAGGTTATTGAAAGAGTAGGAGAACCTCCTAACACCACGTAACAACGCCTGCACACAAATAAGAAATACTCGCTACCTGACGTGTTAAAGGGGTTGCCAATCCCTTTCGGGTACGGCGCCTCATGTAGGCAAGATAACGTGAGATAATTGTGGTATATAGGATAAATAGATCATGAAATAAATAAATTGTAGCAAGTTATTTTTGTATTTTTGGTTGAGTAGATCTGAAAATAAAAGCAAAGGAAAATAGATCGCAAAGGCAAATATGATGAAAAGAGACCCGGGGGCCGTAGGTTTCAGTAGTGGCTTCTCTTGAGAAAAATAGCAAACGGTGGGAAAATAATTACTGTTGTGCAATTGATAGAACTTCGAATAATCTTGATGTTATCTAGGTCATGATCATTATATAGGCATCACATCCAAGATTATGTCGGTGTTCTGGGAACGGGGGTCCCCAGACTTGCCTGCCTGCGGCCTGCAGCGTGGCTCAACTAGTGGCCCAGTACGGCTCGTCTTCATCAACCACACACTCAAGACCCACGCAAGGGGCCAAGCCTCGTGGGGCATATGACACAAGGCCTTCTCAGGGGCGGCCTCGCCAGGCAGGCTCGTGAGGAGGCGGAGAGATGAAGGCAAGGGGTACCTCGCGAGGTCCCCATCACGCAAGCCATGACGATCGAGACCAGGCGGGCGCTAGGCGGGCGCTAGCCCGCACAGTGTCCTCGTTTCCTCTTTGGTGCAAAGGGGGCAAGCGCAGGCACGGAGTACCATGGCATCAGGCAAAGGTTTCCTTATCGGTGCAACAAGAACAGGACCAGCAGGACGGCGGGACGGAGGTCACCATGGAGCCCAAGCCGACATCATCACCAGCACCTTTTGCAGGGGAAGACCACCTTCAGTCAGGATAGCTTTTACTAGTTGTCCCCTTTCAAAATGGCAGTTGTTGGATCCCTTCCCGTTCAATATTTGGGAAGAGGACTAGGGCCTCTATAAATAGAGCTAGCCACCAAACTAGAAGAGGGGGATCCTTCCTATGGAGAACACCACACCACCAAGCACAAGAACACCTCTCCTCGCGAGGTTGTCCTTCCCCTGTACTGTTCATCATCAGCCCAAGAGGCAATCCACCACACCACAGACAGGAGTAGGGTATTACACCACAATGGTGGCCCGAACCTGTATAAATCTCGTGTCTCTTGTGTTGTTTATCGAGCTAGCTTAGAAATCACGGCGAGGCTAAGGGCGCGTTTCGGTAGGGAGAGATCTTCGTGCGCACCCCAGTGTTCGAACCTTAAGTGTTTTGCCGGAACCCGATATCCGATATTTGGCGCGCTAGGTAGGGGTGCGCCGAAATCTTCTTTCCATTGATCTGCTTCCCATCGTTTCGTCGCATCCATGGCGGACGCTCGCCGAGCCCACGCCGAGCGCCGGGCTGCTCTCGCCGCTCTCGTCGCCCAGATGGCTCCCGTCGGCGGGCCTCCTCATCGTTCTCCGTCGCCTGCCACCAACGCCGCCACTGGCCCGGCGGGGAACGAGCAGCAAGCATCTTCGCTGCACCCCTCGGTGCGGCAGGAAGGACGCACCGCCACTCTGTCGTTGACTCCAGCTGGTTCATCGTCTCATGCTCGTCGCGCCCCCATGGACGCGCAGGCCGCGTTGCTCCTGGCACGTGAGCTCCTGCACTACGGCCCTGTCGACGACCTCTATGTAGAATGGCTCGCTCGGATCACCGAGCTCGTCAGCATCGCAGGGGGCTCTCCCGCATCATCCCTCTCGCTGCCTCGCCCTCTCCCATGCATGGGCGACGCAGCTCAGGGAGCGCCCCTGCCACCTCCCCCCAAGACGGCGCCCTGGCTCCAAGGCGCGCGGCCCCTGGACGTGACCCACCGCATCCAGCGCCCGAGCTACAAGAAAGAAGCTGCCAAGAAATCCCTCGACCTCAAGAAGGCGCTCCCGTGCTTCCTCCACCAGCACGACAAGACCGCGTCCCTGCACCATCGTGCCAAGACCCTGTACTGCCCCTGGCGGCAGTGCGTGGGTACCACCAAGAGCAAGCCCCGCATCAGCAAAGGGCTCCGATGAACACAGCAGGTTGCCACGCCTTCACCACCGAGCTACGTAGCGTCTCGTGGCCGGGAAAGTTCAAGCTGTACCTGCCTCCTCGCTACGACGACACCGCCGACCCCGCGGAGTTCTTGCAGCTCTACGAGCTGGGCATCGAGGCGGTCAACGGAGATGAGAAGGTCATGGCGAACTAGTTTCCGATGGCGCTCAAGGACGGTGCACGCACTTGGCTCCTGAACCTACCTCCTGGCTTGATCTCCTCGTGGGACGAGATGCGTAGCTTCTTCATCGCCAACTTCCAGGGTGCTCGCGACCGCCCCCCGGCCGCAGGTGACCTGTGGCGCATCAAGCAACAGCCTGGGGAGACCCTGCAGAAATAAATCCAGCGCTTCAACAGCGCCCGCCTCAAGATCCCCAAGGTGACGTACGAGGCCATCATCCCAACATTCAGCATTCGTGACGTCAAGATGAAGGAGGAGTTCGCCATCCACGAGGAGTTGTGCACATCCCTGGAGTTGTTCAACCTGGTGACCAAGTGCGCAAGGGCTGAGGAAGGATGCCTCTCCCTCCTCGAGCTTCCAGCTGCTGACCCAGAAGAAAAGAAGACCAAGGCTAAGGACATGAAGCGCAAAGGAGCCGCCATGCTTGCAGCAGAAGCAGACACGACGCGCGACAGGGACCATCCGGAGTCGTCCAAGGGCAGCCGACCATTCTGCGCCTACCACAACCTCCACACCCACAACACCAATGAATGCCAAGAGCTCAGGGTCGTTCGAGAAGGACGCTTCGGTCGACGCCCTGAGTTCAGCGATCGGGGCTACGGCCGGGGAGGAGGACGTGGCGGAGGACGATGGGACGACCGTGGCCCTCACCAGGAGTGGTGTCACCGACCTCGCGAGGATCGTTGGTAGGACTAGCCTAGCAAGGGAGACTGGAGGGATCAGCCTCGCTACGACCGCCCGCAGGGCAACGCAGGCCTTCCTCCTCTGCCACCGCCGCCGACCATCATCAAGACGAGGGGGCTGGGGGCTTCCAAGAACCACGTGCTATCGTCTGCATCTTAGGCGGAGCTTAGGCCCCAACCTCTCAGTGCATCTTCAAGCAGTTTGCTCGCGAGGTGAACACAGTCCTCCCCAAGATCGAGGCCACACGCCCGCTCAGGTGTTCCAAGTGCGCCATCACCTTCAACTCGGTAGATCTACTCAAGTGTGCGGTTACTGTTGGCGTCCTCCCGATGCTTTGTTCCCCAATCATCAGCAATGTGCAAGTCACCAGGACCCTCATTGATGGCGGTGCAGGGCTCAACGTCCTATCTGTTGAGATGTTCGACAACCTTCAAGTGCCATACGATCAACTCCAGCCAACCAAGCCTTTCTCAGGAGTTACCAATGGTTCCACCACCCCGATAGGGCAAGTCTTCCTCCCTGTCACCTTCATCCAGCGCGATAACTACCGTACCAAGCTCATCGACTTCGATGTCACCCACATCCACCTGCCGTACAATGCCATCCTCGGGTATCCAGCCCTGGCCAAGTTCATGGCGGTGACACACCATGGCTACAACGTCCTCAAGATGCCAGGAAGCGGCGGGGTCATCACGGTCCCCTGCAAAGAGATACATGCGGTGTGCTCCTTCGAGCGTGCCTTCCAAGCTGCATCAATCGAGGACCCAAACAGCAGGGGCGAGAATCCTCCTGAGGTAGTCCCCAAGAAGAAGAAGACACCGCTCAACTGAAGACCTCGGGAGGTTGGCATCTCAGGAGGTGATACATCAAGATCAACGCCCGTGCAAGGAGTGCCTCCCTCCATCTCATAGGAAGGCGTGTCCGACGCCCTCCTCGGGCAGGGCTCGGGGGCTCTCTTCTGGAGGGCCTCGAACTTTGCCGACATCATGAGGGAGGTGCTCGGGCACCAATTTCAGGCGTGCTTCATGGCACGTTTCCCTCGAGAGGTTTGAGCGCGTGGAAAGCCCGACGTTCAGGAGTTCATCACCAAGGCTACTCAGGAGCTTCGAGAAGCAAGAGCCATGCGCGGCAACGCCACTTGCCTTGCGTGGCCCCCCATCTAGGCAAGGATGGTGGGCTGCGCGTCTGCATTGACGTCTCAGGGCTCAACCAAGCTGCATCTCATGAGTGCCTCCGGCTTTCACGCGTGGGACACTGCAAGGGTCCGCCGCACAACTATGTTCGCATGCCTTTCGGCCTGCCGAACATGGCTGCCACCTCCAGAGTCACCTGCGGAGCATTCTGGCGAGTCAGGAGGCCAGGGATCACGCATTCCTAGTGGAGATGGAGACAGTCCTCGAGGAGCCACCTGGACCCGCAGAGCCTCCTGAGGGTTAGGGCTCCAGCGGCTTGTGAGGGTCGGCCTCTTCACTGGGCATCTTCAGCTGCTCCAGCACCCCCTCTACAACAGTACCAGGTGACATCTTCCAAGTTCATTTCAGTTGGGAGCGCCCTCAAGGCTGCATTATTTCCAGGCCGTGTGGGTCCGCCCCTGCGGCATGTATCCCTTTTTCTTATGTCTTTAGTTTACCTTGCTGGGGGCGCCCCTCGGGCTGCATCATCCCCAAGCCACTCAGGCCTAAGCCGGTGGCATGTATCCATTCTGTGTTTACCTAAGCTGATTTTCCCTTCATGCCTAACCTGCATGTGATTATTGCCTGTTACCAACCACGGGTACGCCCCGCTCTCATGTAGTTCGCATGTGCGTTAAAAGGGGGGCTCCTGAGCATCGCGACTCAGGAGCTCTCACTGGCTCTCCAGCCCTCACCCCTTGGCCTTGATCATGGCATCGCGACCTGGCATACCAACGGCGGCTGAGCTCTCTCGGGGGCCAGGACCTGAGGACACAGAGCGTTTGCATCTAACCATCTTGCAGGAACACACAGCTGTCCAAGACTCCAGACCGGGCGCAACCCGCCTTGAGGTAGGGCCTCGTGAGTTCCGCGCTGGCTCACGAGTGCCCAGATACACCTCGTCTAGCCCTGTCGTGCAAGACACTTGTCAGGGCGGGGTTGTACACGCTCCGGGGGCTCCTCCCGGTGGCCCCCCCTCCCACGCACCAGTGGAAGTACCATGCTCCGCACTGGCTGACGACACTGCCGAGGAGCGGCTATGCCCGTACACATACGGAAGCGCTATGTGATACGTCTCCAACATATCTATAATTTTCGATTGTTCCATGCTATTATATTACCCGTTTTGGATGTTTACGGGCTTTATTTTACACTTCTATATCTTTTTTGGGACTAACAGTAAACCGAAGGCCCAGCCCGAATTGCTGTTTTTTTGCCTATTTCAGAGTTTCGAAGAAAAGGAATATCAAACGGAGTCCAAACAGAATGAAACCTTCGGGAGTGATCATTTTGGAACAAACGCAATCTAGGGAACTTGGAGTGGATGTCAAGCAACAAACAAGGTGGCCACAAGGGTGCCCGGTTGCCCCCTGGGGGGTGGGTGCGCCCCCCACCCTCGTGGGCCCCTCGAGCGTCAACCGACCTACTTCTTCCTCCTATATATATCCACGTACCCCGAAAACATCAAGGAGCACCATGAAAAACTATTTCCACCGCCGCAACCTTCTGTATTCGCGAGATCCCATCTTGGAGCCTTCGCCGGCGCTCCGCCGGAGGGGTAATCGACCACGAAGGGCCTCTACATCATCTCCAAGGCCTCTCCGATGAGTTGTGAGTAGTTTACCACAGACCTTCGGGTCCATAGTTATTAGCTAGATGGCTGCTCCTCTCTCTTTGAATATCAATACAAAGTTCTCCTGATCTTCTTGGAGATCTATTCGATGTAACTCTTTTTGCAGTGTTTTTGTCGAGATGCGATGGATTGTGGGTTTATGATCAAGTTTATCTATGAGAAATATTTGAATCCCCTCTGAATTCTTTTATGTGTGGTTAAGTTATCTTTGCAAGTCTCTTTGAATTATCAGTTTTGTTTGACCTACTAGATTGATCTTTCTTGCAATGGGAGAAGTGCTTAGCTTTGGATTCAATCTTGCGGTGTCCTTTCCCAGTGACAGCAGGGGCAGCAAGGCACGTATTTTATTGTTCCCATCGAGGATAAAAAGATGGGGTTTATATCATATTGCATGAGTTTATCCCTCTACATCATGTCATCTTTCTTAATGAGTTACTCTGTTGTTCATGAACTTAATACTCTAGATGCAGGCAGGAGTCAGTTGATGTGTGGAGTAATAGTAGTAGATTCAGAATCGTTTCGGTCTACTTGTCATGGACGTGATGCCCATATACATGATCATGCCTAGATAATCTGATAACTATGCACTTTTCTATCAGTTGCTCGACAGTAATTTGTTCACCCACCATAATACTTATGTTATCTTGAGAGAAGCCACTAGTGAAAACTATGGTCCCCGGGTCTATCTTTTATCATATAAGTTTTCCATCTAATTTTATTTGCATCTTTTACTTTTCAATCTATATCATAAAAATACCAAAAATATGTATCTTATCATGTTATCTCTATTAGATCTCACTTTCGCAAGTGGCCATGAAGGGATTGACAACCCCTTTATTGCGTTGGTTGCGAGGTTCTTGTTTGTTTGTGTAGGTGTGGGGGACTTTTGAGGAGCCTCCTCCTAGATTGATACCTTGGTTCTCAAAAACTAAGGGAAATACTTACACTACTTTGCTGCATCACCCTTTCCTCTTCAAGGAAAACCAACGCAGTGCTCAAGAGGTAGCCAGAAGGATTTCTGGCGTCGTTGCCGGGGAGGTCTTCGCTCAAGTCAAAACATACCAAGTACCCATCACAAACTCATCTCCCTCGCATTACATTATTTGCCATTTGCCTCTCATTTTCCTCTCCCCCACTTCACCCTTACCATTTTATTCGCCCTCTCATTTCTGTTCGCCATTCTCTTTCGCTTGCCTTTTTGTTTGCTTGTCCCGATTGCTCCTCTTAATGATGTTGAATCTTGTGAAATCAATGCTGCTTTGTTGAATCTTGTTATGAAAGATCAATTCTCTGGCCTTCCTAGTGAAGATGCCGCTACTAATCTAAACAACTTTGTTGATTTGTGTGATATGCAAAAGAAGAAAGATACGGATAATGATATTGTTAAATTGAAGATATTTCCGTTTTAACATAGAGATCGTGCTAAAACTTGGTTTTCGTCTTTGCCTAAGAATAGTACTGATTCATGGAATAAGTGCAAAGATGCTTTTATCTCTAAATATTTTTCCTCCCGCTAAGGTAATCTCTCTTAGGAACTTTATTTTGAATTTTAAACGACTTGATCATGAGCATGTTGCCAAATCTTGGGAAAGAATGAAATTAATGATTCGCAATTGCCGTACTCATGGTTTGAACTTATAGATGATCATACAATTTTTTTATGCCGGATTGAATTTTGCTTCTAGAAATCTTTTAGATTCGGCCGTGGGAGGCACTTTTATGGAAATCACCTTAGGAGAAGCTACTAAACTCCTTGATAACATTATGGCTAATTATTCTCAATGGCACACCGAAAGATCTATTAGGAAAAAAGTGCATGCTACAGAAGAAATTAATGTTTTGAGTGGAAAGATGGATGAGCTTATGAAATTGTTTGCTACTAAGAGTGCTGCTATTGATCCTAGTGATATGCCTTTGTCTACCTTCATTCAAAATAATAATTAATCTATGGATGTGAATTTTGTTGGTAGGAATAATTTTGGTAACAATGCTTATTGAGGAAACTTTTATCCTAGACCGTTTCCTAGTAATTCCTCTAATAATTATGGTAATTCATACAACAACTCTTATGGAAATTTTTATAAGATGCCCTGTGATTTTGAGAATAGTGTTAAAGAATTTATGATCACTCAAAAGAATTTTAATGCTATGTTTGAAGAAAAATTGCTTAAAGTTGATGAATTCGCTAGGAACGTTGATAGACTTTCGCTCGATGTTGATTCTTTGAAACTTAGATCTATTCCACCTAAGCATGATATCAATGAGTCTCTCAAAGCCATGAGAATTTCCATTGATGAGTGCAAAGAAAGAACCGCTAGGATGCGTGCTAAGAAATATTGCTTTGTAAAAGCGTGTTCTTCTAGTTTCCATGAAAATAATGATGAAAATCTAAAAGTTATTGATGTGTCCCATATTAAATCTTTGTTTTGCAATATGAATCTTGATAATGATGGGACTGGAGATGAGTCAACTTTAGTTAACAGACGTAGCAATAGTTTGGAGTTTTTAGATCTTGATGCTAAATTTGGTAAAAGTGGGATTGGAGAGGTCAAGACTTTAAATAGCATTGAACCCACTATCTTTGGTTTCAAGGAATTTAATTATGATAATTGTTATTTAAAAGATTGTATTTCCTTGTTGCAATTTGTGTTGAATTCTCCTCATGCTTATAGTCAAAATAAAGCTTTTACCAAACATATTGTTGATGCCTTGATGCAATCTTATGTAGAAAAGCTTAATTTGGAAGTTTCGATACCTAGAAAACTTTATGATGAGTGGGAACCTAATATAAAGATTAAAATTAAAGATCCCGAGTGCTATGCTTTGTTTGATTTGGGTGCTAGTGTTTCCACAATTCCAAAAACTTCATGTGATGTGCTAGGTTTCCATGATTTTGATGATTGCTCTTGAAATTTGCACCTTGCGGATTCCACCATTAAGAAACTTATGCGAAGGATCAATGATGTTCTTATTGTTGCAAATAGGAATTATTCTCCCATAGATTTTATCATTCTCTATATAGATTGCAATCTTTCATGTCCTATTATTCTTGGTAGACCTTTACTTAGAACGATTGGTGCAAT
Source organism: Triticum dicoccoides (assembly GCF_002162155.2). Classification (NCBI taxonomy): domain Eukaryota; kingdom Viridiplantae; phylum Streptophyta; class Magnoliopsida; order Poales; family Poaceae; genus Triticum; species Triticum dicoccoides. The sequence continues at coordinate 298,802,689 of NC_041383.1, read as the reverse complement.
TATTGATATGAAAGACATGGAAGACTTCCCTAGAAAGAAATTTAAATCACCTTATGAATCTATCATGCGAGCTACTTATGAATTGAATGCCAAATATGGCACTACTTAGATCTATCCTCGCTTTTATGCCTAGCTAGGGGCGTTAAATGATAGTGCTTGTTGGGAGGCAACCCAATTTTATTTTTGTTTATTTCTTTTTGCTTATGTTTGGTAATAATTATTTCATCTGCTTTTGTTTTAATTAGTGTTTGTGCCAACTAGAACCTATAGGAGGACCTACGGTGATAGTTAATTTTATTCTGCTGAAAAATAGAAACTTTTGCACGCACAAAAATAATTTTAGTAAATCACAAAAACATGATTTTGCGTTGATTAGTTTTGTTGTAGATCAATAGACAAATTGCCCACGACTTCCTACTTTAGTAGGAGTATTAGAGTTCCAGAAGTATTCGAGAGTTACAGATTCCTAAAGACTGTTCTGTTTTTTACAGATTCTCTTTTTCGTGTGTTGTTTGCTTATTTTGATGTATCTATGGCTAGTATCGGGGGGTATGAACCATAGAGAAGTTGGAATACAGTAGGTTTAACACAAATATAAATAAAGAATGAGTTCATTACAGTAGCTTATGTGGTGGTTTTTCTTTCTTGCACTAACGGAGCTTATGAGATTCCCTCTCCATCGTGTCATCTTTCTTAATGCGTTACTCTATTCTTCATGAACTTAATACTCTAGATGCAGTCAGGAGTTGGTCGATGTGTGGAGTAATAGTAGTAGATGCAGAACCATTTCGGTCTACTTGTCACGGACGTGATGCCTATATACATGATCATGCCTAGATAATCTCATAACTATGCGCTTTTATATTAGTTGCTCGACAGTAATTTGTTCACCCACCGTAATACTTATGTTATCTTAAGAGAAGCCACTGGTGAAAACTATGGCCCCCGGGTCTATCTTTTATCATATAAGTTTTCCATCTACTTTTATTTGCATCTTTTACTTTTCAATCTATATCATAAAAATACCAAAAATATGTATCTTATCATATTATCTCTATCAGATCTCACTTTCGCAAGTAGCCGTGAAGGGATTGACAACCCCTTTATTGCGTTGGTTGCGAGGTTCTTGTTTGTTTATGTAGGTGCGTGAGAATTTTGAGGAGCCTCCTACTGGATTGATACCTTGATTCTCAAAAACTGAGGTAAATACTTATGCTACTTTGCTGCATCACCCTTTCCTCTTCAAGGAAAACCAACGCAGTGCTCAAGAGGTAGCACTATGCTCCGCGCTGTTGATAAACAACTGAGGGCGGTCCATGGCCGTATCATCCTCAGGGAGCCCAGAGCTCAGTGTTTGGCCTCATCGCAATATCTCCCCTCGGGAGCGTCATGCGAGGGGCTGAACACGGGGGTTGTGCCTGGGTCACGCCCGAGCGCATGCCACACAGCTAGGTCCCTCGGACCTAGTCATCGCGCCCCCCTCCCCGAGCGGAGCCAAGGTATGATGATCATTTGAATGTCAAGGGGGACTCCTGAGCATCACGACTCAGGAGCCTAACTGGTCACGCAGCCCGTCACTCCTTAGTCCCTTCGTAGTGATCGGGTCAGGGCTAATGGCGGTTGAGGTATGCGCGGGGCCGGGCCCTGCCGATGTAGAACGCCAAATCTACTCCTGCGTCCCCTCCCTATTTGTTGTTTGCCCATCAAGGGGGACTCCTGAGCATCGCGACTCAGGAGCCTAAATTGCCACGTAGCCTCTCACTCCTTGGTCCCATCCTGGTGATCCGGTCGGGGCCAACAGTGGTTGAGGTATGCGTGGGGCCGGGCTCTGCTGACGTAAAACATAAAGCAAATCGGATGGAAACCACAAAATCTCAAACAAAATCGCCAGTTTAAACGCCTCCACGAGGCATGGTACATTTTGTAGGAATTAAGCTGGAAACGCCTCCAGTTTAAACGTCACCCTTGGACGTCGCCGTCGCCCGCCAGAGACTCCACCCCCGTGGTGTAGCCACTCGGGGCCACAGGATGAGTAGCACCGCCTGCCGTGGGCGCATAAGCGAAGGCGTGGAACTTCCCCAGCAAGGCTTCCACCTGGCTCTTCATAGCTTCAGCACCAGCGACGAAGTGCTCGCTGTCCATGGGATCCAGCAGCTCATCGAGATTGGCGTCAGGGTCGTGAAGGTAGATGTGGCTGAAGACGCGCATCAGCGCCGCAGAAGAAAGGACGCGAGCTTGTACCTCGGCCATGGAGCCGACACCGCTCACGACTTCCTCTAGCGCCTCAACCAAGAAGGGAAGCAGCTGGGCGGGGCAGTCCTCGGTGCCAGCCAACGGCTTCTCCAAGCCATTCTTGTAGAGCGTCTTCAGTGATGCGCGTGACCTCTCCTCAAGGAGTGCGAAGGCCACGCGGTCCTCGGCCAGGACCTTCGCCTTGGCGTCCAGCTCGGCCTTCTCCGCCCTCAACTTCTGCTCCAGCGTCTCCAACCGGTTGCGCTCAGTGGTCTGCGACTCCGACAGCCGCGTCAGCTCGGTGCCGCGGTCTCTGACGGCGTCCTCCCGAGCCTTCATCTTCTCCTCCTTCGCCTGGCGGTCACGAGCTTCTTTGGCATGCTAATCGTGCAAACCCTGCTGCTCCGCCTCCAGCACCTTGTAGCGGTCCTGGGCGACCGAGGCATCCTTCAATGCCGCCTACGAGCGACTGCGTCCTGGGTGGCTGCTTACTTCTCGTCCTCAGAAGCTACCGCGGCCCGCCTCAGCACCGCTCGGACAGAGGCATCAGAGTGAAGCCAGCCGGAAACTAGCTACAGGCGCCTGGCTACTAGACGGGAGTCAGTGCCCTGGAGATCTTCTTGCAGCTGGACCATCCCGTAGAAGGCATGCTCCAAGACATCGGAGGAGGCAGCAGGACCCGGAACCAGCGGCGGAGGAGGAGGCGGCAGTGTAGCCATGGCTCGGGAGACTAGGGGCTCCTGAGCCTTGGCTACCTCAGCAGCAGCGTCAGGCACCGGCACATCCGGTGGCAGTGGAGCCACGGGGGCTGGCACCCCGCAAAGGTGCTCCTTCGGGCCTCGCGAGGATGACCGTGCAGGGGAGGTCCAAACATCATCGCCTCCCCTTCCCACGGATGAAGGAGCAGCCGCAGCAGATGAGTCTGCTCCAAACGGAGTGCCATGTCCCCCTTCTTCTTCTTTGCCGCAAGCGGCGGCCTAACCAATTGATGGAGAACGTCAAGCCCTGGCGGCATAATCAAGAACACGATGGAGTTCGAGCACTTACTGGTCAATCGCGGCATAGCTCACCGCCCTCTTGCCGAGCTTGAAGCCCGAGGGCCTCGTGGCCCGGGGCGCAGCTGCAAGAGGTCCAGGAGAGGAAGAGGGCGCAACAGAAGGGCTGGAGGCGGCTCCAGGCGGTGCCTGGGCAGAAGCAGCCTCTCGGGAGATCAGCACCGACCTGTCCTTCTTCGGGATCGCTGGTGGATCCTCCTCCTCCGGTGTGGCATCGGTCTCATTGTCATCCGACAAGGTGCGGAGGATGCTGGACCTACGCCGGGGAGAGGTCTCCCCCGTCCCCTCAAAGGTCGCCTTTGAGTCGCGCTCCTCCTCTTCTTCTTCCCCTCCTTCTCTGTGGGAGTCGCCTGAGGACACGTCCACCAGCGCCATCGCCCCCCGGACCACAGGAAGCGCCACCAGCACCAGGCCGCGCCCATCAAAGGTGGGAATGGCATCCACCAGTTGTGCCCAATCCTCGTGAAGGAACAAGGGGGCAGGAGCACCCGCCAGACACTCCTGGCCGTCGCCAACCAAGAGGCAGAGAGCTGTGGCTAGATCCTCGTCGGCCAAGGCCGCCAGATGAAGCTCGTCTTGTGCGCCCCCAAGCGTCCATAAGGGGCACGAGTGCGCCTGAAGCGGGGCCACCCGCTATGCCAAGAACTCCCTCAGGAGCGTGGCCCCCGTCAGCTTCGCCGCCTTCACGTTGCCCGGCTTCAAGTCGGCGCTCATCTTCTCCAGCACCAACTTCGCCCGATTGTCATTGAGCTTCGCGTGAGACCACCCCTCGTCGGGCTGGGGCATCCCCGCTGGCAGCACCAACCGGGGGTGGACACATTTGGCATCCATCATTACCCACTTGCTACGGAAGTTGTCGGCGCTCTTCCCGGTCTTCAAGATCGAGTTGGCCTTGCTGTACGCGATGAAGTTGGCACACGCCGAGGTATAGTCACCACCGGCTCGGAGAGAGAAGAAGTGGCGCAGCAGAGCCACGGACAGCATCTCCCCAATATGCGCCTTGCAGTAGTAGGCTAAAATCGACAAGAGAAGAATGGAGTTGGGATGGAGATGAAGGGCCTGCAACCTGTAATGACTAAGGACTGAGTAGAAGAAGTCAGAAAAGGGAGGAACCAGGCCTGCGATAGTGGAGTTCAAAAAGAAGGGGCAGAAAGTGCTCCCCTTGGCCTCTGGCTCAGCGGAGCCAGCCCGGAGTTTGGTCTCCCCCTTCTCGTTTCCCTCCACCGCCGTCATCAGGCGCATGGCGGCGAGATTCTTCTCCGACACATTGGGGCATCCAGGCCGGTGCATACCAAGCCGGCAGCGCATTAGCTTTGGCTTTCCGGGGCACCATCACTCACTGGAAGGGGAGTGGAGAGGATCTGGAGATTTCGGAAGCAAGGAAGGGGATCTGGAGCAAGGCGAAGGGGAGGATGAAGGCAAGCCTTGCCCACGCCAGCCTTTTGTCAATTGGACAGTTGCCGACACAGCGTGGGGAAGAGGAGGCGCCCACGTCCAATCAGTCGCCACGCGTCGCCCAAGGCCGCAGGCTATTGGGGCCGACGGCGCTCCGCACTTGGCCTTTGGCATCGCTGCTAAGCCAAGGCCAAGCGCGCCTTGGGCTCGGGGGCTACCGTCGGTGTTCTGGGAACGGGGGTCCCCCAGACTTGCCTGCATGCGGCCTGCAGCGTGGCTCAACCAATGGCCCAGTACGGCACGCCTTCGTCAACCAAACACTCAAGACCCTCACGAGGGGCCAAGCCTCGCGGGGCGGGCGATACAAGGCCTCCTCAGGGGTGGCCTCGCCAGGCAGGCTTGTGAGGAGGCAGAGAGATCAAGGCAAGGGGTACCTCGCGAGGTCCCCATGACGCAAGCCATGACGATCAAGACCAGGCGGGTGCCAACCCGCGCAGTGTCCTCGTTTCCTCTTTGGTACAAAGGGGGCAAGCGCTGGCGCAGAGTACCGAGGCATCTGGCAAAGTTTTCCTTATCGGTGCAACAAGACTAGGACGAGCAGGACGGCAAGACGGAGGTCACCATGGAACCCAAGATGGCGTCATCACCAGCACCTTTGGCAGGCGAAGACCACCTTTAGTCAGGATAGCTTGTACTAGTTGTCCCCTTTCAAAATGGCCGTTGTTAGATCCCTTCCCGCTCAATATTTGGGAAGAGGACCAGGGCCTCTATAAATAGATCTAGCCACCACAGTAGAAGAGGGGGGATCCTTCCTAAGCAGAACACCACGTCACAAAGCACAAGAAGACCTCTCCTCACGAGGCTGTTCTTCCCCTGTACTGTTCACCATCAGCCCAAGAGGCAATCCACCACACGACACATAGGAGTAGGGTATTATACCACAACGGTGGCCCAAACCTGTATAAATCTTGTGTCTCTTGTGTTGTTCATCAAGCTAGCTTAGAAATCGTGGCGAGGCAGAGGGTGTGTTTCGGTAGGGAGAGATCTTCGTGCGCACCCCAATGTTCGAACCTTAACGGTTTTGCCGAAACCCGTTATCTGACAGATTAGTAGACCGACTCGTGCTTGCATCTACTACTATTACTCCACACATCGACCGCTATCTAGCATGCATCTAGTGTATTAAGTTCATGGAAAAACAGAGTAATGCAATAAGAATGATGGCATGATGTAGACAAGATCTATTGATCTATAAATAGACCCCATGTTGTTATCCTGAATAGCAACGATACATACATGTTGTTTCCCTTTCTGTCACTGGGATCAAGCACTGTAAGATCAAACCCATCACAAAGCACCTCTTCCCATTGCGAGATAAATAGATCAAGCTGGCCAAACAAAACGCAAATATCGGAGAAGTAATACGAGGATATAATAAATCATGCATATAAGAGATCAAAGAAGACTCAAATAACTTTCATGGATAAAAACATAGATCCGATCATAAACTCAAAGTTCATCGGATCCCAACAAACACAGCGCAAAAGACATAGATCATATGGATCTCCAAGAGACCATTGTATTGATAATCAAGAGAGAGAGAGAGGGAGAGAGATAGAGAGAGAGATATATAGAGAGAGAGGAAGCCATCTAGCTACTAACTATGGACCCGTAGGTCTTCAAAGAACTACTGATGCATCATCGGAGAGGTACCAATGGACATGATGAACCCCTCTGAGATGGTGTCTAGATTGGATCTGTAGTTTCTGGACTATGCGGTGGCTGGAATTGACTTTCGTCGACTCCCCTAGGGTTTCTGGAGTATTGGGGTATTTACAGAGCAAAGAAGCGGTGCAGGAGGCCAACAAGGAGGGCACAACCCACTAGGGCGCGCCTGGGGACCCAGGCGTGCCCTGATGGGTTGTGCTCTCCTCGGAGCTCTCCCCAGGTGCGTTCCTAGCCCACTGGATGTCTTCTGGCCCAAAAAACCCACAATTTTTTTTGCTTCATTTGGACTCCATTTGGTATTGATTTCCTGCGATGTAAAAAACATGCAGAAAATAGCAACTGGCACTGGGTACTATGTCAATAGGTTAGTACTAAAAAATGATATAAAATGACTATAAAATGATTGTAAACATCCAAGAATGATAATATAACAACATGGAAAAAATCAAAAATTATAGATACGTTGGAGACGTATCATGGAGCAGGAGTGCTCCTAGAGCTCATGGGAGAGGCTGAGGTGGGAGCTGGGGGTGAGGTGAGGCTGGAGTGCTCAGAGTGCTCGGAGACGGGCTATTTATAGCCGAGCGTCAAGGGGGTCACCGCAGAAGCTTGACCACGGCTCGGACATGGTCGCGTACGTGTGTGTGGGCGGGCACGATCGTAGAAAGGCAATGCGCGGAGCAGAGGGCAGGCTCACGGGGTAGGGGAAGACAATGGGTACAGGGAGGAAGCGGTCGAGGGACGAACAGTGCCGAACAACAACAGTTAGCTTGTGGGCACGCTCTGCTCACGATGGGGATGGCTCACCGGGGAAGAGGACGGAGGGCAAGGGCTCCAGAGGGACGGCTCCGGCTCGGGGAAGCTGATAGACATGCTCAGAGGAGCCAGGACTGGCCGGATCAGGCCTGCCAGCGACTATAGGACCTAAACCATTGTTTTGGCTGGCTCTCCTCATGATCACCATGGAAAAGGCGTGCCCAGGCTTCCTGTTGGTTGTCAGCCCATGTCTACAGTGTCTTCTCTTCGTCCAAGAGCAGAGAGGAGGTGATGGATCCAGTAGAGGGGCTCTGGATCGATAGGATTTATCTCTGGAATATTTGTACAACAACTATTTGGTTGAAACTTTGGAGAGCAGAGTGTTGATAGGGATAAGAGTGGTTTTCTTGGATGCTTACAGTCAAAGGCATGATCATCCTGTAAAGTTTGAGATGAATTGGACGAATATTTAATATACTTGCTTAACAACTGCTTAATCTGGTCTAGAAACTAGATCATGAAGTAGCTTACACTAGGAGTAGCCACTTGAGCTGAATTGGCAAAGGATGATCATTTGGGCATATAATGATGCTATAAAAATTTCATACCAAATGGACGTGCCAATATGGTACTTCCTTCACAACTATCCTCCCTGTCCAGAAACTTGAGAAAAATCCTGAGGGAAAATGGCTAGATGAAATGAGCCCAAACTTTGGAGATAGGTTATATGGGTAGGAGAAATCCCAGGAATTGTTTTAGCCATAATGGAGCGAGATAAAATATACTTGCTTCACTAACTGAAAATTTCGACAGAAACAAAGAATTAATCCTAGGCTCACATAGATTAATGGAATGAGATGAAACTTGGAGGAGGGTCATGATATGATCACCGGAAGGAGTGTGCAAAATTTCAACTCATTTGGATATCCCTAGCTAGTACTTCCTTCCCAAAGACTTCCCTCAGACAGGAACTTTGAAAAAACACTAAGGAAGATTAACTAGGCAAATGAAGTTGAAATTTGGCACCGACCAATTATATCGACATGAAAAGATGTCCAAAAAGTTTGGAGAGAAATGAGCAAAGATAAATAGCACTTCCTTCACAATGTGCCATTTAGGGCAGAATAGGAAACGAATTATTTGAGGATTATTCTTGAACATGGCAAGGAAAAGTTTTGTGACATTTGATGAAGATATGACCCAAACAATTTATGAGAATTATTTCGGAATTTTAGGTGTGATGGAAATATAGGTTGCTTCACAGCCTAGGGCAAAAAGGATTATTCCTTTAATAGAAAAAGGAATATTCCCAAGGAAAAGAATAGTGGGGTTGGGCAAAGATGAAAATGGCAAGGTCTTGGGATAGGTTTGAGTATGACAAGCCACTCTGGAGAGGAACAAGAGGTCATCTTCTTCAGTTTTCAGACCACATAGCCACAGAAAAAGAAAACTCAAGCAAAAACCTCAGAAAATCAAAAGAAAAAGAAAGGGCCAAAAATCAAGGCGTGACAAACCTTCCCCCCTTAAAGAAATTTCGTCCTCGAGATATGGTTGCTCAGGGAACAAGTATGAATATACAGACTTAAGGAAACCATTTCCAACTCGGGTATCCTTTTTCCTTTATTGATTGCTCCCACTGAATTTCATATGATTGTTTGTCTGGCTCTAAGGTGTTCTTCGCTGTATTCACAATCTGACAGATCTTACCTTACTGGTTTATGCTTATACTGGTTCCAATTCTTTTTCATATCTGCTCACTAGGCGTGGCGGCCGGAGGCGACGACGAGGCGGAGACCGGCGACGAGGAGGCAGAGGGAGGTGGCACGACGAGGCGGCGGGGCGTCGCCGGAGCGGAGACCGGGCGGCGCGGGCTGGTGGTGGGCGCCGGAGAGAGGGGCGCGGCCGGGCGGCGAGAGCAGGCGCCGGCGC